>NC_139717.1:40801037-40971037 GCF_964188405.1 Protomyctophum parallelum | reverse complement strand
TCACTTCACACGGGTGTGATTTTTTTAAGTCAGGGGCTATTTTCGCCTAGACTTTCCAATTTATCCATGCTTTAAACTGCATTAAAATGCAGTCAGAATCTACCAGTGTGCGTGCGTGTGCGCTTGTGTCCATGTGTGTGTGCGTGTGAGTGTGCACGGTACATGTGCATTTATGCAGGTACGGTATGTTTACCTGCCAAGCTGTGTGCGTGCTAGTGAGTACTTATCATGTCACATTGAATGTACTCATCACACCATGGTGCACTCCCAGGCTAATTTGCCGTTGCCAAGCATTAATCCCCAGGTGTCACATATTAGATTTAAAACTCATAAACAACAACTAATTGGTCAGAGATTTTCCCCTGAAGAGTGACTGGCTATTCAGAATTGACTGCAAACGATGAGCATGTACAGACTAGTCTCGAAATATATTGCAACAGACGTTGAAGAGGAGAACCATCACTGGGACCTCAGGCTAGACTAGGGAAATACACAGTATTGACCTTGAGGTAGACAGACATGATAGTGAAGTGCAGTAACATGGGCCTCTCCTGCTCCCCGGCTCTTTAGTAAACAGAAAATGCATTATCCAATCGGGAGAAACAACTGATAATAGGATACAGGATACACAAGTCAAATTGGAAGTGATGTCACAAAGGAATTAGCAGACAAATTTAAACTGGAACACTATCAAATTGAATCTGATAATGGGTATACTCTCCTGATTGAAGGAAATTGGCTGGCTATACCCACGCCGAAATTGTCTGTGTATTAGAGAGCTGAAAGATTGTGGAGGCTGCTGTTACTTAACAAACACTCTATAGCAATGATTAACTAGGCCTATCTGATACAAGTTTTGTTTTAACCGGGAAGAATGCCCGAGCTGCCTAGACACTAGACAGTAAATCAGTGCAGTAGCGACCTTCAATAATGAGGTTTTATTTGTATTACTTTAAAAAAAGAAAAGAAAAAAAAAGACTAGAGGCAAACTAGCCTTGGTCCCAGCCTTTTAAAGCCTGGTCCAAATCTAAGGCAAAGAGTGCATAGCCGGAAGTGTCGGACCGGAACATCCATCAGATGTATATCCCCTGGATATGATATTTTCCCGACCAATCACAACATTTCATCCACGGAGAATGTAAACAGATTTGTAAAGCCTCAACGTCATTTGCTTGAGCGGTATACTTCCGCCAAAATCCCACACTTCCGTTTATGCACTCTACAGCGTAGGACAGGTCTTTCCCGGCGTGCATGCAACCTCATTTCATCTCGCATACATCGACTGACTCTCTTACAGTATTTCTTGGTCGGTTCCAATTACCT
The DNA here is from genome assembly GCF_964188405.1 of Protomyctophum parallelum. Taxonomy (NCBI): domain Eukaryota; kingdom Metazoa; phylum Chordata; class Actinopteri; order Myctophiformes; family Myctophidae; genus Protomyctophum; species Protomyctophum parallelum. The sequence continues at coordinate 40,969,714 of NC_139717.1, read as the reverse complement.
GGCTGGCCCATACCATTCTCCAGGTACCTCCCCACTATTCCCACACCTATCGGCACAGCGCATTTACCTGAAAACCCTACCACATGCATATGCGCCCTTAATACATCACAGTTACTACTTAGCCTACTAAATAAACAACCACCACATACATTATTATTATGTAACGGTACTACCGTTATCTGCAACAGTAGTTTAGAAATGTGCAATCAAATGAGCAAGTGTGTAAAAAGATAATAATGGACGCGAAATGGCGAGAGTCAACAATTCAGCAAGCAATTAGATTGGTTGTTCCTCTTTCCTCAGGCCTCTTCCTCTCAGAATGACCCAGAGGTTGACCCTGGTAGAACATAAAATCAAGGGAGTGAATCATTTTATGACGGGAAGCACTGCGGTTTTGATGTTAATTGGTCTCGTGGAGGAGACAAGAGGCTGCATTTGCACTGGTGGGAAGAAGTACACGGCTGATATGATAAGGTCACACCCCCTAACCACGCTGCACACTAAAACTTACACACAGCACACACACACACACACACACCCCGCATGCACGGTCACGCGCGCACACGCACACACACACACACACATGTACATGTATATGCACATATACTGTTACTTCCATAATATAAATATGCACATGCACTCGCACACAGTATCTTGCTATTGAATTAGCAAAGAGGAATCCATGTAGCCTCTAGAGTCTAGTGCAACGTTTCATATCCTGCCAGTGCCTCTCTGAATGAATCATGACGGCTTGAAAGACGGCATCTATTCCAGTTCACCCATTTAAGGTTTGGAAGAGGGAAGTTTGATTCAGACACAAATGTTGACCTGAGTTCTAACGGAGAGGGACTGTGAAAGGAAACAAAGTGGTAATGAACACGTCTCCTCACATGAGCACACATCCTAACCACATTTGATACTAATCAAGTTATCACACGGATTTAGGCAAGTGGCATCGGAATTGCATGTCTTCTCGAGACACAATGATAATAAATTAATACTATATTGCAATGTTAGTGCAGTGCCTAGCACTGTGAATGTTCACATTACTAAAGGATGTCTATACAAATCCATATTTTCTGCGATTGTGGGGCTACTATCTTGGCGTCTACTTAGACTTTACTGTCTTGTTTATTTAAGTTGAATCAAGGCCAGGCCTGCTGTTCAGTGGACATTTTGCTTTATCGGTTTAATAGAGAAATTTCATCAGGTGTGTCCATCTTCACTGGAGCTGAATCGCAGCTTGTTGCCTCAGTGGCCCGCAGGGGAGAAGTCGAGCCTTATCAGCAGCAATCAAGGTGAGTCCCCCGCAAACCCAACCACCCCACCCTCGTCGGGCGAACTCAAGCCACCAGCGACATGTTTCCCACTCACTGCCTTGCCTTGCATCATGGCCTGATTACAGCCACAACACTGAGCGGCAAATGGTGGAGAGACAGCAGGCTGCAGTGGTCGGGGGGGGGGGGGGTGAGGTAAAGATCTGCAAAACTTTGCGTCAGGACTTCTTGAAAGGAACGTCTGGGTCCAGAGAGCCCAAAGAACAAGTCTCAAAATCGAGCGTTCTAAGCCGAATGTACTGCATGAGTTGTCGCATGTACTGTATGCGTATAGGCTACTAATGCTAAAGCTACTTTTTGGTTTTGGTTTTATGAATGCTTTATGAATTAATATATATTTCAAATAAAATATTGTGCCACTATAACCACTTTCAACCTGGCTGCTATTAGCTGTTTTAGTTTTACTTCTTTTTTTTTTACAGCCATTTGGAAATAGGGTTGGGGGCGGAGCAATCAGTGAATACAGCTATTTTTGGGAACCCTTGGCCTATGAGAATATCGATCGCGGTTTGGTCTGAGTCAAACCTCCACGGACCAGCGCTGTGTGCCGTGGGGTCTGTGTATGTTAACCTGTGATGAATGGGAGTGCTCCAGTATACTGCTTCCATCAGGACTCCCCTGTCCATTAATGCATTATGAACGGGCACCCATTTTGGTGTCAGCATCATGTTATGCTTTAGCTATTGAAAAATAGCAGATCTACAAGCTCATATCGCGCCACCGAGTGGCGCGATACGAGCTTGTAGGTCTGCTATTTTTTGAAAAATCGAAGAACGACTGACATTTTTAGAATCTGATCTCAGGTCAGAATGGGTTTAATCAGACCAGTGTGTGTCCGGCGGAAACCTCGTATGAATCTGATCTCAGGTCAGAATGTGTTAATGCATTATGAATGAGTCCTGCAGCATCTTCATGTGAGGCATGCGAAACACCACAGCCCAACACTTCCTGTCTTCCCGTAAGAAGCGTCCAATTCCCCGTGACCTGGCCAGAAGGAAGCCATGTGACACGTCCAGACCACCAGAGCGAAGGGGGTGTGTGAGTACACACACACACACACACACACACACACACACACACACACACAAAGCTTTATCAGAAGGACAATGTTTTATGAGCGGTTTCTGGCTTTACAGAACATTGCACGATGACCATTTACAGACTGCATTCATGTGTTTGTGCGCTACTCGGTCAGTAATTTATCGGTGCTGCGTGTTTGCTGTGAGAGAACAATCTCGATAAAAAGACAAAACGAGGGAGAGAGACAGACATAGAAAGGCAGAGATGGAGAGAGACAAGCAGAGAGGGAGAAACCGATAGAAACTGACCACGGTTTCAGTAATGTACTCTACTGCTGTCAGAAACATCCACTCGGTAATGGCTTACACCCTACATTGCTGAATTCTATTATGACCCAGCATTACTTGAAGCTTAAATACTGATTTTCGACTTTGACAGCAACAGTTGAGGGATGTTTTGTGTTATTTAGACGTTCTGCAAATTAAACTCTAAACATAACAAGTTCAACATGGACATTTTATGAAAGTCATCAAGCATACATTACAGTGATGTAAAACTGCTTGCTGCAACTTGACAGCATGCTGTGCCGTTGTCCTGGCTCAAACCCCAAAGCTACAAGTGTTGCAATGAGACAATAAAGATGTAAGCGGTGTCTGTCTTTGATTGAAGCTTGTATATAAGGCATGTGAACATCTTGGCATATTGTACACACAAATGAAGACCGTAATGGGAAGCTGCGGCATGTTCCCTATTGCCTCCTCATTTGGCTATCTACTAGCACGCCGTATCAAACGCTTTATATTGGGACATTCTCATTACATGTTCAGTGAGAAAAGTCTTCATTGCTTCATCAGCAATAACATCACAATTGCACCACACTTGAAATTGGAAGCAAAAGTCCGGCATCCCGGTTTTTCTCTATGTTTCAAGACTTGTTAAAGAGTCATCCAGCTCATTTATTTTTATTTTAGGCAATTTAGGCAGACACTCTTAATCTAGAGCGATTTACAGTAAAGGACAACACAGGGTAAATAACAGCCCTTTGGGACATGTTGTGTGACATATAATATAATTTGACTTGACTTGACGTACAAAGCTTGTAGATCACCTAATTGTGAAATGGCCAGAGTATAAAATGGTTAAATTAATATAACAGGTTATCTCAAACCTGCACATTTCCAGCGTGCCATGACATCGTCGGTTGCTGCCTCGTGTGACGGGTCGATATATTATATGTATATATTTTGACTCGCAGAGTGAAATCAACACTGATGGTTTCATTCATGAGGCAGGATCAGAAGGGTTTCCTATAGCTTTGTGTTTCTTGCTGCTATATATGCTGTGTGATGTTTTTGGTCGGCTCTGCATCAAACGACACCCTCGGCCACATCCATCTCCATATACTGTACACAGAGAGATAGGGAGAGAGAGCAGTGCTTTTGGTGGAGAGGGTTGGAGAGAGAGAGAGTAGATGGAGAGAAGAGGGGAGGGGAGAGAGAGAGACAAAGAAAGGGAGGGAAAGAGAATGGAAGAAAGGGAAGAAAGATTGATCATGCTTTCATCCGTTTGTCCTGGAAAAGCCCTAGAGCGAGGGGAGCCGCTACAACCTATACCTGGTTGGTGTGCAGTGCACGCAAGCAACGCACACACACACACACACACACACACACACACACACACACACACACACACACATACTGCACACGCACGGAGACTATACACACATGTATGCACACAAACATACGTTCACACATGCATGCCACACACACACACACGCTACCACAAACCCCCAAACATGCATGCACACATGTACACTCTACACTTGCACACGAAAACATGGAGGCATGGCTAGACAGAAAAATACTCTCTTGCGCGCGGCATGCACACACAAGAAAGAGGGGCCACAATGGAAACTCTGAGTCATGTGTTCTCCGCTGCCATTCTAAACCTAAATCACTTTAGCATTGAGTCACTACAGGGCTTCCTGTGTGTGTGCGTGTGTGCGTGTGTGTGTGTGTGCGTGTGCACAAAAGGGCTTTGCGTGTGCGTGTGCACAAAAGGGCTTTGCATATTTGAGGATGTGAACATGCCGTGGTGTGATTTAGCATCAGTGTCAGGTATTTTCCATTCGGTTGTATGCGCATGCACTCGCTCCGCTGGTCTTGCACTGGCACATATGTTTACATGCTTACTCAGTATGCACCTTTGAGTACAGTGTGTGCACATAGACACTAGCCCGGTGAGAGAGAGAGAACGCTGTCTTTGCCGTCAGCCATGTTGGAATTGCTGTCTTTGCAGTTGCGATGTTTGGAGGAGAGGAGAGGAGAGGAGAGGAGAGGAGAGGAGAGGAGAGGAGAGGAGAGGAGAGGAGAGGAGAGGAGAGGAGAGGAGAGGAGAGGAGAGGAGAGGAGAGGAGAGGAGAGGAGAGGAGAGGAGAGGAGAGGAGAGGAGAGGAGAGGAGAGGAGTAAGGCTGGGCATTAAAAACCAAACTAAATCAAAATATTTTTGACCAAATACATGATCTATCGACATTCTGACGACATATGATGACAACATGAATCGCGATGTGACACGTGACCCTGTAGATCTTCTATTTTCACTATTTTTTCAAAGTATAATATAGGGCTTAAAAGTAAAAGAGAATACAGATCATATCTAGCCTCATATCACAATATCAATAGCCTCATAAGTCTCATAAGTCATAGATGCTATGTATGAATGGAGTAACTTTATCTTATTGTGAACTCTCTCTACGTCGTCCTCAGACGAGCCCTCCATCGGCGTCTCCAGTCATCTCGGTTCTCCATACATCTGGCCAGCTCCTTTGTGCTTTCTGCACCAGTATCTTTCTTTAGTACGTCCACATAGGTAGGTGTGGGACGTCGATCGATGTGTTGGTTCCCACAGTACAAGCTTTTTGGCCGGGAGTTCTTGGTGTCGGTGGCAGTGGCCTATAGCCTGGTTCATTAACCAGGCTAGCAGTGGCCAGCTAGTCTCATCCTCCTTACTGCTATATTCTCTGATTATTGTGAACTCTTCTCTTAGAGTTCACATTGCAGGCTTGACTATGAGATTCCTTGTATCACTTATTGTTGCCTATTATTCCGTTGTACTGCATGTTGGCTACTTGTTTTTATGTTATTTAGATACATATATGATGTTGCTTAGACAGATGCTAGTTTATATGGATGTTTACCGATCCTAGTTACTTTGCAGCACTTCCAGTACTTGATGTCTTTATACTCTTTACTTGTCCACTTTCCCTGTGTTGTGTGTTGGCTAGGTTCATGCCATTCAGTCCGATCTTGCACGTTGTAAGTCACTGTTGATAAGAGCTAAATGCCTAAAATGTAAATTTAGATAACAAGGGCTTTTGACGTAGTACCACTACGCACACACACATGCACACGCACGCACGCACGCACGCACGCACGCACGCACGCACGCACGCACGCACGCACGCACGCACGGACAGACAGACAGACAGACAAACACAACGGGGTTCACAGAGGGCAGAGTGACCTGTGGGAGAGCTATGATGTGTTAGTGGTTTCAGTGGCGTGATAAGCAGGATGCATGCCTACATAAAAATGCATGTGAAAGCAGTCCGCGATAAGCCACTGTACATTGTGCCCCTGCTCTCCTGGCTGCGATCCTCTTTGATTTGGCACCTACTGATGCTATCACACAGCGCTTGGCAGCCTGCTAGCCGTCATGGTAACGCGCTTGCAACAGGATTTAAAGATAGCATTTATAGAGCAGTCACCACCCGGATATATTGCAGCTCCCTGGTTTGGCAGGGAGAGCTGCATGTTGAACTATGTTGGAGGAATGGAACATTATGACCAAAACAGCTTTCTGTGCTTTTCTGCTGGCCATTTTGAGCATTCATCTGAGTTTGTGTGGATTGAAGTGAATGAATTGCTCCAGTTCTCCAGCTTGGCTCCTATAATCACACGGACAGTGATTCTGGTGTTTGATTCACCATCGCCAGTTATTGCCTGCAAGTGAAGATTGTGTAGCCTACATACATCCAAACCGAAAACTGGAATTAATCAAAAAAGCTGTGGGAGTGATTATGAGACAGGAAGGTGGGAGGCTTTGAAACTGAAACCAGAGCAAATGGAATATATGTTTTTTCAACTAACTGCTTTCTGCCTACAACTGACTGTCTACCAGTGTTTGACCCTTGAGAATGACACACACACACACACACACACACACGCATGTACGCACGCACCCACACACACACATACACACACACACACACACACACACACACACACACACACACACACACACTCACCGCAGACATGGCATTTAGCTACTATAGAGGTCAACGGTGGACTCTGCTGCTTCTCTTGTAATCAATGACACTTGGCAGGAAAGTTGATGTAGCATTATTTATTGATTTATCTAAGCCATTTGACACAGTAGACCACCAACTGTTACTGAATAGATTTGAAATCATTGCTTAGAATAGATAATAGATAATAAATGAATAATGCACAAAATTGTTAGCATAACTATTAACTACTTATCTGACGAAACAGGAACAGTCAGCCTCTCTGGAGATGAAGGTGTACTGCAAGGCTCCATACCTGGAGCATTACTAGCATTACATTGCTAATTGAATGAATGAAGGAATGTTTATTTTGAACTTTAAAAAAAGACAATATTAAATATGAAATACACAATAATAACACATTAAAAACATTTCAAAACATAAGCAAAATACCAGATATTGCACAATTGTTCGAAAAGGAGTATGATAAGCTTATCTGGTCCTGACCCAATTCTTACCATTTAAAAATAAACTTAAATCTATCAAGGTTCTATTTATTATATATTTCTTCTGTATTTGTTTGTCTATTTTTGCATTAATCCGAACCATAATGTACCCCCCGCTCATATTGTAATGTGTATTTCTATGCCGATGCCACGGCTCTGATATGCTTCAAGCTCTGCCCCCTCAATCAGTCTGTCTGTCAAACATGCTGACTTCTTATGCCTTTTGGGGAGTGAGTCAGTGTCAATATCCTACAACCAGGACATTCTTAAAGGCTTTAAGCCCCATATTATTAATAATAATAATAATAGCTCAGATTTATATAGCGCTTTTCTAAATACCCAAAGCGCTTTACATGGGAACACCAGGAACAGACTTTATTAAGAAAAAAAAGATCAAAGCTAAAACATAACAGATACAGGGTTAAAAAGATAAAAGGATAAACGAGACCTCAACTGGGGAAGGCTATTCTGAAAAGGTGTTCTCTATACGACAAAGAGTAAAAAATATCAGACCTGCAAGCACACAACATGTCATGATACGATGCGTTGTAACATATATATCTGCTATTCTTTAATTAAAATATCCAAATTGACAATTATTTTGACAAAATATGCACAAAATAGGGATTCCCCTTTTTTAAATACAATTTAATTTTGATGATCAAACATAGTAGACAGTCTACATTTCCCAATTGCAGGTCAAACGGAATGACCAGAGGGAGGGATTTCAAAAGCAGAGGCATGGAGTCCCTCAGTCACAACCTCAGCAAATCTTACCCAGTTTACAGGATGCTTACAGCATTTTCAAACCGCTAAACTAAAGGATTGCGCAAGCCAAACTCTTACCAGTTCTGGACTCCACAGATACATTATATATGCGTCGTGTCGCAGCCACAGGCCTGTTCGCATTCTTTGCAAAACTTCCTTTTCATCTCACCAGACATTTAGCTCTGAGAAACTCGATGTATTGCACAAGATCTCAAGATTGGAAACATCATGACTCAGAACAGAATTGGAAGAACTGCTTTTAGAGTATATGCACACCACCAATTATCAGGAAACTAGACACCTTGGTGTCTTTTGGGGCAACCTAAAGTCTTGGTGGCTGACTGGATCACTGAAGATAGTGTGTGAAATTTGCTTTCTATAATCTAGTATTAGTTGTGTGTGTGTGTGTGTGTGTGTGTGTGTGTGTGTGTGTGAGTGTGAGTGTACGTGCGTTTTATGCACACAAACATTTTAATTCATTATTATAATTTTCTCGTGCACACAGACACACACACACACACACACACTTTTTTCCTTTATATTTTGTTATCTCTATAAGGCATAATCCCTTGCGTCTGTGAATGTGGAACCACCAGTAAGAGCAGCCAGTCACAGCTAGCATCTTGGCACCTGTCCACGCAGGCCGGCACGTCAGGCAGGCAGACTGAGAGCTGAGCGAAGGGGAGTGGAGCGGCTGGCTGCCTCACATGACTCATCTCCATTGATGAGTTTAACAGCCATCAATTCCACTCCAGGGAGTGGGGCCCAGCGCTCTCCCCCACCCACAGCACTTCAGCCTGGGCTGGGCTTCCTCTTCCACACTCCCCACTCGCCCCAGCAGAAGGCCCGGAGCTTAAATTAGCACTCTGGCAGTGAGCCATGATGTGAGAGAGGAGCACAGAGTGAGAAGGAAGCAGCCATTCATTCCTGTGGAAGCGTGCATGCGAGAGAGAGAAAGTGAGAGGGAGGGGGGAGAGAGAGAGAGAGAGAGAGAGAGCACTTAGAGGTGGCTGCAATTCGGAACTGTCCCCTGTAAAAAGGCTATAACCATAATTCCACTGCCCCCCCCATGTACATATTTTTTATTTTTTTGATTAGTATATTGTATATATGTCAGTTCATGTTTCAATGAATCGAATACACAGGACCCCAATGGAAACGGCCATAGTGCTTTCTTGGTTTAAATCCTTTTAGCATTGTAATCAATCAATCATCTTCAGTCATCTTAAAAGGCCAGACCACACCCACGCAACTCCTTGCAACTGCCATTGGGGATAATGGTTGCAAGTTGCAAGGAGTTGCCTTTATTTGTACTCTGCCAAAGCCTAATTTATGTGGCGTTTGAAAAAGCAAAGAGGGAAACTTTTGATTAAAAACTGGGTAGCGTGGCAAGGAGTTTGTAAATGGTCTTATTTTCACTATTCATCGTACAACGTAGTACAGTAAGTAAGACGCCCTGAGGGCGAGAAGCGACCTTGGCGTGCACGCATCCGCCTGGGTGACGGCAGACTGCTGGGCGAGCCCTGGCGCTTTGGCATTTGGGAGTCAGATCAACATATGGAATGAATTCTGTACTGGCCATATATAGAGCGTGGCTTGTGTGTACAGGGTTTGATGAGGTCAGATCAACATATGGAAAGTCAGAACAGGAAGGACGGGTGGGGTAGGATCAACATATGTCAATATATGTCAGAACAGGTCGGCTCCATATATGGAGATCTAAGGGTTTGAACTTTGAGGTCAGATGTAGAGTTGCTGGCTGGCTCCATATATATGCAGATCTAGGTGATGAATGATACAGTCTTCTCCATGTGTAGATATCCAGGGTTAGATGAGGACAGTCTTGTGATCTTCATATATGGAGATGGCCATATATGGTGGCGTGACGTGTCAAGAGGCGTGATGTCACGAGGCGTGACCATATATGGAGGCGTTAAGGGTCTCCATGATGTCACACGATGTCACGAGTTCAGGATGATGACTCATTCTGAAAGTCCATGTGATCTTCTGTTTGTGTTGTGTGTATGGATGTAGGCTGGTTAACTTATCTTCCTGCCACAACTGCTGACACTTGGCAACTCTGGCCATTTCAGAGCCAGAAAGATAATGTACACTACAGTGTAGCACAAAGTTGTGTGTTGGCTGGGCAATATATTGATATTATATCGATATCGTGATTTGAGAGTAGATATTGTCCGGGTCTGGGATTTATAATGATTGTGTGTGTGTGCGTGTGCGTGTGCGTGTATGTGTGCGTGTGTGTGTGCGTGTGCGTGCGTGCGTGCCCTGCTGTACTGTATTTACTTTATGTACTTGTGACGCTGATGGTATCTCATAATCTCATCCATGTAAATCGACACAAAGTGGAAGTCATATTAGGTTGATGTCGTACATCTGCCATCCATTGTTGTATGATATTTGATATTTTCTTTCAATGCAATACTTGTATCTTTCCACGCGTCCACAAGTGATGTTATCACTGTCTGAGGAGATTGCTTCTATACGCCTCTCTCTCCATGGCTCATTTATCCGGCTGTTATTACATCTGAAGTCAGGGAGGTCACCTCGGCATATTGCACAAAATGGGGAAGGTTCGTGAAATACCATCTGTTATGCTTTCATATACCATAAAGGCCCGCTGGCACTCTCAGAGCATATCAGTGCAATAATGCAGCGATGTCCAAAGTACATCCCCCAATGTAATTTACACAGCAGAGTCTTGCTGGCAGGGAGGCAATATGCACTGTACCCCGTGCCAGGTCTGATACACAATTGGATCACAGTTGGACATATTTCTACAAATAACATTATCCTCTGCGGTTGCGTGCACTGCTGTTTATGGGGTACGTTAAAGGTCTGCCAAACTTTTGACTCTGTCTCTGCCGTGGCGAGCGGACCAGAGCTGGAAACCAGTCAACCCATGCGGGTCCATTTCAACATTCACGTGATTAAACTGGACTGTGGTTTTCACGGTGTACTTGATAGAGTAAGAGTAGACTGGGTCCCACTGACCAATACACGGCTATTAGACTTGCGTCAAAAAATGTGGGGGAAAACGGCTAAAATGAAGGTTTTTTCGACGTCTGTCCTTAGATTAGACGTTGATTATAGGGGTTGTTTAAACGTCTAGACTGTCTATATATAGACGTTTAAACAACCGCTAATCAACGTCTAATCTAAGAATAGACGTCTAAAAAACATTTGTAGCCGTTTTTAGACGCACCTTTAGACTAATATTAGACGTTTATTAGACAAAAAGAAATCTCAGTGGGGTCCTTACTCCTTTCACAGTAAAATCCTCAGTGTTCATTTCATAATTTGTCCATTTGTAACTCTGAGAATGTACAATGCACTTATTTGGTTACATTTGTACACTCTTAAGGCCAATCCACACCAATGCAACCAATGCCCTATGAGCCCCGAGGGGCCTCAGGACTCATAGGGCATTGGTTGCATTGGTGTGGATAGGGCAGCTCAGAGCCTATCGCCTGTTTCCTTAGCATGAGGAAGCTTGATGTACAAGTACAGTCCCTGGACATGACGCTAGCTATGTCGCAGGGACTTACCCCCAATCCAACCCTTGATGCTGAATGTCAAGCAGGGAGGTATTAAGTCTTTGGAACCCTGACCTCCCAGTCTCAGGGCGGACACTTTTTAGTTTTTGGAAGTCCGACCTCCCAGGGCAGACACTCTAACCACAAGGCGACTGACTCGGTTGCATTGGTGTGGACTGGCCTTAAAACTGTTTTGTTGCAAGGAGTTGCGACTAGTTGCATTGGCGCATGCCTTCAGAGCTAAAGTAACACTGAGAATAGTATTAACACCTGGTATACATTCACACACAAAACCATCTGTACATGCAACACACCCACTCACCCATAAACATACCATGACTGAATCCTCTGCAGTTGTCGTTTTCTTGCACCACATACCTCATGATATTACAATGTGCAGATAACCATGCATCTGTGCATTGTATAGTTTTAGCTAGCTTATCAACATTACTTACAGTACATTACAACAGCATTACAGCAGCAGTGCTGTTATGCAGGTCACTTGCAAGCAGGAAATGGATATGCAGTACTAAAGTTTTCCAAGGATGCAATAATTACATCATCTCTGTTTGCATTGTGGAAACTAGCGAGAGAGAGAGACAGACAGACAGAGAACGAGAGCAAGCAAGAAAACAAAGAAACTAATTTGTTGTTCAGAGAAGAGCACACAATCTAAACAAAAAATAGAAATGAGATGAGATGCCTGTTACAGTTAATGTACAGTAACAGCGGCGTATAAACATGTCGCACATCTGTGAGCAGAGCATGTGAGCGGCACGGAGAGGCCGAGAAATCCGCTCTTCGCTCTCGACGGCTTTTGTCCCGCTCGTCATTGGCTCGTGTTGATCCCCCCCACGCCGCTCTCTGCTTACTCAGCGCTCACCTTCATTTAAAAATAATGTTTTCCTGATATTGTCTAATTAAACACATCGTCATTATTGCCTGAAGGCCTTCGGAGCATAAACATGTATGTGTTTAAAAACACATTGGGGTTTCATGTTGCATTGCTGTCTTGTTAACCCTGCTGGGTGCGGTGAATAATAAGTAACCTATATGTTGTCCTGACCTAATCAATCAATGTCACCGCGGTAAACGCTCCATATAACGTTAACGTTAAGGTTCACTGCATGTAAAAATACAGGCAAGTTACATGATGACCATGCAATGTTACGGTCCACTGTACAGGCTATTTTGTTTCCAAAATGCTTATTGTACCCGTCTTCGGCGCCTCATGTGTCCAAAATAACAGATCTGTAAGCTGTCGACGCGCCATGAACGGTGCATTGGTGATTTGTATGTCTATTCTTATGGACAGTCCGTGACGCACATTACGTGTATGGGGTTGAGAGGCAATGATTGATGTAAACTACTAGCCAAGTTGGCAGTTGATAATAATATTGATAATACGGGACTGTTGCACTTTGCGAACTGGGCCTGGACATAACTGAGTCACTTCTGAGGAGTTAAAGGGAGCTGCTACTTGTTTACTTACCCCTGGAAAGCCAATAAAATCCTTTATTTCTGCGACTATAAGTCTGTTCTCTCTCTCTCTCTCTCTCTCTCTCTCTCTCTCTCTCTCTCTCTCTCTCTCTCTCTCTCTCTCTCTCTCTGGCCAATCTCTTTCACTTGGGCTTTTTCGGGTTTTCGGGCCTAACATAATGGTAATTGTTAGGGTTGGCTGACCCAGTTAGGGTAGGGTAGGGCCGGGCTTTAATTTTCAGGCCCGATGAGAACTCTAATGCAGGTTCCTCCTCCTCCGTCACCACTTCATCATCATCATCATCATCTTTCTCCACTTCTCCTTCAACGTCAGGGAGGATGTTAAATGCCTTGATCATGTTGCTGGCACTGTCAGTCGCCACACGAATCACGCTTTGACGAATGTTCCAATTTTTTCAGCACACTTTAATACTTTTGGTAAATACGCTCTGCACACACTATACATCAACGCGCGGTTCTAAACACGTGTGCCGTGTGCACTGAGCGGCTCGGAGCGGAGGACAGTTCTCGCTCCGGAAGCCGCTCTGCACCATTTTAAAACCCACTCCGCGCTCAGTTCAAAATGCAGCCGCTCCACTCTGTGACTCACAGACTGTGAGTGACCTTATTTGCATAATACGTTGACGACATCCATTTCAGGCCATGCATCCGAGTGTGAGAGTTTACAAAGCTCTCTCTCTCTCTCATACACAGTCTAATGCACTTTTTTTTTTTTTTTTTTTTTTTTTTTTTTTCACTTAATTTTTATTGAAGGAAAAAACATACACAACTGACAAGACAATACGGAAAGAAAAAAGACAAAAAGTAAAACGAAAAAAAAGGCTGCATTTCTCATATTACAAAAAAACTTTCAATGAAATCCAATTGCAATATCGCTAGGCTGAGAGAAGAAATTCCACTTTTCCCACTTTTTATAGAATTTATCCTTTTGTAGTCTAAGTATGAATGTTAGTTTTTCCATAGAATACAGTTCCTCAATAATGTCCATCCATTGATCTTTCGTTGGTGGGTCCTGCTGGCACCAGCGTCGTGTGATTGCTTTTTTACTTGCTGCTAAGAGGATCTTGATTAAATATTTATCATGTGTTAGAAACTCTTCAGGGATATTTCCCAACAGTAGAAAAGAAACAGATAGAGGTATCTCAAAACACAGAATGGTCTCCAAGGTGGAATGGATGTCCTGCCAGTATTTCTGAATTTTAGGACAAGACCAGAAAATATGAGCGTGGCCCGCTCCCTTGTGGCCACATTGTCTCCAGCAAGGCTGATCTGTTTTCAGTTGTCTCGATTTAATTTTGGGGGTAATAAAAAATCTCATTAGGTTCTTCCAACAGAATTCTCTCCACATTCTTGAATTGGTGGATGTAATTTGTGTATTGCACATGTTTGCCCATTCTTCTGATGTGATGGTAATCTCCAACTCTTTTTCCCAATTAGTTTTAATGTACTCTGTGGAGTTAACCCTAGCTGAAACCAGGGCATTATAAATACTGGATACTACTCTTTTGGACTCATGCTTATATGCCTGAATAAAAACCTGTATGAGATCGTTTGAGGCCACCGGCTCGGATGCTTTCACCTCCCCCATGAAGTACTCTCGTATTTGGAGGTATCTAAAAAAGTCCTTGTTATCTATGCACATACACATATCTTTCAATTGTTCAAAGTTCAATAACACATTGCCTTTCATGGCAGTACTGTAAGAGGAAAAACCATACCGAGCCCATCGCCTGAAAGTTTGATCATACACACCAGGCTTAAAATCTGGATCGTAAGCGGGCCACCTCAACACCCTGATTGTCCTCTCCATTTTGAACTGTTTCACGACTTTGAACCAAGTATTTAAAGTAAATATTGTGAATGGGTCTAAAATGTCATAGTATGACTTAGCCTGGTCTTTGTTCCCAATTAAAGACTGAATAGGGATGTTGATTGATCTAATTTCCAAAGCTTTCCATTTTGCCTCACATTTATCATCACACCAACATAGTCTAATGCACTTTTGACAGTCAAACACAAACACATGGAAACTCATTCCTTTGAGGTCAGCATTATAGGATGGTTGCTCCACCTTTCGGCCCTCGTGACATCTCCCGACTCAGCAGGAAAAAGGACATGGGGACATGCTTCGACTGTACTGGGAATGCAGCAGGCGAGCCATTCCCAGCCTATCTCCACCATCTGAGCTCGAAAAGAGACGTGCTGCTTGGAGAGGCCGCATATCTGACACAAAGCGAGGAGACAACATCAAAGATCTAAGATTGTATCTCAATGCCTCTTGTTATCACAGAGAACTCCTCTACCCATACTGCTTCACCCCCCTCCCTCCCCCTCTCCAACTGTGTCTTTATGATGCATAGCTAATCTCAAATCTGACCTAAGATCAGCGACAGGTCCTATCTGATAGATAGTAGGGCAGCATGTTGCCGTGGCCTATCCCTCTCTGATATCTGCAGAGGGAGCAGTAGAGTTGTCCAAAGCTTACTGTAGCTTTAGCTCCAGTGACATCAATCCATATATGCGAATAGGGAAGGGAATCAATGTCACATAAGTGTGTTGGAGGCAGGGCAGGAAGTTCACGGCGGCCATGGCCGTCGTTGCCCCTCTCTTTGGCCGTGTGCCCCTCGAAGTTCATTTTACCGTTTTTTCCTCTGCCCAATTTTCCAGTCATTACGGTAACCTTCCCCATTGATTGATTGATTTAAATATTTATTAACAGTTTGTAGAATTTACAGTACATTTTAAGCACAAACTCAATACAAAGACTGTTAACTGTGAGTGGACGACCCAATTAAGCATTACACTTGTTTACTACAGGGTCCACATTGTTCAATTCATCAATTCACCCAAACGTCTCGCGCAGACTTGTATTGTCTGTATTGTAGTTGTGTTGCCATTTGCCAAGTGGTTTGATTCTTTTGCGTTACTTTGCCTCCTCCATCCTCCTCCGCGCCACACATACACGCACTGACAGAGTAAACAGTGGGCATGTAGCCCACACGCTGCCTACTAGAACGCAAGCAGCTCTCACTCACTGACACTCGTGCCGGCTGGCGCGGTGCTTCAAGATTATTATCACGCAGAGCCTGTGTGTTAAGACCAACGTGACTCGTCTTCATGGACATATAAACTCACAAAACAACACCACGCAACAGCATAGACTGCAGGACTCCTCCACCATTTACCACGCTATCGTCTGCTACGTTAGTTGACAGAGTAAATTGTTTAAACAGCCAACGCTGGCCACGGCTAATATCGCTAGCCAAACGCTAGCCAAGCACCAGAGGGCTCTCACTGTACACCACACATCGCTCGCTTAATAATCATTCATTTCTGTATCAATGCGGACATAACGTGATAAATGTTCATAAGCACACAATTGTACAAATGCTTTTTACACTTTGGGTTGACTTATCTCCAGAGTCCTCAGTCCTGCAGCCCCACAATGGAGAGATCTCATCTGTCACTAACCTCTCTACAATGCCATTATGCCAGTCTAGCCTTAAAACCTACACTTATATGTTATTCAATATATTACTTTAGCACAAAATATAGGCTTTTCTAAACCAAGCCCTCATTCAAAAGTTATATAGGCTGTCTGTCATTGTATTTTCTGTGAATTAACTCACAGTTTAACCCAGTGATCCTCAGCCATTGTAATTTCAAGGATCCCCAAATTAGATTTATATGAATTATGATTTTCATCGCTGGACTGGGACCCCATGTTACAGACACGTTTACAATATTTTACAGCAGTAGCTACTTATATTTTGTTATTTAAAGCTGTGATTATTTATTTAAGAAGCACTGTTCTGAACCAATGTTGAACCAATTTTTTTTTAATCATCGTTAACCTTTAAGCTAAAATAATTATGTCCGGGGACTTAAAATCATTGTTTTAATTGATGGCCTTCATGCCCTGGCACTTGGCCTTGTGCCCTCAAAAAGGTGACCACACTAAAGGCCAAGTGGCCTTGCTCCTAAAAGGATGAAATTCCAGGCCTGGTTGGAGGTGCTCACAAACTCACATTTCACAAACTCAATGCTGATACCTGTGTTGTTTGCACCTTGACGACAGAGGTGGACTTCACCACTCCCCCAAATACCGTATGTGTGACTCAAAGAATGGGCGTGTGTACGTAAATGTGGGAGTTTGCGCATGCAATCACACAAACACACACTGCATCACCTTTACTCCAGACAGGATACGGCACAGCTCTGTCCTAGCCACAACATCTCGATATCAGTTTCTGTGTAAGCCATCATCCTCAGAAAAATATATAGCAAACATACTTTTATATCGGCGTCTGCAAATGCTGGACAACTGCGTCAGCACACTGCAGTTATTTGAGCTGAAGCGGAATGCTAAATGCTTCGACCCCACAACCAGTACTGAATGCCACAGGCATGTTTTGCTTGACAGGCCAGCATTTGTTTGCCGGTTATAACGGAAACAGATCATTACTGTCACCGCTAATTCTGCTGATGTTGCTTACAGGGACAGCAAGCGTGCGGTTCCCTTACTCCTCCCTAACTCTCACTTCATTTATGCTTTGAATATGATGAATTTAGCTACATAGAAATGTCTATTTGTATGTCTCTAAATGTTTGTATGTCTTTAAATGTTTTGATGAATTGAACAATGTGGACCCTGTTGTAAACAAGTGTAATGCTTAATTGGGTCGTCCACTCACAGTTGACAGTCTTTGTATTGAGTTTGTGCTTAAAATGTACTGTAAATTCTACAAACTGTTAATAAATATTTCAATCAATCAATCAATCTTTGCTTCTGTTATTAGCCTACTGTCACTGTTTTTCACCTTGTCGTATGATGGTGTTGCACAATGCACGGTGAAAAGAGCCGACACTCACAGTGCATCACATGTGATCTGTTCATTTCAAGGGGAAATGTTTTTTTTTTTTTTGCTAACTTTTGACATTTTTGGAACATCTTCACCTATAATGACCCAAACTGCTCGAATCAGGGACGCCAGGTTGAAAGGGATTAAGACTTATAATCACCTATAGGTGGGCAACCATTTCACACACAAGATCACAGTCACAAGAGGCGTTTTCGTGTACCATGAAAACCACATCAACTGATGACCTGCTAATTAGAATTATAGCATAGAATATTAAAATCGAACTAAGAATGAGTCAATAAGTGAATAATTAAGGTAAGATATATTCTGACTGTCTGTGGATAAATGTGTGCATTTGCATTGTGTGTGCATTTGCATGTGTGATTTACGATGATGGTTAATAATGGCCTGGACCGGCCGAGCGGTCCAGGCACCTAGGCTGGTCGCAGGTTCGAGTCCCGATCTCGACGACCTTTGCTTCGCCCCATCTCTCTCCCCCTTTCCTGTCAAAATACTGTAATCTATCAATAAAGGCGAAAAGCCCCAAAATAACTATATATTTAAAAAGAAAAGTTAATAATAATGGTTGATCATCACCTGGTTCATCAAACGGAGGTTGCTGGCTGCCCATCACCCTGGATTTCAGTGGTAGTTTATTAGCCTCATGTCACGGGTGAATGCGTACAGAATTAATGGGCACAAGGGCTCATATTGGTATCTGTGAGAGGCGAGAGCAGATAGACATACCCGCCGCTGAAGCTCATCATCCCACATCTATTACTGTAATACATTTTCCTTATGCAAATGAAGCATGCTGCCCTCATCTGACTTGTGCAAGTCACACGTCTCCCTATAGAACCCACATACCAACAAAAATACTTTATGAATTATCTATTTGAGCCCTATAGTAGATCTGCTATTTTCATTGTTTCTTATACGTTGTTATTATTATTGCGACTGTAGGTCGCAGATTACTATATGAAAACTTGCAAAACATGTCCGTCCGTCAGTCCATCACGCCTTGTGACATACGCCTCGTGACATCACGTCTCCATATATGGCCTCCATATATGAAGATCACGACACTGACCGCATCAAACCCTGGATAGCCATACATGGAGAAGACTGGATCATCACCTAGATCTCTATATATGGAGCCGGCCAGCAACTTTACATCTGACCTCAAAACCATAGTTAGATCTCTATACGTGGAGCTGACCTGTCCTGACATTCCATATATTCATCCTTCCCCACCTGTCCTTCCTCTTCAATGTCCTCGAAAATGAAGGCCTGGTCCTACCTGGGCCCTCATCAAACCCTGTACACTCAAGACACTGCCCCCGCTGCCACCCTTAGATCTCCATATATGGGTTCTGACATTCCATATGTTGATCTGACCTCATCAAACCCTGTACACTGAAGACACGCTCCATAATGGTCTCGCACCTTCCTACCTACATGACTGCCTGCCTAAATATGTCCCAAACCGCCCCCCTCAGGTCTTCCACTGCTGGCCTGCTCGCTGTGCCTAAAAAACACGGTGAAGCAGCTTTCTGCTTCTACGGGCCGATGGCGTGGAACAAACTTCCACTCTACCTTCGACAGGCAGCCTCTGTAGACATTTTAAAGAGCAGACCTACTTCTACACTCTTGCTTTTAATTGATCTTTAAATTCCTTGTTATTCACTTGTCCTCACTGTATTATTTTAATGTTTTATGCCTTGCTTTTCTTTTCTTTCTTTTTGTTCCTCCATTGCTCTGTAAAGCACTTTGAGCTGCATTTCATGTCATGAAAGGTGCTATACAAATAAAGTTTTATTATTATTATTATATATGGCCAATGACCCCCCATGCCAAAGCGCCAGCTAGCAGTCTGCCGTCACCCAGGCGGATGTGTGCATGCGCCCTCGCCCTCAGGGCGTCTTACTGGTTATTTTCATCATTATTATCATTGTTATCATTAGAAAGATTTTGAAAAAAAAAATCAAAAATCCTAAAAATATAAACAAAATAACACTAACCCCAAAATGGGTCCCATAATATACTTTCCAATATGCAAATGAGGCCCGCTGCCCTCACCTGACTTGTGCACATGTCACAGACTAGCAGCCTCCATTCTCATTTCACACCACAGTCTAGCAGCCTCCGTTCTCATTTCACACCACAGACTTTCCACTTCCAAACTTCACAGCAACAACGGGAGGCTTCCGCGTGATTTATCTTTCTGCTGAGAGCCAAGTCTCCTGTAAATATGTAGAGCAGGGACCCACTTTGAACTGCAACAGGGGGCCGTCTGTCAGCCTGCACAATATTTCATAGGGGTTCTATAAAAGCAATGTGTGTGTGTGTGTGTGTGTGTGTGTGTGTGTGTGTGTGTGTGTGTGTGTGTGTGTGTGTGTGTGTGTGTGTGTGTGTGTGTGTGTGTGTGTGTGTGTGTGTGTGTGTGTGTGTGTGTGTGTGTGTGTGTGTGTGTGCGTGCGTGCGTGCGTTGCATGCGCACGCCTGCCTGTGTGTGTGCGTGCATGCGTGTGCGTGCTCAGAGCCTCTGCCTGATGGCCTCAAAAGTCTAATATCTCCCCCAGTCCAGAGGGATATCCCTTTGGTCTAGTGGTTAAGATGTTGGACTTTCACGCGGGAGGCCTGAGTTTGAATCCCGGGCGTTGTGCGTGCGTGTGACCGTGTCTGTGCATGTACAACTCCCACATACTTTCCAGGTGTTTGCGTGATGTCACCCTCACGTATGTGTATAAGTGTTGGGCTTAAGTTTTATATCTTCATCCGAGGGACCTCTCTCTCTCAAGCAAATGCGATTATGCATGCGATGCGAAACTTAATATTAATAGCGTTTTTTGTTTTGTTTTTGTTGATTAATATATTGTTTTGCGGGGCAGGTTGGTGCGGGCTGGCTCCTGTGGCGGGACGTTAAGGGCGGCTTATGCAAAAAAGGATTTCTATCCACAGTGGCGCTTTCCTATCGCCACAAGTAGTCTTCCTTTAATTAGTCGGTGAGACCGTATCGAGCCAAGAGAATGCCTGAGCGAGGATGAGAGAGGCATAATTATAGCACAGGCACTCTTCACATACTAGAGCATGTCTGAAATAAGTGTCAGAGCTGAAATCGACATGTAAATATGAAATGAATGATTAAAGGGATTATGACATTTAAAAAAAGGTTTTGGAATTGTTCTTATTTTTTTTAGGTTTTCTAATCTCAATTGCACCCAAAAAACATGAACTTTTAACATTCAGTAGATTTTCTGTGATCTGGGGTGTTCTGGCTCAAACAGGTGCTCTGATTTGCCGGCAGTAAGTGATGTAAGACCCTGCAAATCCCATATATGTCAATGGGATTTGCCAGCAGATGTCACTGTTTTCACTGTTTGCCTGCTTTCATTGTAGCCTTCCAAGGCTTCCAAACCCCAAAGAAAACTTCAGACCACAGAAAATCCACTGAATGTTCAAAGTTCAGGTTTTTTGGGTGTAATTGAGGTCATAAAACCTAAAATAAAAAATAAAAATAAATGAAAATGAATGTCATAAAACCTTTAAACATGTAGCTAGGGACCACATAAGTGTTTTCTCAACTCGCTGTTTTCTGCAAGACTCTATATATCTCCAAAACTGGTGAGTCAAACTGAACAACCAACGTGTCAATTTGAAGCTATGATTAAAACAAATCCAATTGCAGTCCCTCAGTCAAATTTAGTCACATATAAGTCGCCAACTTTGATGAGGCAGAATTGCTTTGCTTTCAAAATATAATATTTTCTTCATTTCCTGAAAAACTAAATCTTTCATTTCCCTGAAAAGTTGACATTTTGGAGTTAGGTGGTTTTCTCCCCGACAGCAGAGATATTCAACATCACAGGAAGCAAACGAAGTAAAACCTGTCTCAGTGCAAGGCCTCACTCACACTATACATGCATACAACATTTGTCTTGTCCGTGTTTAATGGCCGCCCCGATGCATTTCCAATGGAAGTCATGTTGTATGCATGTTGCAAAGGTGTGAGTGAGGCCTAAACAGATCAGACCAACATGTTCCGTTTTAACCACATTTTCACGACTTTTCAAAAATAGCAGACCTACAAGCTCATAGCGCGCCACCGAGTGGCGCGCTATGAGCTTGTAGATCTGCTATTATTTTTCAATAGCAGATCTACCCAAATGGGTTCCCGCCCCCAAAATGGGTTAACATCCATGCGCGTGACATCATCGTACCTGGAAGTTATGCGGGAACGCCCACTGAGTGTCAAAAAACTACTTTCTGGCCTTGACAGCCCATTCATGCAAACAGAAAAGTCCTGTCTGGTTGCATTAAACAATGTTAAACTCACCAACATTGCAGCTGTACGAAAAGCTTGAATTATCCTCTTTCTATCTGCAAAGTTTTTGTTTCATAAAAATCCACCATAGAAATGTCATGAGCTACTTTCTGTCAAGAAATGCCCTGCATTTGATTATTTGTCCAAGTGTCAGAGTTTGGAAGTGGTTGTTTTCAATAACACAACATTTTTGCTGCCTCCTGCATTATGTGACATTTAGAAACGGGTGGTACGGCAGGACGGTTGAGTGATTTACAACGAGCGCTTCCAAACTCCAACACTCCATGCTGCTCAATGTTTTGCCTCTCAGTCTAGATGAGGGGGGCGTGTCCTGATGGGGAAATCATGCATGTGCATACTCTCTATTCATTATACTAATTGTCATTATGCTAGGAACAGCTGTTGTTGATGGATGATTTTAGCGCGTCACTAAAGCGGTGTATTTCGATTGGGCCTTTTGCAAGCATACTCCGGAAAGAAAAGGAAATACAGGGAAGACATATTTCAATATTGTAACCACACCTGGGGGTCTATTAAGAGTAATGTTACCTCCATAGACACATACAAAACACCTGGGGGTCTATTAGAATAATGTTAACTCTATATACAACACCTGGGGGTCTATTAGAGTAATGTTAACTCCATAGACACATACAAAACACCTGGGGGTCTATTAGAGTAATGTTAACTCATAGACACATACAAAACACCTGGGGGTCTATTAGAATAATGTTAACTCCATAAGACACATACAAAACACCTGGGGGTCTATTAGAGTAATGTTAACACATACAAAACACCTGGGGGTCTAATTAGAGTAATGTTAACTCATAGACACATACAAAACACCTGGGGGTCTATTAGAGTAATGTTAACACATACAAAACACCTGGGGGTCTAATTAGAGTAATGTTAACTCATAGACACATACAAAACACCTGGGGGTCTATTAGAGTAATGTTAACTCCATAGACACATACAAAACACCTGGGGGTCTATTAGAGTAATGTTAACTCCATAGACACATACAGAACACCTGGGGGTCTATTAGAGTAATGTCAACTCCATAGACACATACAAAACACCTGGGGGTCTATTAGAGTAATGTTAACTCCATAGACACATACAAAACACCTGGGGGTCTATTAGAGTAATGTTAACTCCATAGACACATACAAAACACCTGGGGGTCTATTAGAGTAATGTTAACTCCATAGACACATACAAAACACCTGGGGGTCTAATAGAGTAATGTTAACTCATAGACACATACAAAACACCTGGGGGTCTATTAGAGTAATGTTAACTCCATAGACACATACAAAACACCAGGAGGTCTATTAGAGTAATGTTAACTCCATAGACACATACAAAACACCTGGGGGTCTATTAGAGTAATGTTAACTCCATAGACACATACAAAACACCTGGGGGTCTAATAGAGTAATGTTAACTCCATAGACACATACAAAACACCTGGGGGTCTATTAGAGTAATGTTAACTCTATATACAACACCTGGGGGTCTATTAGAGTAATGTTAACTCCATAGACACATACAAAACACCTGGGGGTCTATTAGAGTAATGTTAACTCTATATACAACACCTGGGGGTCTATTAGAGTAATGTTAACTCCATAGACACATACAAAACACCTGGGGGTCTATTAGAGTAATGTTAACTCTATATACAACACCTGGGGGTCTATTAGAGTAATGTTAACTCCATAGACACACCTGGGGGTCTATTAGAGTAATGTCAACTCCATCCATAAACACATACAAAACAGGAAACAAAAATCACAGTACTCCTTTATTAAGTTTAATTTTATTCCTTTCACGTCACAAAGAATCTCCTCGCCAAACTTCCGTTCCGTGTGCAACGGCTTGTCTTATTAATTAACATTTCACACAGCTACTATTTACACTTGGATAATATTAACACATTTCACACAGCTACTATTTACACTCGGATAATATGTCTTTTCAAACGTTCACTCACAGCAGCTTCTGTATACATATGATGAACGAGGATGGCTTTTTGTGCATCTTTCATTTAATTGCTTTGTATTTATTTCCCATAATTGATGATCTATCGGAGCTCATTAGATATGCAGACATTCATTTAGTAAAATTGGTGTTCCTGAATAAAGAAGGGTTTTTACATAGAATAAAAAAACCCCATTTCTTTGACTTTGCGACAGACAGAGTAAAAGTGCCTGTTTGTACTACATACTACATGCACAATCATTTGGCTTTCAAGTGCATCTGCTGATTTCAGGGGTGCGGACTAAAGCCTTGTCTGAATTACACGCGGTCCCCGGTTTCATAAATGCAGTCGATAAAAGGTAGGGTAAGTGATTTCCTTTGGTTATTAAAATGAGTGTTAAATAGCTCTATATTGTGATAGTGCTCATTGCTCAGTAACGGGAGTGTCCTCCAGCCATTTGATGAACAGAAAATACATTTTAAGTTTTGAGATACAAATCAGGATAGAGAACTCAGTCATGACGATTTCTACAAGCTCAAAACGCTCTCTGATGTGCTCATGGCTGGCAGCGCTGTATGAAGCGTGGATACAGACACACGTCTCTGATGTGCTTGGCGTCGAGCATCCAGGTGAGGAAGCGCTCCAGGCCCAGTCCGTAGCCGCCGTGGGGACAGGTGCCGAACCTCCTCTGGTCGGTGTACCAGTAGTAGCGCGTTGGGTCGATCTTCTCTCTCTTGTACCCTTCCAGGAGCTCTTCCGTGTTCCAGATACGCATGGAGGCTCCCACCACCTCGCCCACGTTGGGCATCAACAAGTCCACCGACTCGGTGAGGCGTCGGTCATCTGCCTCTCCGGAGCCTCGGGAATGTCCTCTCCAAACTCGTAGTATAGGCGCTGTCGGCCTTCTTGACGTCGTGTTCCCTGAGCCAGTCGATGGCTTCGGAGTAGCTCATCCTCTTGAAGGGCCTCTTGGGAGGCTTGAAGTCGGGGTTCAGGTCCTCGAGCAGAGGGGCGGCGGGAGACTTCAGCACGCGGTATAGACCACGTCGCACACCAGCTCCTCCAGCCTGCCCAGCAGGTCCTCGAAGGTGATGAAGGGACACTCGGCCTCGACGTGGGTGTACTCGGCCAGGTGCCGGCGCGTGCGCGACTTCTCCGCGCGGTAGGACTATGGGCGATGCAGAAGACGTCGCCCAGCGCGGGAAGGCACGTCTCCAGGTACAGCTGGGAGGTCTGGGTCAGGTACGCCTGCTCTCCAAAGTAGTTAAAGCTGAACAAAGTGGAGGCCCTCCACCTGAGTCTGCACCAGCGTGGGCGGGGTGACCTCGCAGTATCCCCGGCTGAAGTAGTGCTCCCGGAAACACTGTGTGACGGCGGAGCGCACCTTGAGCGTCTTGGAGACGGTGTCCTCCCTGAGCATCACTGCACATCAACTTTCACAACACTGCTTGTACATTTCCTAGTGTAGAGTTATGCCCATATATGGGCCTCTTTCACAACACTGCTTGTACATTTCCTAGTGTAGAGTTTAGTGGCGGTAGATATCATTGGCTGGCTCCGGGTAGAAGACAGAGTCAAACAATTGAAAATGGGTCTGACATTCACAATTGTACATGCAGCTATGCCCTCAGTGCCCATTTACTTGACTGATTACTTAAAAAAGTGAGCAACTCCCACAGCCACAAAACTAGAGGCAGCGTAAACAATGATCTGGTGCCACCCACTTCCAAAACAAATATGGGTAAATTCACCTTCCACAGCACTGCTATTCAGGTGTGGAATGCCCCGTCCCCTTCCCTTAAAATGAGCAAATCACTGGCTTCCTTTAAACAGGCCTAAAAGTTATCCTGTCAGCAGGTCAGAGGGAGAGGAGGTGATCGATTACTGTTTTAGATTATTGTTCATGACTATATGTGTGTGAGTGCATGCAGGGACCCGAATGGAAGCAAGGTCTTTCTTTGGAAATCCTTTTGGACCAAAATGCATGACTGTACCTTGTGCTGTTTGCATTTTTCGGTAACACTTTACTTTAAGTAAAGGGACAAATTCATACACGTAATTAAGGCTTGGGTGATGCATTAGTTATCATGAACTATCACTAAATCATCATTAATTCCTTGTCTTCTTCAATCAATTAATGCTTAAGTAACCCATTACTTGACCATTACTTAACCTCCGTTAATCTATCAGTAGTTAAGCCTGTTACTTAATGTGGTGTGTTTGTAGATCTGTTATTATCGGTCAGTTCTATGCCCAGGATGAGTGCTCATAGGCGGGTAGGATTAGTGAGTTGACTTGGTCTCCGAAACTGGTTCTAAAACTTCCGGGGGTCTCGCATGTTGGGCTGGCTCACCTGTACACCCAGTGTACATGATCGTTCTGTCCGGTATTACCCATTTAGACCCGAGAACAGAATCTACAAATGTCTTCTAAATCGTTGGTTCCCAACCTTTTTATACTGAAGTACCACCTCAGACAATATTTGGCTCTCCAAGTACCACCATAATATATGTTAAAATACAGGAGCATATACCTGCCCTTTCTGTTCCATTCCTATACTCACAGAGTCACAATAAATGGCATTATTTAGGGAGGGAATAATGTGGCGCCTACATACGTGCACACACACAGAGAGGGCAAGCGGTGAATGGAGGGAGGCGCTCGCTTTTATACTCCGCGTGTCTAACACAGGTGAGAAGGATTCTGCTTGATTCAGAATGCAGACAGGTATGTAACGGTCCGCTTCCCCTCCCTCTACCTTCCGCTCTCCGGTGTGGAGGCGCCTATACCTGGTGGACCCTATATAGCCCCACAGTGTGTACGGCTGTAATACACGTAACTTGAGAACCGTTCGCCCCACCAACTTCAAATTCGACACACGCGTTCCACACCCCAACAGGGAGTGCAGTGCCCGGTGTCGAGTCAGTCGGACCCATGGTTTTACAGAATCGCCACAAAAGGCCTCTGCCCGGGCTCTGGACAGGGTCCATATACTATATGGAGCTGGCCTGTTCTGACATCACAACACTACTGACTCGGTGCTCTACAGCCAGACATCCGGTCTAGTTTTTAAAATGCAATGCATGCATAATTGCATATATGTATTATTATGTCTACATGATGCATTGCTGTTTAGAAAATCATGCTATACACTGTCAAAGAGAACAAATATTTAGACGACAAAAATGAAAATGATGCATCTGTGATCAATCAATCAATCAATCAATCAAAACTTTATTTGTATACAGTAGCACATTGTATAGACATTACGGAGAGAAGCTGGCGCATCATATAATAAGGATTGCAATTAGCAGTGACCTCAATGGGACATTACATTGTGGTGCCGGTCAGTGTCAATGCCGTTCCAGAGGTCACTGCCACCACATCAAACTAAGGAAAAACGCCTGTTGTATTGAAAATAAATACAGCACGTTGAGTCGTCGACGGCGGTAGTTAAAGATGACAGAAGTGGCAGAAAGACGACCATAATCATGTCCTGGTGGAATCCTGTGACAGCATCATGATGCATGGGACAGCAAAATGGATGTGAATGATGACACTTTGCCGGGATCTTCCTTTCAAAGCAGGCATGAAATGTCCTGTTTGGAGCAAAATTGCTCCGAAATGGAGCGGAGAGTGTTATTTCCCATGGGAGCGAGTGTCTTTTGTCGACTCTGTGTGTGTGTGTGTGTGTGTGTGTGTGTGTGTGTGTGTGTGTGTGTGTGTGTGTGTGTGTGTGTGTGTGTGTGTGTGTGTGTGTGTGTGTGTGTGTGTGTGTGTGTGTGTGTGTGTGTGTGTGTGTGCGCACGCACGTACGAGAGAGTATTACGTATGTGTGTGTTTGTGTTTATGTTTGTATTCCTGCAGAGTGTTCTCTAGGGTATTGAGAAGGGTTGCCATGGTAGCAGCTTGGATGGTGCAGAATTGCAGCAGTGTTATACGGACTGTAACACCGTGTGTGTGTGTGTGTGTGTGTGTGTGTGTGTGTGTGTGTGTGTGTGTGTGTGTGTGTGTGTGTGTGTGTGCGTGCGTGCGCGCGCATGCAGGCGTGCGGGTGCATGGGCATGTGTGTGTGCGTGCGTGGGAATGTGAAGGGATTTTACACTCATTGTACTTTATGCTTGATTTAGGGGCCAGACAAGGACAGTGTATTATTCCCATCATTTCATACACTGTTAAATCCAGAGTATTAATTTAACATTTTGTGCACTCTCAGCATTAAATGAACACTAGTTGACAGCGTAGCGACACAGAGGATCCATTAAGATGGCCTTCTCTAACGCATCCGTCACATAGTGGCACAGTGGTAACCTTTGAAAATCACAGGTTTGGATTTATTTTCTTGACCAAACAAATGAACAGTAATAATTAGGGTCCACAAGACACAATGGGCAGGAACCTTACAGCGTTTCCAATTACAGTACTGTGATCTGTGTAGCACTGCAACTATATATTATCTTCTTCGCTATTTTTCTGATTGATTTTCTTTCTCTTTCTTTTCTTTCCCTTCTTTTCTGCCTTTATTTTGATACAGTGCGAGTGGAGACTGACAGCAAACTGAGAGGGAGGCGGGGAGTAACGCAGCCAGTGTTGATTTCGTCAACTAATACTATGACAAAAAACAGACCCGTCTGAAGTGAGTGGTGCAAAATACTCAGCTTCCCATCATGCACCTGTGCACAGTGTGAAGCTCAACAGCGCGACTTTGTCACCTGTTGGTACTGTCTGGACAGACAGACAGACAGACAGACAGACAGACAGACAGACAGACAGACAGACAGACAGACAGACAGACAGACAGACAGACAATAAAATGTTAGGAAGGTACTAGTAGACAAGAGATCCAATACTAGACAAAGTGCCAATCGGCACAGGTCTCCACCAGGGCAGGTCAGGTTGTGGCCTCATGGTGGCGCTATAACAGGCCGTTGAGGAAGATTTGGGCCGGAGGTTCGTGTTCGAGGGATGCAGGTACAATGTTTTTCCATGTGTGCATACATAAGTTGTATACAGATCGATGCAGTTATAGCTAAAAACAGGAATTGGCCTGTTATAGCGCCACCGTGAGGCTGATTTTGAGGAAAAAATTGTGGCATGTCGTCCTCGGCCTAGTGAAAATGTGCGTGTATAATTTAACGGAAATTGCACACTGTGTTTGTGATTTGTGGCCTTTTTTTTAAATGGACGAATCGTGTGAGCTTTGGAAGCCAATCTTAGCCAATCAGGATGGAAGATGGGAAATGGTGCCGCTCCGTGTTGATCACATGACTATGGAGATAGTGTATACCGATTTGCGTGAAATTTGGATAAAATCTGAAGGAGTAATAATAGAAAATGTGTTTTACATATGTCGGCCTCCTGGTGGCGCTATAAAGAGCAGATGTGAAAAATTCCAGGCAAAGGTTTTTCCTTGGCCTCTAGGGAGTTGGCATACAAAGTTATCCACAGATCCGTGCAGTTAGAGGTAAAAA
Source organism: Protomyctophum parallelum (assembly GCF_964188405.1). Classification (NCBI taxonomy): domain Eukaryota; kingdom Metazoa; phylum Chordata; class Actinopteri; order Myctophiformes; family Myctophidae; genus Protomyctophum; species Protomyctophum parallelum. The sequence continues at coordinate 40,940,096 of NC_139717.1, read as the reverse complement.
CACTTTTCGGCCAATTATAGCGCCACCTTGAGTCTGAGTTGAAATTGTTCATGTGGCATTTCGTCCTGGGCCTAGTGGGAATGTGGGTGCACAATTTCAGGGAAATCACGCGATGTGTTCATGATTTGCAGCATTTTGTTTGAAACTGAGCACTCCTGTGAACTTTGGAAGCCAATCTTAACCAATCAGGATGGAGTCTGAGAAATCTGAAAGACCAGTTTCGTTGAATGGCTCTAGAGAGACTGTGTACCAATTTGCGTGATGTTTGGACAAAATCTGTAGGTGTACTGTGCAAAAACTTGTTTTGCACAAAGCGGCCTCCTGGTGGCGCTATAACAGGCCGTTCTGGAAAGTTTGGGGCAGAGGTTCATCGTTGGCATCCAGGGAGTGTGTGTGCAAAATTTGGCATCGACCGGGTTAACGGTGGCCGAGATTAGCTGCTCACGGACACACGGACGGACGGACGGACGGACGGACGGACGGACGGACGGACACACACACGGACGGACGGAGTGCAAAACATACTCTCCCCACATGCCTTCGGCCTGGTGGAGACAATAAGTCATAGACTCATTTTACACTTGGTTGCATGCTTTCTGGATACTGAAAACCACTCCAAAATGAAAAAACATCCAGCTCGAAAAATACTTTCCATTGGTTCAAAAAAGAAAATAACCAACACACAGATATAAAGGGTGTTCAATAACATTGATTTATGAAAGAAAGAAAGAAAGAAAGAACACCTATAGGCCCTATATCCTATACTATAAATGTGCCACGTCTCTGTGTGCGACTGTGCGTGCGTGTGTGTACGGTTGTAATGCACGTAACTCGAGACATGTAACTCGTAACCCCACCGACTTCAAATTCGACACACGCGTTCCACACCCCCGCAGGGAGGGCAGTGCCCGGTATCGAGTCGGTCCGACCCACGGTTCTCCAGAACCACCACAAAAGGCTCTGGGCAGGCTCTGCCTGCAGTGGGCCTAATCAGCCTAAATCCCCTCACCTGTGCAATTTCCAGCCTCTGCCTCAGCCAATTGATTACCATGGCAACCCCACACCTGCCAATTGATTACTTAACCAGTCCAATTTTCACAGTCAGTTTGCACTCCTCACACACAGGCAGACAGACAAATACAGAGATCTCTAGGTGGGACACAGACAGACAGTTAAAATGGGTGCTATGACAACAGGTATTGATACTACAGAGATCTCCATATACAGTATGGGAACAAAAGGGACACAGACAGATAGTTAAAACGGGTGCTATGACCAAGTTAACAATGCGTATTATTAGGTTCCCAAGTTGCATCGTTCCCAAGTAGGCCAGAGGCCGACAGGCACGTACAGGTCTAGTAATAACTAAGTCGTTAATAATAGAACAGCGAGAAGAATCACAATATGCAGCCCCTAAAACCAGGAACATACTTGCATGACATGCATTATGCCATATATCCAAAGTCAGATAGTGTTGTGCAGAAGTGGTTTTAAGCTGCAAATAGCTACATGACTTTACATGTTTGACTGTAAAGCGTGACTATTATTATATTAACCCCTCTGCGTTTGAATGGATGAGTCACCATGTCCACTGACAGTCACTATACCAGACCCCCATCTCTCTCTCTCTCTCTCTCTCTCTCTCTCCCTCCCTGCCATCTCATGGTATCAAGTAGAGATCCAAACTGATGTTGATGCCACTGTCGTCTCCGCCTAGGGCTCAGTGATTCTTCCTCCCTCTGCCCGTGACCGAGGTTACCGTCGCTGTGACCTGCATCTCATCCCGTTACACTTCCCCCTCACTGCCTCGGAGAGAGAGAATGGAATCCCCTCCCTCTAAATGACGTTTATTTACCTGCTGGCGTATACATATTATATCCTCTGACCTCAACCCACTAATCCGAGACATAATATTTCCATTCTATTATAGAAAAGTTGTTTTGTACTGGTATAACCAGCAGAGCACGTGAAGGTCAAAGGAAACCGGCAGTGTTTATTTGATGAGCTAAAGTGTTCCTGCTGTGCTGGCTTTGATGCTGACTGCAGCCGTTTCTCCGTTCTGGGTCCACATCATTTTTGCACCGAGGCACTTCCTGTGCTGCCGTATAAGTAAACAAGATGCTTATGAAGTTATTAAGTTTTTAGTGCTGCGTAGGCTAAACAAAAAAAGCTGCACTGGTCCAATGTATGTCCTACAGTGGTTCTCTCAACATGGGGTCCGGACTCCGGGGACCCCCAGGGGTCCTTAACCCATTCTGACCGGGCACCCATTTTGGTGTTAGCATCATGTTATGCTTTAGCTATTTAAAAATAGCAGATCTACAAGCTCATATCGCGCCACCGAGTGGCGCGATACGAGCTTGTATGTCTGCTATTTTTGAAAAATCGAAGAGCGACTGACATTTTTAGAATCTGATCTCAGGTCAGAATGGGTTAATCAGACCAGTGTGTGTCCGGCGGAAACCTCGTATGAATCTGATCTCAGGTCAGAATGGGTTAAATGAACTCTGAGGGTTCTACAGTGTAGATAGCGGGTCCCAGAGATCTAACAGAATCGTATCAACACCTGGGGCTTTGTGAACTATAATGCATATAAGATAAGATAAGATTTGTATTGATCTCTCAGGGGACATTCAGTCGCAAAAGGCATCACAGTAGTTAAGATACAGATTATAGGACTAGATAAAGCAGGAAAAGATATCACAAGATATCAAACTGGGGGGGTCTCTGAAATTAAATAGGTTTTAAATTACTGTGATGAAGAAGACTGATTTCTTTTTTTGCTTTGGAAATATAGACTCTGCCCAGTTGTGGGCGGCTTCCTGTTTCACTGAACTGAACGCTTTCATATTTCCTTCCTTTTACAATCTTCCATGACGATGAATTGCTGAGATTGTCCCTGTATTGTGGATAGAGTATTTGTATATGGGCTGCTATACACTGTAAAGTCCTGAGTGTTGAATCCGTTTGAATAGGAGAGTGTACAAATGGAACGAAATGGACCTGTAAGATAATTTAGCTGCAGACCCCTGGGGTTCCCCAGACCCGAAACGGTCAATTTGCTCTCAGAGAACACTGACGATTTTACTGTGTACACTGAGCATGTGAGCTTCCCCTATCTCCAGCTTTCGCTGTGTGTGTGGTGCTGTGGAACGGTGAGCTCAGACCTGCGGTGAGCATGTTTACAATGCTGGAAACGGGCATTTTTCGCTGCGCTGGCAGACCTCAGAGTGCACAGAGAGAAAACGTGCGTAATCTGAATCGTTTTCTCCAACACGGGCCTGCACGCTTTGTCTCATAACACCTCATTGTTGATTGATGGGTGGATCTGATTACAAATTGATATCCAATACCTTTCAGTTGTACTTTGTGCTCCTTTCATGATTACAATTGCGTGTAATTCAATGTGAGCAGCCACTGTCCCTGGCACATCATGGAGGAAGAATGGAAGGAAATGTGAGCAGTCATATCGTCAATGAAACAGTATCCTTCATGTCTCTTTCTCTGTCTCTCCCTCTCTCATTCACACACACACGCGCGCGCACGCACACACATCTTTGTCTTTGTCTGTTTATATTCTCTCTTCTCTGTTGTCTGTACCAGTCTATGGTCTGTACATCTCACACTGTCTCAGTTAAAAGCAAGCTTCTGGTCCCTAAGCCCTGTGCAGGGCAGAATGCGGCACGTGTACTGTTCCCCCAAAATAACTTGTCTTTTCTTTCTTTGCTCAATATAAATTGACGGGTAGAAGTGCAGCTGCTGCCCCATAGCAAATCCCCTTTTGGGAAACATTGGCTGTGGGTTACAAGAAGGCAGAGAACCACAGAGCACGAGAACTGTGTTCTCAAAATGAACACGGAGGGTGTGTGTGGGGGTCTCTTTTTATTTTTGTCACCACCTGGATTCGAATCTAGTTCACCCGCATTTGAAACCCATATTTATACTTGGTTGGGTGCCATGCCAAGCGCCATAAATAGCTCCTGTACAAGCTTACAATGTGCGTGTGCGTTTTAAGCTTGTAGATCCGCTGTTTTCACCTTGCAGCACTGTGGTGGGTAAGCTGGCTAGCTGAATTTGTTGCTACACAGTCAAATCCAGAGTGTTACAGAGTCCCAGGTGTGTACAAATGAGTTCAATCAACACTACAACTTTACAAGTGTATAATATGTGCAGTGCACAGAAAACAATCAACGTTTGGTGACACAATAAAGCTTCCAAACTCTTTGGATCCAGACCCTTAGGGCCAGACTTGAGATCTTATAATGTGTGTGTTGTTTTAGCTTGTATGTTTTAGCTTGTACAGTATGTTGTTTTTGTGATATAATGCACTGATTGTTTGGCACTTTTAATTTCGTTGTACACGTTGCAATGACAAATAAAGATCTATCTATCTATCTATAAGTCTTCCCAATAACCTCAATATTGCAGGATGAGGCTGACCTCAGTTCATTGTCTGGAGAGGGGGTGTGTGTGTGTGTGTGTGTGTGTGTGTGTGTGTGTGTGTGTGTGTGTGTGTGTGTGTGTGTGTGTGTGTGTGTGTGTGTGTGTGTGTGTGTGTGTGTGTGTGTGTGTGTGTGTGTGTGTGTGTGTGTGTGTGTGTGTGTGTGTGTCTGGGGGCGTGCAGCCTATTAGGAGGGCGGGAGAAGGACCGCTCCGGGGACTTGATTCAGAGATGCTCACTCGTCCTCGCTGACCTCTGGAGTCTTCCGGGACACATCTCGGTTTCAATGCACACACACACACACACACACACACACACACACACACACACACCCACCACCGGCTCTGTGCTGCATGGAAGACACTGCTTGGGCAGCATGCCGCAACTCCTCAGAGTATAGACGTGTCTAGAGAGCTGATGTGCCCTGGTGGATTTTCTCGAGTGCTGTGTGCCTCTCTCTCTCCCCTAGAAATGAGTCAGGCGAACCGTCAGGGAATGGGGACAAAGGGAATCTTTGGGGATTATTATTCTGTTCCATGCACAGCTGTGTTCCAGGCTTAGCGGAATCCATCGCGGAGGCCGGTCTGTTTGATGTTACAGTAATGTGCAAATACCAAACTGTATGAATGTACTGCAGAAATGCGCCACAGCAGCAACCGATTTAGAAATGTTTACCTTCTGTCTACATTTCATGCATTTAACTGGCATAATAATAATAATAATCTTTATTGTCCCAAGGGATATTCATCTTCACAGGTCTGTTCAACACCCCACAACAAAACAACACATAGTACAGAAAACATTACACCAAGACAATACAAAAACATGAGGTCCCTACTGTGTACAGAACCATCCTATCGACGGGGCAGTTTGTTTAATGCCGCGATGGCTGAGAGAACAAAACTCCTACTAAAACTGACTTTTTTTCATGGCACGGTATCTTTATCCTGATGGCATGAGGGTGAAAAAGCGATACAGGGGAAACAGCATATTATTAGTCATAATTATAGGAAGGCATTCATATATCTAGAACCACTGCCAACAACTGCAACCATGACAAAAGAAAAAGGTTTGATTTGTAGGTCACTGACCACTGACCAGTGTAAGGAGTCCAAGGACAGAACGTGTTCCTGTCATCTTCTGAGAAGATCAGATGAGGAGGAAATGACAGGAGACGGAGAATAGGTAAAATGATGACAATGTTATGATGGCAATCCATGTATTTGTTTTTATCTGGAGTATAGTAATCTACAGCGTGTTCATAATTCATTGGTTTCTTCATATTATAGTAAATTGTATTGCATATTATACAATGTACTGTTGCATGCCCACCCTAGCATTAGCTGCATTACTATAGCATATAGTGGGTGGCTTGCAAAGATGAGATTACTGAAATGAAATTGAATGTGTGACATCACACACACAAACACACATGCACGCACGCATGCACGTGCACACACACACACACACGCACACACACACACACACACACACACACACACACACACACACACACACACACACACACACACACACACACACACACACACACACACAATGTATCTGAGGTATGTTAGTGTGTGGGTGAATCACATTCTGCAACTGAACCACAATTCTGAGATGAGAGGCTTCTGTGTGAAAAATGCATTTCCATGTTGCGGGGGATTTAGTAAAAAGAAAAGAAAAAAAAAGCCAAAAAGCATTAGTGAGTGTGTGTGTGTGTGTGTGTGTGTGTGTGTGTGTGTGTGTGTGTGTGTGTGTGTGTGTGTGTGTGTGTCTGCCTGCAAGCAAGCAACAAGGGAAGGAGAGGTTTAAAGGACCACTTCTGTCACTGTCCCACGTCCAGCTGCAAGCATTCCTCTCAACGACCTACATTCCTACACAAGAATTGCTCAATGCCTCAATCCTTCCATTTCTCACACGCCCTGCTCTTCCAGAGAAAACAAGGAAAACATTAAACAGTCATGAGGGTATAGAATTGCAGTGCAGACAGAGAGAGGAGAGAGATGCAAATGAACTATGGTGCAACACCTTGAAAACAATAGCGGCATCAAGAACATCGACGGTGGAAAATCCCCTATCTTCCCATGAATGACATTTCAAGAGGAAGCACAATTGCAACACGCCATGTTACAGTATAGCTCCGCTCTCCTCTCATCATCCCATCCCACATCCCATCCCCCCCTTCCCAGCCAATTTACCAGTATGGGACACATTTAGATTTGTAGGGGGGGGGGGGGGGGTACCTCACACTCTGCCTCACACTACACGGCTCTCACATGACCGCATATTATTAGTCATATAGGAAGCCAATGGGGTTTCACTGTTTGAGTTACGTCAGGGGGGCGGGTCGGTGGAGGAGGGTTTAGCGTGTGTGTGTGTGTGTGTGCGCGCGCGTGTGGAAGTACTAGTCAGCTCTTGCACGGAGGCACAGTGTGTGTGTGCGTGTAGGCACTGAATGGACTAGATCCTCTCAGTCAGAGCCACGTAGGTACGGACCGACGGCAGGCAGCACCACGGGAGAAGAGGATGTCCTGCTGAATCCAGGGATAGGCCTGGGAAAGTCGGCCGGCCGTCCCTTCATTTATCGTTCCCTTCCAGCAGCTTCAAGCGGCGACGATTGTTCCTTTTTGGATTTTTTTCCCCCATTAGAAGAATAACAAAAACGAAGCTCCACCGCCGCCGCAGAAAGGACACCGATCGACTCCCGGCACCACAACAACAAAGGCTCACCTCTTGTACACTCGATGGGGGGTTTATCAACGTATGTTTGATGACAATCGCCGTGCATGGATCTGCTATCTGGGGAGCAAGAAGAAGGCCACTAGCTGCACTGACCTGGTACTAGTTAGCAAGGAAGCTAACTAGATAGCCCCAACCCCCCTGCCTGCACCTGCTATCATTCACTTGTGTGTGTTTGACTATTCCGGTTTAATTCAGTAACTGAAGCTTGCAAAAAAAACTTCCTTCCATTTTTTATATAATCGTATTTTCGTCGTTGTTGTCTTTGCATGCAAGCGGCATCCAACTATAGTTGTTTCGGTTCTATGAAACGTGCCATTACCATTTAAACCGGCGAGATAAGCTAACCAGACGAGCTGTGTGGGCTTAGGGCTAATTTAACGTTAGCAAGCAGTCCTCGTTGCAAAGCTGACGTTTGATAGCATTGCCTTTTGTTGCAATTCTTTAGTCACTTAAACCCGCACTGCTGCTGAAATTGCACCCGATCCGTGCAAAGACTTGCATTTGAAATTAACATTTTTGTATTCGTATTATTGGATAATTTGTGGAAATCGAAGCGGACCAAGTAGATAAACGTTGGAAAAGAGAAATACATCTTTGTAAAAGTGCCCCCCCCCCCTCTTTAATTCCCCCATTGTATTACGAACCAGCCACCGAGCTTTGACTGTCTGTCTCACTGTTTGATAGTCATCCATAATAACGGGTATCAGCAAGAACCGACAAAAAAAACCTTGATTTAAACTCAAGATTTTTGTTTATTTAAGAATAACTACAAAGTGTTTGAACTGTTGTTGCACAACGCCATTGCACTATATACTAAGTTTACAACGACCACGGTGGTTCCCGGTAGCGCGGTGGTGAATAGGTGGAGGAGGAAGGCCCCGGCTTTGTGGAGTTATTACATCATTCCCTCATGAACATACAGAGGTCAAACCCCATTAACATTTCACGTTATGGGAGATCGCGGCACAAATCGCACGACTTCGAAGAGCTGTCTTGCCTGAGGACTACAGAGTCGAGCCAGAGTTTCAGTCCAAACCTCGGCTCCCCCAGCCCGCCAGAGACCCCGGACTCCTCGCACTGCATCTCCCGCATTGGGGATTACCTTTTGTTGGAGCCTCTGGAGGGAGACCACGTGTTCAGAGCCGCCCACCTGCACAGCGGGGAACAACTCGTCTGTAAGGTGAGGAGTTTGACCCGTGCATGATTGACAGCATATTAATCGACCATGATAATAATGATAAAAACAAATGCTGCAGTTTGCACAAAAGTCATCCCACCTCCTTTTGTTTTTGCAAAAACGTGTGTAATATAGGCAAAATGCAATGTCATATAAATAATATGAAGAATGAATTCATAAGCTAGAAAGCTCTTGAGGACATCAGGGTGCATTTTTAAAGTAAAATGTTTCTAAAAGTATGCTTTTAGACGGTGCTTATCCATTATGTAGCCTAATGCATATGTCAATGGAATTATGGAACACAATTCGACTCGAAAGCATAGTCCCATTGTTGCACGCACACTAATCCTTTGGAATATTGGCATATATATATATTCTTTGCCTCCAGTTTGTAACTAATATGTAGTAAAATAGCAGCCTAATGGAAAAAGTGAATGGAGATCCAGGCACCGCGCCGTGTGGTTTGGGTTGCATGATGTAACGCTGACAAAAGAATGAGTAACCACATACATACACACTCCTCTTCAAAGTCCTTTACCCAGCGGCTTTGTTCTCCATTGTTAAACAATTGAATGCGGGATGTTTCGCCATTGCAAGTGTATATACTGTCTCATGCATGCTTGTCATGCACATTTGGCACACAAAACAATACATAATTCCATTAGTCTTGGAGTAGGAAGACAAGACAACTGCTTGTATAGGCATATGTTTGGTAGAACGTCAGAACTTTGGTGCCATTTCTTAAAACTGAAAAACACCCCTCCACACACACACACACACACACACACACACACACACACACACACACACACACACACACACACACACACACACACACACACACTACTGTATATTGACTTTACTTTTAATTACATGGACACTGGAATGTCCCAGGAGTATTATTAAACATTATGAGCATTAAGCAGGCTTAAAACGGCTTAATGAATTGAGATGATAGTTATATGCACGAGTGGGCTCGTAAGGAACTGTAAATATCCCATATATGCACTGTGACTGAGGTACTGTGGCGACATGGCTGGCGAGAATGAATCCACAGCCTTTGACTCTGGCTTGCAAGCTAGATTTACTGGTTTCCTGACTGCAATTTCTCTGTGACCGTTTTCATTGTACCTTCCACAGAAGTTCAATTTACGCCTCTAGGATTGATGGCTCTTGCCGAGCCAGAAATCCAGGTCATAACTTTAGACCTTCAGGGGCTGTGGGGGAGCCCATGTATTGACTGCCTATTGCATACGCATGGAGAAGCCATCTCACCTGTACAGCCGTCGGCCTTTACTGAAAGTCAATTGAGGGGTTACTATGGAAACCAAGACACTGGTCTGTATCTATATAATTAAACTATACATAGTATACATGTATAGTTTCATTATATAGATATTCCACTGTTGCGTTCTTAGCTTACACATGTTTCATGATAACTACTTTTTATGTATGTATGCATACATGTATGTATGTATGTATGCATGTATTGCCATGCTTTTTTGTTCTTGCTTAATGTAAATCGCTCTGGATTAAGCGCGTCTGCTAAATGCCTAAATTGTAAATGATTGTCTGCATTTGCATTCCAATTCACTAGGGTGTTTTCAGTTTGCCTGTATTTCAAGATCCATTACCTACCCTCCCTGCCCCCTGAACAAGGCAAAATATAGTATTTTATTTGATCTTAATTGCATGTTTAGAGGGTGGGAAACAGACAAAACCGGATCATTTTGCACCAGTGGTTCAGATTGAACACTCCAGTCCTGACGCGAAGTTAACACATGGCAACTTAAAACCCATTCTGACCGGGCACCCATTTTGGTGTCAGCATCATGTTATGCTTTAGCTATTTAAAAATAGCAGATCTACAAGCTCATATCGCGCCACCGAGTGGCGCGAGACGAGCTTGTAGGTCTGCTATTTTTGAAAAATCGAAGAACGACTGACATTTTTAGAATCTGATCTCAGGTCAGAATGGGTTCATCAGACCAGTGTGTGTCTGGCGGAAACCTCGTATGAATCTGATCTCAGGTCAGAATGGGTTAACCATCTAATGGGACCAACTAATTCTCCTCCCTATGCTGTCGCAGGTGTTTGACATTGGCCGCTACCAGGAGTCCCTGGCAGCCTACTTTGCCCTTGGCACACACCAACACATCAACCAGATAGTGGAGATCCTGCTCGGGGAGACACGGGCCTATGTGTTCTTTGAGAGGAGCCATGGCGACATGCACTCCTTCGTCCGCATGTGCAAGAAGCTGCGGGAAGACGAGGCCGCCCGACTGTTCCATCAGATAGCGTCAGCTGTGGCACACTGCCACGACAATGGATTGGTCCTTCGTGACCTCAAACTGAGGAAGTTTGTCTTCAAGAATGAGGACAGGTGAGCGTTGAGATATGTTGCTGCTGCTAAAGGCTGTCTGGTTGGATTCACCTTTCAGAGCCACATCAGTTGTCTGGGTTTCCTCCTGTTTGTATGTGTTTAACAGTCGAGTGAGTGTCATCTTTGCGTATCGCAGAACGAGAGACTGTAAACTGAGATGACGTCGAGCTTCAGTATCTCCCCACAAATCTTACAATGTACACAAAACGTCAGCCCTTTCAGCACATTTGGGCTATAGCATAAGTTAGCCCAAGGAGTGTTTTTTGTCCAAACGTCACATGCTACTTAAAGCATAATGACAATTGCCTTTTATATTGGTTGTTAATGGTACCCCAACTTTCAACCCCTGCATTTACCATGATCCACTAATTATTTAATTGACAATTTGATGATATTTGGATGACCCTAAGGGTCATAAAAAACCTTGAACGATTACTATTGCAATTTATTTTGGTTAAAACCTAAGATTGACTGGCCTACTGGTTATGTATGCATTTGTGTTTGAACTTTGAAGTGCCATTTAACCTATGTTTTGTTGACCGGGGTCCCCCAAGTCTCTATACTAGGTCTACTTTTTCCCCTCTACACCAAATCTATTTCCTAAAAATAACCGATCTGAAAGCCCACAACATGCCGTGTTATTTTTACCTAATGTTTAATCCAGAATAGGGACGCTAGGGTACAAGTGGTTAAGTTAAATAAGGGACTGGGGGTATACTATGGAATGAATGAAGTTTAATGTGGAAACATAGGCAGTGGTGTGACTGATCCGTGCCCACCAAGCAGAACTGCTCTTTGATAAGTTGCCAGAAGTTGCTTTTGTGCAACAGAGGTTGGGAACTTGGTATTTTGCCATTTAAGCCTGCACTTCTGTAGGGATCAGCAAGAATAGGCTAATAGTTTGGTGACTCTGGGTCTGGGATTGCATAGACTTACTGCCCCCTGGTGACGGCATTTGCAAATTGCATCCACAATATCCATGCATTGTCAATTGCCACAGCAAACTTCTGTTCTATTTATTGGCTGTCGCTGATTCAAAAACATTTGTAGTTCCCGTTCCTCGTTATCTTGGCAGAGAGTCTATCAAATTAAAATCAATATCTACCATCTATAAATCTACCAAAAGCTGGTGCTTGACTAACAACACCCAGTGCCAGAAGCACAGCCTGCCACCGGATGCCCCCCTCTCCAAATGCATGGCGTCAGTCTCTGGCACTGGCTGTGGAAAACGGGAAGCTGAGCTGCCTCGCGTATTCAATATGAGCCTGACAACCTTGGCTGCCATGCTCTCCTGCTCCCAGGTCCGGGATGCCATGCCCTCCCTTAAATGATTGATGGCTGCTGAATTTTGAGAGTGATGGCGCAAGACAGTATTGGGGCACGCTGAGTGTTTCAGCTCCTGTCAAGAGTGTGCTTTCACCATTTTTAGCCCCGCCATCCATGGCTCGGTGAAGACGAGTGGACAGATAAAGCTAAAAGCTCCTTCAGTCACTGAGATTAAGGTCGTATTCTCACCTTTACTTCGGTAGACTCGATGCAAATGGGGCGGAGAAGTTACGTCATTCTTCCATTTTTAATTTGCTGCATTTGCGTTCACACTGTGCTGTATATAACCGCAGCAGGGAACTTTATCAATGTGTTAAATTCATAAACTACACCGTGAAATCTATCCACTCTGGTTCCAACCAAAGTGCAGTACTCAAGGGCTCGAGTGGATGTCCAGAGAAGGACCGAAATTGGAGAGAGGGACAGAGTGCGGGACAGAGAGACAGCCGATAGTGCCACAGAAGGTTTCTACAGCATGTGTTAAGTTCTTGACCTGGTTATGTCACACACTGCTGTTTGCCATTGACCAACCACCATCTTGTATAAAGTCTGTAGGTCAGAGGCCGGCCACGAGTGGAATCCAACAGCACAGCAGAGCCACCTTGCACGGGCTCCAGGGCTGCTCCGTTTTTCTTTTACTCCTACCCGTAGCTCAGCAGAGATATTTTTGGATCACTACACAGAATCTTGCATAGCTCAAATGAAGAGGCTGTGTGCTATGATTAAAACAATGGATTAGACCGTAGCTCCAATGGTTGCTTGCAGAGACTGTTCAGTATGATCAGCAGGCGTTAAACCATGTTGATTGTACTGCAGGTCTGCTCTGTGACCTACAAATTAGTTGCTGTTCAGACAAGGACATACTTCCTCTGGAACCAACATTTGGTTCAGTGTCTGTGAACAGGGGACATTATGTACATACAAATATAATATTGCTGTCGGTGTCGGGGTGGTGGTGGTATTGTACTTTACAGCATATTAACATAAAAATTAAGCCACCTTTTCAAGTCAAATTGCCCTTATTGGCAACTCCTGGGCTGTGCTGAGTTGTCTTGCATGCAAATGCATGCATATGTCAGGACCGCAGAGAATATAGTTTTGAATATGTATAAGCCAGTGCTTCCTGGTTCTTTTCCCCCCCCTAGTAAAACTGAACGACAGTTCAGTTTGCTCCCAGAAGATGCTACTACATGGCTCACAGTTATGGCACACAGTTGGCAGCGCTTAACAGCCGGCACAAGTTTGTCTCTTTGCTCTGCGTGTGGTGAATGTTGCCAGAGCTTTGACTAATTCCTTAGGCCTAATTTATACTTTGTCGCATGACGTGTCACTCAAATAAAATGGCAGATTTTCTATTTGTCTATTGAAAATCTGTTATTGGCCGCTCGGGTTAGTCTCTCTCAAAAGGCTTCTTGATATCTTGATCTGCACTCAAGAAGATCATGGCAGAGAAGAAACCAATAAGACTGCACATTATATAATGCAATGTTGCTTTCCACAATAAATTATTATTTCATTTAATTACAGTCCTGAACATTGTTGGGTTGTTGAGACTAATAATTTAGAGATTAAGGCAGCAAGATTTAGGATAGAATGATTCATTTACCGCTAGGATTAATTAATTATTTATCGTGCATTGCCAAGGTTCTATCGTGCACAACCCTTATTTTGTCTCCGTGTTAAGCCAGGAAAAGAAATCACACCTGTGTGAAGTGAGGGGCGCTCTTATCATACGTCATCATCTCATTCTCAACCAGACATCTCTCACCCAATCACGCCGGCCAATCACATTTGGGTCCTCACTTGTCTTCATTAATTTTGTTTACACAAACACTCAAAGCTGGGCATAGGAGGGGCTGGCGCCCCTCAAAGAATGCCACAAAATGCATCATTTGGAGCCTCTTTGTACATCCAATAATGATTGTTTTAAAATTGCTAGCTTACCATCAGCAAAATTTACCCCACATGCCTCTCTAAAACAATGTGGAGCTTTGATGTTGAGCAAATAGATTTTGACCCATTGTTTTATTGCATTATTATACTTTTATGCTGTACCTTATGAATTTGTTGACATAATAATTATGTTTTTTGTATTGTCTTGTGTCTGCAGGAGCCTGGTAAAGCTCGAGAGCCTTGAGGACACCTACATCCTGGATGGTCACGACGACTCCCTGTCCGACAAGCATGGCTGTCCAGCTTACGTCAGCCCAGAGATCCTCAACGCCAGTGGCAGTTACTCTGGCAAGGCAGCTGACGTCTGGAGCCTGGGCGTCATGCTGTACACCATCCTGGTGGGGCGCTACCCCTTCCACGACGTAGAGCCCGGCTCGCTGTTCAGCAAGATCCGCAGGGGACACTTCAGCATCCCCGAGACACTCACGCCTAAGGCTAAGTGCCTGATCCGCTCCATCCTGCGCCGGGAGCCCGCCGAGCGGCTCACCTCCCGAGAGATCCTGGAGCACCCCTGGTTCGCCGCATCCGGGGCCACAGGCGGGGGCTTGGCTCCTCCCGGCCGAGGAGAACGAGAGCAGGAGCAGACAGTCCCCGAAGTGAGCATGGAAGAGGAGTTGGAGCAGTTCTTCAGCTGAGCCCCCTCCTCCCCTTAAACACAAAGGGTCGACTCCACCATGGTTGGCTCCGCCACACTCACGGCAGAGCCAAGGAGGTGGGAAAAGAATAGAAACTGCAAAACAAACAAGTGTATGTTAGAGATTAGGAGATGAACATTTGTCACTAACAAACAACAAAAGGTGTTTCCATCCTGTTTTATTCCCACCATTCCAGGGAAAACCTTGAACCTGGCAAATGGCATCAGTCGGTGACGCTACCCTCTCCCCCGCCCCTTTCCCTGGCAGGGGTGAGGTGGGGGGAGGTTGACACCGGCAGACATGCAAGTCGCAAAACGATGTAGCAAATGTTCTTTTTCAGATCTATTTGGTTTAATGTCGTGCTCTTTTGAAAAAGTAGAGGTGCACGCCGTTTGTGACACTACGGAAAGCAGGAAGGGACAGAACAGAAGAACCAGGAGGAAAAGTCAGAATAACTGAACGAACCACAACCACAACCACGCCACTCCTCCTGCAGTAATGAGTTTTGTTTCCTCTTGTATAGCTTTAAGTAGCATTGACCCATAACCACAGGAACCAGGGTCAGAAATCCCCTCCATCCCTTCCCCAAAGCCTAATGTATTCTAGCCTATATGGAGGTTAGCTCACAGACCCTGGACTGTTGGTTTCAACCAGACTTGGCTTCTGCCTGTTCTCACACGCATCAAGATAGTTGACCTCATCTGTGTTTTTTGCTTTTTATTTTTAAAACGTTTGTTTCCCCCCCCCCCCCCCCCCCCATTTCTCACTTGGGTTTAACATGTCATTTCTGACATACACGGTCGGTAGACTCCTTCACATACAAATTCTTGAGTAACATGTACTTACACCTTCCTCAACATCATGTTAGGCCTTCACCACACGTTCATTGTTCTACCTTTGTTTGTCAATGACAAACTCATAAAAGTCTGAGTGTTCATCTATGGGAGTGAACAAATGTAAACAGTTCATTTGGTTACGTTTGGTCACTGTGTTACAAAATGGATAAATTGACACAGGATTTTGCTGCCACATATTTTAGTTTCTATTAAGCTATTGCATTCTGTTGTTACTGCTGCTTTAATCTCCCTTCCTAAACCTTAATTTGCAAGTTCTCTCAGTAAGCCTCCTAATGTGGCATCGTGCAGCTTGATGCGTTAAGGTTAGGTGATACGAAAGAGTCCACCTCTTAAAACTTAGCTTCCTCTTATTTAAAGTCAATGAAAAAAACAAAAAAATGACATGTAACATTTATTTAAATTGTAACAACTATATATATTATATAAATATATATATAAATATGAATATATATATTTAAAATTTTACATTGCAGGGTTGTTTTCTTGAACTTTTTTTTCCATGTATAATGTAGGCAATATCTGACACAGGACAGGCTCAAAGTATGTGGTGGGTGTAGATTGCCTGTCTGAAGTTTTAGAATAAACAATTTATTCTTTTGTGCCAGTATTTCTGTGCCGGACCACCCATGCCACCCAGTCTCCCTAAGTTACTCTTTTTTTCTCTTTCTTTTAAAAAAACGTATTCAATGATACTATCACTATGACCCGGTCTTTTCAGGGCCTTGTGTAAAAATTTCTACTGCCTGTACAGGTTCTGTGAAAACGATCATCATGGTCTAAAAATGGGTTCCAGTGGACACGTTTTGTCGTATCTCAATGTTACTTGAATTTGTGTTTTGTTTTGATCTAGTCATCGGCATGTGCCCTATGAATGCTATAGCCTGCCTAGCGGTGGGATGGGGTGGGGGTGGGGGGGGGGGGGTTCTTTGCTTGTTTTGTAAAAGGAAAAAAAAAGAAAACGGTGGAAAGTTTTTCAATTTGCTATTTCCTGATTTGATGCTTTTTAAAAGGAAAGTTTTGCTTTGTTTTTCTTTTTTTTATGTAGAATGAGCTATACCCCTATTTAAGTTGGTGCTGATTTGGTGCTAATGTTGAGTCCTTTTTTTTTTTTTTTTTTTCCTTTCCTTTCATTTCAGAGGGGGGTGGTGCATGGTGGGAGATCTGCCTCGGATGTTCTGATTGTATCGTAACAGACTCTGGTGTTTTGTCCAAGATTTATTCAGTAAATAAATTGTGAACTGCTATTCGACCTTTCTGTCCTTATTATGATACTCGGAACAATGTAATGTAATCACACAGTGACGGAACGCCTTCGTCGTACATTGAGTTTAACAATTGCCCACTTCATTGACTGGGGTCGCTCAGGAGTCTGTCCATGGCCCACTTTTTTCCTGCTACACCAAATCTCTTCGAAGATGCGCTGTGAGCTTGCAGATCTGTTATTTTCAACAAATGTTCCACCTATTATAACATGCCCAGAATAGGGACACATGGGCTATTTGCAGCAAGGCATAACACGCATGGTCACAACATGCAGGTTCTATTCCTATAGAGTTTAATAATCTAACAAAAGTCCATTCTCCCCTCCTGGGTTACATAGAGCTAACGACGCAATGATTATGTAATCGTCACTATTAACACGAAAACTATAGTGATCACGAGAACAAGCACGTTTTTTATTTATCTACTGTTCGAGTTCAGGAACCTGCAGTAATCGCATATACCAACATCACAAATATTCAGGGCAAACGCCCTAAAAACTAAGGCAATACATTTGGCTTGGTTTAATCCAGTTGCTAATAATTAAAAAAATCACACATGTGAAGTGACGGGCGCTAATATATTAAAGTCTAACTCATGTTGATTAAGAGACGATATGACATACATTTTCCCTTCATTGTCAATGGTGTTTACAAAACGAACTTGAACTTGAACTAAAGACAAACATTAAACATGTATATAGACCCTCAAAAATGTATAGCTGGCACTCGTAGCTGCCATAGCCAATACCAAAGGTTTTATTGTGGACACGGATAAGACCAATGTTCTTCAGGGTCAGACTAACATAGATTTACAGTAAAACGTAATTATGGTTAATTATTTTGTGTATTGTCTAAACACCAAAGTGTGGAGACTAATCAGTCATTTACCAGTCACACTAGAGAGAGTCCATACATTTGGAAATGTGTTATATTACTAATATAGGTCATTTTGATTTTTTTTTAAATTGTGTCATCAAGTAATCCTCCAGTCCTTTTACATCATATGTCATACATAAAAATATTCATAAGAGAGCATGAGGAGTCCAAGCTGCTTCTTTTCACCTGACAGAGGGGAGTTTCCCCGGTTGGACATAGCATGGAAGGTACACGTTATTCCAACCAGTTCCTTTCCCCTCCTTTGGGTGCCCCAGCTGGCCAGGGGGAGGCAGTTTAGAGACCAGGATTACTGCATGATTTTGTGAAGGTACATAGGGGACACGGGGAGAACTTGCGAACTCCACACAGAAAGGCCCTTTTGCCAACACCACCCAGGGTATGGGCATTGATGATGCTGAGGAGAGAACACGCGCCGCCCCCAGCACCCACAGCGTCCCCAGCGGGAATCGAACCCAGGACCTTCTAGCTGTGAGGTGACAGCTCTACTGACTGTAGGAAAGACCACCAGAGCTCTCAAAACCAGGATTGCTGAACACCGGAGCAACATACGCACCGGGGATCAACGCAGTCCAGTGGCCTTACATTTTGCTGAAGCACAACATAGTGTCTCCTCCCTGAGATACATTGGTATATAACCTTTTATTAAGAAGAGAAAGTTACTACACTACATTCATACTCTTCAAACCATGATGCTGAGGGGCTTATTCCAGGAAGATGAAATTAGACACTTTCTGTAGAAACCTTCTTTGGTTTTGTGGAGTGAAGCTCTGCTTCTCCAATTGATTTTTATTTTTAAAAGTATACTGCCCTAAGCTTTAAAAGGTGGCCTCCTGCGTTGAATAAATCCAACCTGGTGCATATGTTGTTGTTTCATGTATATCTGTTGGTGTGTATTATATAATTTTTGGTTTCTTTCTGTAGTTCCTTTGGTTGTTATCTTGATTGTTCTTTATCTATCTCACATCAGTATTTTTCAGTTTTTCAGTTTAGTTGCTAGAGTTTACCTTACAAAAGGAAAAGGAACATTGGAAATGTAAATTAAGCCCACAGACCTAGTAGATAGGACTTGTGAGACCTTTATTTGACGTACCGGTGAAATTAGTATAGATATACATGTATGTTTTAAAATGTTTTTAAAATGTTTTTAATTAGTGCACTAAAATCTCTGAACAGATTATATTTACATCAATATGTCTGGGTCCTGCACCTATAGACCGATTCCGTACCGGTTTCATGGTCGCAGCCTACGTATTTCCTGTAGGCGGACTCGACGTAGCTGCGGGGGTAAAACCCTCACCAGGCGCACCTCTTCCACTACAGTGAACGGCAGAGTGACTGATGTTAGTTTGCCTCAAACTTTACTCCTTTACCTGCTTTTTTACTAACACTAACATTACAAAGATGCCCAGAACATCGAGATGAACCTGTGTAGTTTATGGCTGCTCCAACAGTAGTGGCAACATAACAAATAAAATAAAACGGAATGTCTAATATCCACCGCGATGGCTGAGACCAGAGCCATTGAGTAATGGTTGAGACAAAGCAGTGAAGAATCCTGCAAGATACATAATTTCAGTCTTACCCAATACCCAATCTTTCTGTTGTATGAACACAAGGCTGCTGTATTTTATACCTCATACTAAGCATTTAAAGTATGAGGTATAAAGTACAGCAGCCTTGTGTTAATAAAACAGAAATATTTGGTATTGGGTAAGACTGGCGTTATGTATCTTTCACTGCTTTGTCTCAACCATTGCTCAATGGCTCTGGTCTCAGCCATCGCGGTGGATATTAGACATTCCGTTTTATTTTATTTGTTATGTTGCCACTACTGTTGGAGCAGCCATAAACTACACAGGTTCATCTCGATGTTCTGGGCATCTTTGTAATGTTAGTGTTAGTAAAAAAGCAGGTAAAGGAGTAAAGTTTGAGGCAAACTAACATCAGTCACTCTGCCGTTCACTGTAGTGGAAGATGTGCGCCTGGTGAGGGTTTTACCCCCGCAGCTACGTCGAGTCCGCCTACAGGAAATACGTAGGCTGCGACCATGAAACCGGTACGGAATCGGTCTATACTCACTCAGGGTTGACGTGTCACACCTGTAGTGATGGGAGGGGCACAAAAATGTGGTGTTTTGATCGGTTAATGGGGGCACTCCCTTAACCCATTCTGAACGGGCATCCATTTTGGTGTTGGCATCATGTTATGCTTTAGCTATTGAAAAATAGCAGATCTACAAGCTCATATCGCGCCACCGAGTGGCGCGATACGAGCTTGTAGGTCTGCTATTTTTTTTTAAATCGAAGAGCGACTGACATTTTTAGAATCTGATCTCAGGTCAGAATGGGTTATAATCAGACCAGTGTGTGTGTCCGGTGGAAACCTCGTATGAATCTGATCTCAGGTCATATAGGGTTAATATAAAAGTACAAACTTTTGTGTAGTTGTCAGTATTTCAATAAAGAACGTATTTTTTATACCTGTGGTGTGCAGGCTCCATCCAATACCAGCTCTACTGACTGTGCCACCATGCCCCCTCCTTGTCCCTTTTATGCCCATACATGGAGATCACTGATGTGATCAGTATGCCCATATATGGGCATGTCCCCTTTTGTGCCCAATTGCCCATAATATATGGAGCTGACTGAATTGGTTGCACCTTATGGCATGAGGACACATTGAGGTTAGACGACACAATCCACAATTGGGGCTTAGCCGCATTGGGAACTCGATTATATGCTTGGTTATGGCGTGACGCCAAAGTCTGCCCGCATGCCGGTAAGCCAATTTTTAAGATATTAGGATGAAACACCACTAATTAAATATAGACTTTGCTGTTGTTAGTTTGGACTCACTCACACTTGGAGTCACTTAAGCCTCTCCACCACGGCAAGGTCACAGCAACAGGAGAGGAGGTGGCCCTTAAAAGGACCGTTTTTTTTTTTCTTCTTTTTTTTTTCTCAGTTCTTTATTTTCATTCCCTGGCTTCCTTAATGGAGGAATGGTGAGAGGCTTTTCTTCTCAACACACTCGTTAATATGTAAAAGTGGCCCCCTGGAGATGTCCTGAATCCTGGCTTCTTTTCCTCAGGCTGCTTTTTCCTTTTTCTTCATCAAGTAGCAAAGGAATTCTTCCAGATCCAACTCTAGGAGAGGTTCTTCTAGCTGACAGATCTCCTCCTCTCGCAAGGGCTTGGTGATGATGGTATGGGTATATGACTGATGGAGCTGCTGCCTTTCCTCTCTCGGAGGCCTGGTGATGGTAGTAGGCTTATCTGACTGATGGAGCTGCTGCCTTTCCTCTCTCGGAGGCCTGGTGATGGTAGTAGGCTTATCTGACTGATGGAACTGCTCCCGTTCCTCTCTCGGAGGCCTGGTGATGGTAGTAGGCTTATCTGACTGATGGAACTGCTCCCGTTCCTCTCTCGGAGGCCTGGTGATGGTAGTAGGCTTATCTGACTGATGGAACTGCTCCCGTTCCTCTCTCGGAGGCCTGGTGATGGTAATATGTCTACCTGACTGCTGGAGATGCTCCCTTTCCTCTCGCAGGGGTTTGGTGATGGTAGTAGAACTACATGACTGATGGAGCAGCTCCCTTAAGTCCCTTACCTCTCCCAGGGGGCTGGTGGCACCTGATTCCATCATGGTGGTAGCGGCATGCTCGCTCCACTGGTCCTCCTCAGGACTGGACGGGGCGGAGGAAAACTGCCGACGTGCCGACCTCCAATCCTCCGGAGACCGAGACCGCGGAGACCGAGACCGCGGGGGACATGGCGAGGGAGATCTTCTGGGCCCACTCCTCCGGTGAAGGTACGGACAGTCCCGCCGTCGACAGCCGTCGGCATGTTCCTCGTAGAAACACGGAGTTACGCGCTTGACGTCCGTGGAAATCCCGGATTTGAGGTCGCGGCGGTCACAACGCGCCACCTTGTGGACCGTGGAAGCGAGGTCCTTGCGGGCATGTCCAGTCCCAGATCTTCTAGCCCATCTAGTAGGCCTATATCCCACCATAGCTTAAAAAGTAACTGATCAGATGTGCTCACGCGTAAAGAAAAACGATACTGTGGTATGAAGGCTCACTCACAGCTATGAGAAAACATGCACGACAAGTGGACCAGTTAAGGTTAATATACGTCAGGTGCGTGACGTGGGCTGCGCCTTTTCAGCCAATCGCATGTGAGATCTGGACGCGCTCAGCCAATCACGTGTGAGGTGGTCGCCGGGCGTGACGTCGTCAACTATCAACAAGAGCGCTATCAACATCGCATCATGTTGATAATCAAGTTGCCATGGTTACCAGAGTAGGCGCATGCATGTCATGAACTGAACGCTGAACCCGCCGTCGGATTTACATGCGGTCCCCTAAGCGAACCTGATGTCAACAAACAAACTTGGACGCCTCCTTCAGGATTCTTAAAAAAAAAAGAAGGCATGTAATGTTAGATTCAGAAGTTATTTATTTGTTAATGTACTTAACCTACTAGTTTGTAACAAGATTGAATTACAAAAAAAGGCAGATGACAACGAAAATCACAAGCCGTTTAGGCGCTAGTGGTGGAGCTGGAGCTAATTGATAGACCGTGTTGCCCTGGGTCAGGGTGGTTTCAGGTCTGTGCTGTCTTTACACACGTTTGAATCTGATATTGACATTAATTAGGCCTGCATAAGTGTGTCAGTCACTCTAAACAGACATGGTGCGTTGCGTTGTGTTCACACGGGCAGATGAAACGATGAGCACCTTCCTGCAGGCTGCAGCCGTTACTACTGAATTCCGGAGAACTCGCCAGTTTACCGACTCGCCGCGGTTTGTGCTTGTGCATTTTAGTTTGACTTCAACTTCATTTAAATTGCATTGAATTGAGAGAGAGAGGATAGTTGTTTAGAGTTTACACTAGGCCTACTATCATTGGTATTCACATACTCAACTTTTTGTCATTGAATATCTGACCATTTAATTGCACAAAATAATTTGATCACTTTGGAGATGAACTATAACATCTGTGGGTTTGACATAGGCCTACTACACTGATGAAGACAGCATGCTAGCATTAGCATAACGATGAAGACATTGAAGAAACAGCTACAGTAGCCTAATCTGAGTTCCCAGAAGTTTTCGCCAGCTCCCGCATTACAAACGGAAACGGGAGGGGAAACCCGAAACCACATAGTCTACAAGCTAGCTACAACTGCAGGATATGGTAGGCTCATTATAGTGACTAAAACCGCAATATCGACTGGACAAGACAGCCACCTGTTTGTTTTTGTTTGTGCAGAATCACTTATTTCACCTGTGTAGTAGCCTAATGGCAAAGGAAAATCGACATGACATTTGAAATGGGATCTTTTATGGTCCTTGGTGGTCTAGTGGTTAGGATTCGGCGTTCTCACCGCCGCGGCCCGGGTTCGATTCCCGGTCAGGGAACACTGTTTTAACTGGCCCCCGTAGAATCTGATTCCACCACCCATCCCCTTTTCCCCCTCTCACTGTATGTATTTTTTGCCTCTAGAATTTCCTTGTTTTTGCTTTTGGCTATATAGAAGTGTATATTTGTACGTCTCTAAATGTTATGATGAATTGAACATGGTGGACCCTAGTGTAAACAAGTAGGCTATAATGCTTTATGGTTTGATTGATTGATCGAAGTATTTATTAACAGTTTGCAGAATTACAGTACATTTCAAGCACAACTCAATACAAAAACTGTCAACTGTGAGAGGATGACCCAATAAAGCATTACACTTGTTTACAAGAGGGTCCACCTTGTTCAATTCATCATAAGATTTGTTTGTTTTAGTTTTGTTTGTTTTGCGTTTACAAAACAAACATTGAACTAAAGACAAACATTAAACCTGTGTATAGGAGGGGCTAGCGCCCCTCAAAAACCATACAGTGAGGAGAAAAAGGGGTGGGTGGGGGATTCAGATTTTATGGGGGCCAGTTTTGAATTGCAGCCGTATAGGTGCCCTTTGAGAGCGGTTTTGAAGGAGTCAAGGGATTCGCATGTCTTAATGACTGTTGGTAGGGTGTTCCACATTTTGATGGCATAGGAGCGAAATTAATTTAGTCCCTTGTTTGTGCCGAATCTGGGTTACACGTGGTTTGTTGAACTCCCTCTGGTGTTGTGGGTGTGGACTTCGTTGACATTAAGGAAGTATTTAGACAGGTACATGGGTATCTTGGTGGTGTATTGGTGTTTTGTATTGAGTTGTGCTTGAAATGTACTGTAATTCTCCAAACTGTTAATAAATCTTTCAAGCAATCAACCAATATCCCTCATTATACCCCTAGTGAAAAAAAGGAATAGGAGGAAGAGAATGTGACGTCCCAAAAAACCTCACAATATGGTGCCACCTGTCCATTGAACTCCATCCTATAGGATCCTGAATATTGATAATTTCTGTCACCTCACCTCACCTCCACTCCATCATAATAAATTGTAGCCTGTTTCCTACATGTTCTCTGGAAATGTTACTGGATGTGAACTAAAAAGCAATTCCTGTCATTTGAGTTTTGAGAAACAAATGGTTCTTTAAACCAGTGGTTCTCAAACTTGTATGTCAACTTGTCAAGGTCCCCAAAAATACCACCATACACGATTTGTGTTTGTTAATGTTTCAAAAGTATTCAAAATGTTTACAAGGTTTTTGAAAATATCCGATCTACAAGCTCACAGCATTGTGAGAAGTTCTGAGCTTGTAGATTGGCTATTGAAAACCACTGCTATAGTATATGAACTAATTTTGCTGGCTGACCCCTGAAACCCCCCCAACCTGTTTGGGTCCCCGGACCCCACTTTTAGAACCACTGCTCAAAGTGGTTTTCAAAGTGGAACTATTCATACAATACAATATACAATCACTGTTGACATTATTCAAAAGTAAACAAGAAAAGAATAGTGACCTAGTGCTGTGTAATCCTCATTAAACGTTATGGCTATTGTATTGGAACAAGGCAGGTAGTTCCTGTATAAACGATATGTACAGCACATTTTGGTTTATTTTTTTATTTAAGGTAACACCACTTTATGCAGGAAACCTACAGAGAGCCGGCTTAAAGCATAATTAAAATTCATTAGACGTACGCAGGGGCCGGCTCACCTGAAAATCGATCTGCCTCTCTCTTGCTTGCTCTTTGTGTGGCCCATATTTGTATGAATAAAGGATGAAGGAGTGAAATAAATAACTACACCTCTTCTGAACCAATGCTTTCTCCTGTACAGGTCATTATCCCAGGTATGCTTGGCTGACCTCTAGTGGCGAACAGACACAATGGCAGATCACTACACAGCACAATAAAAGGTTAGATTTTTCCTATGCCTTCTACCCTTTCCACCTTTTCGTCTCTGCCAGGCTGAAGGCATGGCCGAGAGAGTTCATTTGTGTCAGATTACATTTTCTGCCATTTTGCGTTTTCTTCAAAACACACTTTTTGCTACTACTCCTATAGTATACTACTCCTTTTGTCCAAAACACACACAAATTGGTACACATTGTTTCTGGGGGGTCATGTGATAAGGATGTTCTTTGATCCTATTCCAAGTGGAATACATACAACATACATACATACATATAATCTTTTCAGCATATTTATCCCTGTCTATGATCACAATTTGAATTAGTGAACTTAGTTTTTTGCTTGTTTGGAACTCTGCACTGTGCAATTAGGATTCTTTTTGCTCATTAGAGGAGTTTATGCCCACAGACGGACAGTGCCAGACGGTTTAGAACATAAACAACAGTTCTTGTGCAAACCTCATTACTGCATCAGGTCGAAACATGGTTTTCCAAACTTGGATGTTATTTTTCTTTAATTAACCACTCAAACCCTTTATTCTTCGTTGACCAGAGTCCCCCAGGGCTCTGTGCTTGGGGCCCTCATTGTTTTCCCTCTACACCAAATATCTTCACCGAAAATAGCAGATCTAGAAGGTCAGTCACAACCATGTTGCAATGTGTTGTGAGCTTTTTGATGTGCTATTTTGCCATAAAGTTAGCCTATTATGACATGCCCAGAATAGGGGGTTGCTAGTGTTTCAGTTTCTTTAAGAAATGATTATTATTTGCAGGATTAAGTTTTAAGACTCTAGCCAAGGGCAGCCAACATTTGGTATATTCCACTTTACTGTGTTGCCTGCTGACATGAATGATTAATCTCATTACATTCATTATGTCGTACAACACATTTCAACAGTCTGTCTAGTCGATGATGAAAGTTGTTGACACTCATAAACCAATTATGAGATGTAGAAAATATACCAGAAACATTTCAAAGGCATGACTGAGTTTAGGGTTAAATAATGTATGTGTTTATGTTGAATCCAATAGACCCAAAGCTCAAAAACACATGAAATTTATATTTGTTCATCACTTTGACTTTTTTTTTTTTTTTTTACCAAGGTCAAACACACAAAAAAACCCATCTGACATACAAACAGCCTAGGATACTCTAGGAATTGGTTGTTTCATATGATATTTGTCCTTTGTTCTCCAAGTTCCACTGAATGTATTCCACGTTTATAGAGATATAAGATACACACACCTTCCCGCACAGCCATTAACCACTTTTAAACCCTATTATGCTTCATTCACTGGGTCTCCCAGGGCTCAAAACATTAATAATCTCTTGTGGCAGTCAAAGTGATCATTCCCAGTTTTCAAAATGTTCTTGATTGTGACCTTGACCTTTTACATTTTAGACCGAAAAGTGAACCATCTCTTTAGGGGCAGCTTACTGGAAAATCTGTTCTTAAGTTATTTTGTGCACTTGCCATTGCTGTGGGGCATCAGGGTAACTATAGAAATGCATATATACTGTAAGTGATGCAGTTATTCGACATGGTGGGAAACCTGTCAAACGAGGGGCTGAACTGAAATCAATCTCCCTTGTTACCTACTTTTTGATTAAAGTGGAGTGACTTTAGCCTCCATTTTCATTTGACTCAAGGGAACAGTCTTTCTGTGTTCCGTCAGGCTGGGCCAATTAAGGTTAATAGTGTGGTTATGTAACGATCGTTGTACAGCAAAGACTGCTGTTATTGTGACCTGGAGTTTGCAAAATAAAAAGCATCTCCCTGAGGAGCCAGTGGGTAATAAAGGTGCTTGTGTGTGTGTGTGTGGGTGTGTGTGTGTGTGTGTGTGTGTGTGTGTGTGTGTGTGTGTGTGTGTGTGTGTGTGTGTGTGCTGATCCCCTGCCGAATGCTCTGTGTACGTTGATCCCCGTGGGTCGGCTGGCAAGGTTCTGTGGCAGAGCACCAAGGAAAACACACAGGCAACAGATGGCCTCTGTTGTCTTCCACCCATTCGTTGGCACCGGTTTCCAAGTCCCACTGAGTGACAGAGCAATTGGGGACAGAACATGAGACAGGCTTCAATTCCAGGTGGGCCCATTTGTGAGATAGTGTGTGTCTGCAAACCTGTTGAAATGTGAAATATTTTTGTCATACAGGCTATATTTATTTCAATGCACAAAATATGGAATCACGGAAATTATGATTTATTAGTTTCTTACAAGTTGTAAAAGAGATAAATGGAACCTTTTCACAGACGTGTCATCCAGGCTAAGACAGCTGTAGGCCTGCATCTAAGTTTAGGCTAGTCTGTGCATAACTGTCAGGTTTCCAGATGGTGCATTCCCATTTCCTGTTCAGCTAAATTTTCCCATCAATTTGTTTGATTGGCTTAGCAGCAGATTTAAACTGGAAATCCGTGATCTTTTCTCGACAATATGTTTATTGTTACAATTTTCACCATACAAAGATAACAAAACGTACACACAGTCACACACACACTCCAACATACCTCTACCTCCCCCAACAGAACAGATACTCAAATACAAAAACAATGCGTACAAAAACATAACAAATATGAATTTATCTTTTACATTGAGGTGCCCAGATTTCTTAGGTACCCACCCTCCCTGTTACAGAGATGGATTTGCCTACCAATACCATAGCATAGGCTAATCCTTTTTAACATAGTTAGACCACTTTCAACACTAGATGGCCCTAAGTAACAGAATTATGGATACTGACTGATGGGCCTGTTTCAATAGCAATAGCTTATATTTTGAATGGACAATGTTAGATTGTTATGAGCTGGGTTGTGTTGATGGCTCACTCTAAATAATACATATTGACCGTCTCCACTATTCTCACTGAGCTGTTTAAGTCTACAAACCTTAATAAATGATGTACTTGAAAGGGATGGAGAGTTGACTGACGCCTTAAAAATAATATCAATGTAAAGTTGTCTCCAAAAAGCAATCAGGGCTGTTAACTACCCCTCTCATGCTAAATAACTCTTAACAAGTCTTCATCAGTCATCTTTGTCATTTGTGGCGGTAAGACACACAAAGCAACTTCTCACTCAACTCTGAACATTAAATAGGGAGAGCTGCCATCCATGTTTTCCCCCCAATGTAACAGCTATAAATGATTAGACTACATAATTCAATTGCTATAAAACATAAATTCCCAAGGCAAATAACACAGTAGCGCATATATGTGCACCCCAAGGCAGGACATGACAAATTAAAGGGAAAGAGGCCAGATGTATTCTCTGTTGCTTTCCTCATCAGTATCACAAGATCTATTTATTATTATTATTATTATTTTATTTGTTATGCAGCTTGTGTTCTAAGTAAAGTCCCTTGACAAGCTGATGACATTTTGTAGCATAGGTTGGCAGAGGAAGATGTGAGACTACATAGCATGTTCATAATATCCAGGACCAGGAAACGGCATGGTGTTTGTTATTGGCTCATTTGCCCAGTGGCGGAACGTAACTAAGTACAACTGAAGTTGTACTTAAGTACAATTTTGAAGTATTTGTACTTTACATGAGTATTTCCAATTTCCAATACTTTTCCTTATACTCCACTACACCTCAGAGACAAATATTGTACTTTTACCCTACTACTTTTATATGAAACCTTTAGTTACCTTTGATATAAAACCTTTAGTTAGTCAAACCTTTCATGTTGAGGAACCCTAAATTGATATATATTTGGCTGTGGAGTCTGGACCCCCTTCTGATAATATTGTAGGCCAGGGAGTCAGGGACCCCCCCTTTAGAGAAGATACAAGTGGTTATTGGTTAAAACCTATATTGATGCTATATTAGCTGGGGACCCATTTACTGCCTTTTGTAGATGTGCTTTGTCTTGAGAACCACCGTCCTAAAGGACACTTATGATGACAAAGTGTAGAATCAGGCTTTTTTTTGTCATTCGTGTCTCAATATGTTGCTTATTCCTGCTGTAATTATAGGATATACAACGTTCCCGAGACCCTAGAAATATGAGACTGACAAATCCACAGCCGGGGCTTGTGATGTTTATGATAATTACCTCTGCTTTAGTCAAGGACAGTCTGTTCGCATTTTCCATGTCATGTACAGCAACCTAATTTACTGCCTTTTGTAGATGGATGTGCTTTGTCTTCTTTGGTTGCAGAATCTTGGCTTGTGAATGAAAACCTATACATGCCCAGCAAATAATTAATCTGGCAGACACTTTGTTTATGCAGGCACTCCATTTTTTTACAGAAATTAATTATAATTATTCTTGTGAAATTGTTATTAAAGACAGTCAGGATTGTCAGGAGCATCATCATATTTTAATTTGTTTTTCCCAAAATGTTGGCATCCAGCCTCAGTTATTTTTTTAATCCTTGCACACAATTGAATTACGTTTTTGTTACTCAAACAGCCATCCCATCTGGGTCCTACGGACAGTCGGACACAGTGAATTATTGAGCGGTGTCATCTCTGCTGGAGGGTTGACTTGATGAACTCGAAAGCTTTAAATCATCCGCTCACAAAATCAGTCTTGACCAAGCCAAACCGTCTGACTCGGGCCCTATGGGTGAGATAATTGGGTGAAAGGAAATGTAGAAGAGGAAAACAACACAGACCTCTTGTCTTTCATGAGACCTCGCTCTGAAAAGTGGAGTTTTGTACTTTCTTCTTGTGCACACTTACGTTCTCGACACGGCAGTAGGAGGATAGCAATATTCTGCCCCATCAGATTGCAACATTGTGTGTGTGTGTGTGTGTGTGTGTGTGTGTGTGTGTGTGTGTGTGTGTGTGTGTGTGTGTGTGTGTGTGTGTGTGTGTGTGTGTGTGTGTGTGTGTGTGTGTGTGTGTGTGTGTGTGTGTGTGTGTGTGTGTGTGTGTGTGTGTGTGTGTGTGTGTGTGTGTGTGTGTGTGTGTGTGGTGCGTGCATGCGTGCCAGGGGGGCAGTCAGACAGATATTTTTTGAAGCCACAAGGAAATCGGGATTTCCTGAAAGTTCATATAATGGCCTGTTGTGGCGCTGTCATTGGGCCCAAAAAAACCCCATAGCCCGATAGAAGTCCATGTATTTGGGCCCAACTTCACCTAGACTGTATTACCTTAATAAACATGGTCATGAATACTTTTTGCTTCCAGTCACTAGTTTAAAGTCTCATTTCTAATGTCATAATATTCTTTTTGGAAAATTATGGTCCCATTTATACATTTTTTTACCATAAAGTCGCGCATGTTCTGAGGGGCGTGGCTACCGTTACAGTCTATGAACGGGATCCCCCACCCACTAGAGTCAAAATAAAAACCAACGAAGAAGAAGGGGGGAAGTCCCGCCTCGTTGTCTGGGCCAGCCAATGGGCCAGCTGGGCCCAAACGGATCTAGAAAAATGGCGACTTACAATTCAAGAACTGACAGGCTTCATTTTACGTTCATGTTAGACCCGGGGAACGCTTTGTCCATATTTTTTACAGTCTATGGTGCGTGCGTGCGTGTGTGTCACTCTCTCACATCGTGTGGACATTCCACTTTTTCTTCACTCTCTCTCTCTCTCTCTCTCACACACACACACACACACACACACACACACACACACACACACACACACACACACACACACACACACAGTTAGAACTACAACTGACAGGAACCGTGTTAAGCAGCTCATTGTTCAGAGTGATGACCCTAACCCAGAGGAAATAAATAGATTTATTTTGGGCAAATGGGACTTTGAAGTTTCAACCTGATGTCAGGGCTGGAAGGATTAGAGAGGATGAGAGGGGTCCTGAATGGCAGTAAATGAAAGGATTGGTGGAGGGGGGTGAGCGTTGTCCTGTTTGATGAGACTGGCTTTCCTGATTGCTGACCGAGTGTACAGTTCAGATAGGGGAGTTTGGAGTGAACCAATTCATTTTGCTGGCGTGATTAGTTACGTCAGAGAGTTTAGTTTTGTATTTGGTGATGAGGACGTTGTACCAGGATGAAATGCTGAAGGTGAGAGTAGATTAAATGAACGTCCTGTAAACCAGGGTTAAAATGTCCTTGCTGACATCAAAAGACCTGAGCTTCCTCAGCACGTAGCAGCTCTGCTGGGCTTTCTTGTACACAGAGTCAGCATGCCCAGTGGGAAAGGGACAAGGAGGTGTCTGTCTCCGTCCCAAAGGTAATTAAATGATTGTACTTGTTCCACCAGCTAACCTTCGATACTGAGGGGTTGAAAAAGAGGTGTTGATGTGACTGTGGTTTCTCTCTGCTCCTCTGCTTTGTCTTGGCCAAATGATAATTTCCCCATAGCAAACCCACATCAGTCGACAGCCAATGTCAATTACTTGGATTGGGCGGTTCAAACTACTGCAAGCAAATCCAACTTGTGTCTCAAATAGAATCTCCAGGACTGCATCTCCTTGCATTGATTATGGTAATAATGTAACGGCATATGTGTGAATAATACCAAATGTATACAAGTTGGTAGAAAAAGCTATTTTCGGCGAGCATTGTATGACGAAGAAGGAATAATATACACTACAAACATTGCTGAAATGCTTATTTGTGTCAAATTCATGACCCATATTGCATGTTATTCCATTCTTTCAGAAACACTGTATATTATCATCCTTTGTCTTCTTCCTAACCCCCTATGACTGCAAAGTTACAGTAAGTTGGTGGACCATAATCTAAACATAGCCACATGTGGGCGGGCAATCCGGGCATGCACCTGCAATGGCGCGGCAAATGTAAAGCTTCTCCACAGACACTCGATGTAAATTGAGCTGTTAATTGGAAGGGAAGTATGCCACCTGTGAGAGTGTGAGGGAGTGTGACTTTGTGGTCATCTCTGGAGGAACTGTCCTGCTAATTGGGTTGGTTTCCATGTCATTAGCAGGGGCAGGAAACAGCCCTTCCATTTTCTTTTGTCCGTCCTGAGTCACACCTTAAACTACACAAACCACTGAACCTTGTATTGGGTGATCGGTTTTCAGGGTTTGTTGTCCTCAATGCTCATTTAATTCATAGTTTGCTTAGTATGTGAGAAGCTGTAAGTCAATGTCATCACTGTATTTGGGAAATTTCAATATTTCAATACATTCTACATCAGCTATGCAGCTGTATTAAATGGGTTAAGCCGGTAACCCCTTTCAAATCATCTGGTAGATCACGTGCCACTGTGCCGGCGGCTAGGATTGTTAGACTTTTTTTAACGGCATTCGTTTCACTTGTCTGGGGAAACATGTTTTGTTCATTGCATCACTTTGCAATGCTTGTAGTATTGTAAGTATGTTTTGACTGTATCCTTCTACCCTAATAGACAGGGGATACACGAGCACATTTATCCGTGATTCTTCTCCTACCAAACCACACCGTTGGCACACATCTCTCCATGCAAAATAAAATCTGCACGCTCCCAGAATCCAGATAGACTACATTGCATCCATGCAACACATATATTTACTGTACAAAATTACTTTTGTCAAACACACTGTTATTGCGCAGCATTTCGCTGTGATGCAAATTGCATCACAACTTTCTCACCTCCCCTTTTCACTGCACACACACACACACACACATACACACGCACGTGCGCACACACATACACAGTACAGTACAGTACAGTACAGTACAGTACAGTACAGTACAGTACAGTACAGTACAGTACAGTACAGTACAGTACAGTATGGAACAGTACAGTACAGTACAGTACAGTATGGAACAGTACAGTAACGTACAATACTAGAGAAGAGAGCAGTACAGTACAGTACAGTACAGCGAAATGGAGTACAGTGGAGTACAGTACAGTACTGTGAAATACAATACAGTACAGTACAGTGGAGTACAGTACACTACAGTAGAGTACAGCTGAGTAGAGTGCAGTACAGTACAGTACAGTACTGTACTACTGTACTGTACAGTACAGTACAGTGCAGTGCAGTAGAGTGCAGTACAGTACAGTACAGTACAGTGGAGTCCAGTACAGTACAGTACAGTAGAGCACAGTGGAGTCCAGTACAGTACAGTGGAGTCCAGTACAGTACAGCGCAGGATAGGACAGGACAGTGCAGAGGACTACAGTACAGAGGAGTACAGTACACTATTCCCGCTAGGTTGCCACAATTACGACATTCAAAAAACCCAGAAAAACAGTATTGAGTATCACCCTTCCGCGATTGCCTTCTTCCCATTTGCGACGCGTGGTGCTAGGATGAGCACTGTAATAGATTGTATTTGTATGGTGGCTTATCAGAGCACATGGACAGTTTTGATACATTTAAAACAGTAAAGCTCCAGATAAGAATACTTATCGACCAGCACATTATCATTATCAAAATTATGAGAGAGTCAGGGGTTACAATAAATCAATCAATGAACTTACCCCCTTTTAGTTTGAAGGGGCAGAAAATACATACTATACTGAATAACTGATAATAGACTGGCCACCATTAAATTGAAACAGAGAAGCCTTTCTCTTAAAGCTTTCAGAATAATGAGCTGGTGATCTACATGCTCACAACCTGTCATAATGCATCTTGTGAGCTTGTAGGCTATAGGTATGGCTATTTTCACCAAATAGGATCCAGCATTGATTGACATTAAGCATAATTGAATTAATCACAGATTCTGTTTGAGGGAGATCCTCTGTTCCCCTTAATGCAAATGTGTGCAGTGTTATTTTCCTATTATATCTCACGTGATTGCCCTGTTAATCAACCACCACGTTCTACACGGACATCAATACATAGTTATAATTAAGCACAGGATTATGGTTTCCTTATCTATCAAATTTAGTTTGTGATTATAAGGGCTGTGATACACTCATGACTAGGAAACTTCAAGAACCCTAGGGACGATAAAGCTAGAGCCTACATAGTTGGTCAGAAATTAAACAAGATGCAACAAGGGATTGTCCTGTCTTTGGCTTGTTCCAGATGCTTGCTGCATTGTAATTGTCTTTGTTTGTCATGGCCCCATAAGAAGTTTATAGTCTTTAAAATATGAGAGTGGGGTGGTGGTTACAAAACCAGGCACAGCACAATGACTGTGCTTTGAAGGACTAGATCAGGGGTATTCAATTAGATTAGGCCGGGGGCCACAACTGTAGAATGATTGTGTGTGGGGGGCCGCACAGTGTGCGCGCGAAACACGGAAATTTGTGGGTTCTCAAAACGCTTTTTGTGCTCAAACACGAAGATTTATGTATATTTCCGCACAGTAATGAGCAGGATAATATGTCTATACAGGTATATGCCACCTTAGAATAGATGTAGGCCTAAACCTATTTGACAGTGCATATTAAAACAGCATTGCTTTGACATTAACGACCATCAGCTGGACGGACGGACGGACGGACACACACACACACACACCCACACACACACACACACACACACACACACACACACACACACACACACACACACACACACACACACACACTCACTCTGCTGTGGGCAGTTCAGAAACCTGTAACTCTGTGTACAAATGGACCTGGAACAGGGTTTATTATTGTGAGAATGATGGCTTCCATTTTCGCATTGCAACTTTTCTGGACTAGAAAGCCTGCAGTTTCTATTAGCTTGGATTCTCCATTGATGTCACTGTTGGGTGGGTTTCTGAACTGCCCACAGCCCTCCTATGTGACACAGACGTGTCATTTTATCATGATTATTAGTGAGGACCTATATATGAAGATAGGTTGAAAAGTGGTCCTTTAATGATTACCGTCATTATGGTAATCTCACAATTAATATCGCACACACCATACCTGTAACTTTTATTAGCCCTCTTCTTATTATTCTAAAAAAAATAGGGAAAAAAAGGGGTTTTGTTTTCTTTTCAAAATTCTTCCAGGGGCCACAAGGGGGCGCTCGGCCCGCGGGCCGCCATTTGAATATCCCTGGACTAGATGACCGCTGGGAAAGTACCCAGCATAAACGACAAACCTACTTATTTAATTTGTATTGTAGCTTAATTATGTACGTATTTAGTAAGCCTGTTCTGATTTTAGCTCCTGCCCAAGAACTTAGAAGCCATTCCTTGTCATTACACATTTCTCAGTTTCTTGTGTCAATATACTTCAACATCATAACATGCCACACTTAAAGAACGCTTGTGGCTTATAGAATATTATGTTTACAGCTGAACTGCTGTCTCCAGTCTGCTCATCTGATATTAGTATTTAAAAAAAATGATTTTAACGGATTGAACATGTTGAATCGGTGTTGAGTGAGCATGAGGAGTAGATTGGAATCAGTTTGCTTTGCCAGTTTGCATATCCAGTCTAGACAAACATAATCAACAGATATGGAAACTGTGTGCATGGTATCAAAAACCTGTAAGTGACACTGCTATAGGGTTATAAACCTAAAAAGGAAGAGGTCTATAGAGCAACTTTTGTATTGTCCTTGATTTTCAAACTCCTCAGGTATTTATCGATGTGAATTAATATACCAGCTACTGTATGAAAAGAAAGTGCGCTGGTTGAAGTTGGTTTGATGCACTTCTACTGAGAAATGTATATCCTGTAGTCAAGTATAATATATGACTACTACACTTGTATTGCATGAAGGTCAAAAAGCGTAATTCATACTCTTCCCATTTGGGCTTTTAGTAGACATTTTTGCGTTCACGCAAGCAACCCATGTAGGTTTGAGTCCTGGGTAGGACATAAAGTAAAAGTTACATATTGCATATTGCATGTCTACTTTGGTGGATGAACTGAACAACACAATGGAATGGTAGCCACTCGTAGATTTGATTTGTATATTTTTTGCCCCCTGCCCCCTGAGAGCAATTACTGTTGTTTACAGACTCCAGATTTCGTCACATACAGTGAACCCAAAAAGGCTTAAGTAATATCAAGGGCTTTCTAACCCCTCTGCAACAAAGAGCAAAAGAGGCTTTAGTTTGGAATATACAGTAAACCCACAAACCAACCATGCTCGCACATTTTATTCCCCAAAAAAATATTGCAGTTTGTGTGTTTTGTTTTCACCTTGGGATACCTTCTCAAGGAGGTTTTGTGTTTTGTTTTTCTGCTTCATTCTGTCTCGATTCAATGGTCCACTTAACATTAAACCACTTCGACCTTATATACTACTCTGCTCCAGGGGTCTATAATTGGCCTTTTTCCTGCTACAGTAATCTGTAGCACTGCAGGAATCTCTTCACCGCAAAATAGTCGATCTACAAGCTGTCAACGTTATGAGTTTGTACATATGCTATTTTCGAGAGTAAGGTAAAGCTTTAGTAACTTGGCTTGCAACAGTAAGTAAAAAATGGGATCCACACAATATTATATAAATATAATATAGTCAGACTCAGTATACATACACAACACACATAAAAACACTGTTCGCTCAAACGTCACTGTTGTCATTGTCACTTCATCATCAGAACCATCAGATGATGATTGAAATTCTTTATTAGTTATAAATAATCAGATGAAGCAACAAGAGAGAAAGATCCTAGATCTATGCATTTGATGCATTACATTGTGTTTACCTTGCTTACTGTAAATTTTGCTCTGGATTAAGTCATATTCGACAGGGTCTCCTCATAGCTGCATTCCCTGCTTTTATTTGTCGTCTTGTATAAAAACATATCATAGATGTTGGCATATGTGCTTAATGCTTAAGTATGCAGATGTTACTTTAATAGTCAACCTTTCTGATAAGGAACTGAGTCATAGTCATGGACCACTGCTAAGAATTTGTCAGTTGGTGGCATGTTCACTTACCCTCTGTACCAACAATTTTATTAAGGCAAACCAATTGTGTTTCTTAAGGAAGCTAGGAAGTTGACAAATCTCTGTTGAAAGTGTTCTATACTTCATGTGTTTGCCATTCGCAGTGATCTACTGGTTTGAAACATAAAAGTAAAGAAGGTAAAGTTACTGGTTTACTTTTACAATTTATTATTTAACTAGAATGAGAACTATTCCCCTGAACACTCTGTTCTCTGTTTCTCACAAAGGAATGTGAGGATGCGAGAAACGAATTATTCTAAAGCTGCCATGTTTTGCAGCAATACAGGATCATTTTGATAATTATGTGAGCACACTGGCTCATTATTCCTTATTTTTATTTCAGTTTTATTTTATCAAGGGTGCCATTAAACACACTGCTGTAGATTTAAAGCTGCAATTAGTAATCTTTAAATCCCTACCCGGGAGCTGTGCCTTTACCAATGCCTCCATTGGTAAAAAATCTGGGTGAAGCCCAAACAATGCACGTTCATGGTGAATTTAGCAGATCTACCGGTACGCATATAGGGTTTAAAATCTCTTGAATCGAATTGTAGAGGGCAGGTGCATTATAACCCCTTATGAAACTGGTGATTACTTTCTTGTTGTTGTGTAATACATTGAGTAATTTGTTTAACTTTCCCAATGGCAATCAATGGTTTATTATATTACTACGGGTGATAGTAATAGTATAGATAGGACATCCGGACCTATGGGGTTGGCCGTAGTCTACGGCCAAGGCTAAATGGACGGTCGGGGCCCCTGTTACGGCATTAACCAACCTTTTAGTAAATTGTTTATGGGCCTCGAAGCCCAGGTCCCCTGGTAACTAATGCTCTGGGCTATGGCCACTGGCCGTATAGGTCCGGTCCATAATCTGTCCGCATGCCCTTAAATCATATTTCGTGAATGCTAATAAGATTCACATGTTGTACACTTGACTGTATACTCTATTAACTCATTGAAACAGGCACAATTTAGTCACCTTTACAGCACTGACCACCTACATTGCACATGTTTCTTGGCTGCTCACAAAGACACAGGAGGACAAGAAAAGATAAATGAGTGCCATTTGTAGGCTACAATGTGATTTAAAAACTAGGCAGTGGGTAACCTCATGGGTTCACTCCTGAACAATGCACAATGTGATGTGACCGACCTGCTCAGACAGGCACATCCACATTGGAATTGTCAGAGCAGCTTTCATAGGAGGCAGTGCTGAGTGGATAAAACTGTAGACCACACCACACACACACATTTTCCTCCCCAGACTAGTGTCTGTTGAGTCAACTTGATTAAAGGTAAAGTGCTGCAGCTCTCCAAATGATTTTTTAGACATTCGTAAGGGCTTCAAGTAGCTGGCATGGATTATTTTTGAATTATTAGAATCATTTCATACTAATATAATGGTTATCTATTTTAATGGATGCAAGTGGATATTGTTCTAATAGATAAACAGATTTAAATCTCTTTAATTGCCACTCAATATATAAATCGGCACATCCACATGATGCTGTCAAGTGATGAGCTGAGAATGGAGAACGCAAAAACCTTGCAGTAGAAGGAAGATCGCATAAGCAACTTAGCAACAATGGTATTTAGTTCTTCTGCCAGTGTGAACATTATGCTTATGCATTTGCACGCACTGGCAAGTGAGAGGCGCTGTAGGGCTTGTATGGAAGGAGGGAAAAAAGCAAAGTGAAAGGGGAGGAGCGCTATCGGGGAGAGAGTAAAGTAGCCACACGGTGTTGCCAGTACGTCCAACCAAAGAAACATTCGCTTGCATCTCGGAGGAGACGCAGATAAAGACGCTCTCTGACTGCTTGCCTGCACCGCCTTCTCCAACCTCCAGGTCCCGGACGGACGCTCCGCCGACAGCAGGTGACGCACTGAGCCGAGCAGAGACCTGACTGAACACTTCCCAAAAAGCTGACACCCTGCCTGCCCGCGCCGTCAGAAAATGTTCTGCGTTTTGCTGTAAAAAAAATGCAACGGTCTGGTTTGTGGTACCAGCAACAACACAGCGTTCGTGCATAAACGCGGCCGTACAAACAAGGACACGCGCCGTGGGGACAGACAAGACAGCAGCGACTCGGGAGGTAAGAGGACGGTTATTAGTAGTAGTAGTAGTAGTAGTAGAAGACCTAGTTGACTTTTTGGTGTAGGTGTATTCATTTCTGACGTGACGTGTGTTGTGTCGTAGGGAGTTTATATTATACGCACCTGTCCTACCGTGAACAGCGTGAATGAATGAATGAATGAATGCGAGGATGTTCACATCAGTACCACGCACGCAGCCGCCCCTCATTTGAGGACCACAGTTTTTACCCAATGATGTGTGTGTGTGTGTGTGTGTGTGTGTGTGTGTGAGAGAGGGAACCTCACGTTGTGCGCAAGCGCTCCCCACTTCCCGCATGTGCCTCCCCAGTGCATGGTGCCGTGGTGGTTGGTGTTATTAGAAACTAAAACATGTGTAGGTTTACGGGAATAATTAGCCCATTAGCTGTCTGAAATGGAGTTGGTGATTAATTAATGTCTCACCATCTGTATGGATCATGATACGTGCTTATAGCCTAGGCTTAGCCTATACTATATTATTATATTTATTTGTGTACATCCTTGACTGTTCTTGGCTGGTTGTATGGGTAACTGTCACTGTCTCAAATAAGTCTGTTATAGATGTCCAAACAATAACATTACATTAGGCTACTCATCACACAGGTCCCATGTGCTGTCACAGTGGTATGTATGGCCCCTCATTTTCTGAGATTTACAGCTGTGTGGTTCACATTCACAATATTTCCCCATAGAAGGAGCTGTGGAACCATGCAAGCCTATTCTTTAACCCTGAATTCACATTGTCAAGATGCTGGGAGTCACAGATCTTCTGAACTAGGAAAATATAGGCAAAATTGCTTGGAAAGTGAAACTGTTGACCACAAAACAACAGCATTGAAAAACCTGTATCCTATTCTCAACAATAATTATATCATGTTGAATTTGATATTTGCATTATGTTTTATCTCTGGTGTTGATGAGCCCTAATCAGAAAGTGGTTCCATTTACACAGTGGTTTTTTTTTTTTAGTTTTAGCCTAGTCACACGTATGGGTCAGGAGCAGTTAAACTCTTCCATTGATGGTGCTGGTAAACCTATCGGGGCTATCGTGAGTCAAGGCCGGGATTAAGGGCTTTATTCCCTGTTGTCCCCGAACAGGCAGAGAAATCGGCACTTGATGAGGTGAGACAATGCGTTTGCTTTAGAGCTGGGATTATTTAGCAGGACTCCCATCACCTCATTCTTTATTTCTGTCAACATCAGCATTTTGCAGCATCAGCAATAACATGAAGAGCGTGTATGTGTGTGTGTGTGTGTGTGTGTGTGTGTGTGTGTGTGTGTGTGTGTGTGTGTGTGTGTGTGTGTGAGATCTCCAATATAGGTTTTGAAGACGGGCTCGTCATTTGTCTGTGTTGTTACCATATTTTAAGTGAACGAGATTAATTCAATCAGGGATAACCTGTATCAGTCATCTGTTACAGTGGACTTGGCTTTAGTAGGTCATTTAGTAATACCCCCGTATTTACATGTACAGTAATAACAGTGCAGTATACCTACTGTGCAGTAGCATGGGGGACTTGCTTATTGTTAATATGGTCCGCACACAATGATCGCTCGATTCGCTCTGGTGTGTTTTCCGTGTTACTTGTTAACGCTACTGCATTTTCCCAGAACCTAGAATAGAATAATGTTTGGACAATGTTTCTCTTAACTTGGATTTCTGTATACAATTTGAATTATCCAGCTGTAACTCGGGGATAGAAGGGAGACAAATCAAAGTTTATTATAGCATAATATCAGAAAGCATATCCAGGATGATGTTTCATTAGCAAAATACACAATCGTGCACTAAAGCTAAATAAACTACATAGATAAACATAAAAATCACGGCCCCCTCGCACATTAGAAGGACTATATCAGTCACTGGAACCAAAGATCGATGTTTTCAATGAATCTATCATGGTTAAAATTGAGTTTGAAGTTCCAAACATGTTTGGAAGTGAAATATCCCTTTAAGGCAGATTAAATAAGGTCCAATGCTGATGCAAATAGATGTGGTTTTTGTTTACTTTTGAATCAGAGCCGAGCCAGCATCTCAAATTGATTTATTAATTCTTTGATAGAGACAGTCAGGAGAGATTAGCGTTTTGTGATCGTGAGCCCTAGCAGGTGGCTTATACCAGTAGTATAAGCAGACCCTCATCTGAAAATAATTTGTGCCTGGAATCCCCATACAAAATTTGTGTTCATTTTTTGAGGGGCCTGCCGCCTATATCCGTTTAGTGCATACACTGACACGAAACAAGACAGGAACGCCCAAAAACGTCACAGCCGGTTTTTTAACAAGACAGGAACGCCCAAAAACATCACATCCGGTGTTTTACCCCGGGCAGAATTTTCTATGGCTGCCAATGCAACTTTTTCCAATCCTTAATCACATACGGCAAACACCTATGCCGATAATATCTAACTTGCGGAGGTAACGTGCCTTGTCCGCGGGCAACAGATCTTTCAACGTATGGCATTGCAAATACGTTAGATAATCGCTACTCTGCGCAATATTGTTTTTAAAATGCCGCAAATTGCATTGCAGTGAACGAGAGCAAATCACAAATCACAAATCTTACCCCGGGGGGTGGGCGGAGCCGCGGAGTCGCAGCTGACGCCCCTCCCTCCGCTCTGATGACGCGTTGTTATGTCAATGTATTGCATGTTCACAAACTTTGTCCTACACAAACATTAAATTCCCATTGACAATGAATGGAGAATTTTACGTCATTGTGTTTGAGCAAATAGGCATAGTGTCTATTTATGTCCTACATTCCCATTGACAATGAATGGAGAATTCTACGTCATACTACGTCATAGTGTCTGAGCAAATTGGCATAGTGTCTATTTTACGTCATGATGATGTACGACGATAAGGGCGCCACTCACTTCACATGGGTGTGATTCCCCCCCCCCCCCCAAGATAGTTTGAAAATAGCAGATCTACAAGCTCACAACAGTTTATGTATAGGAGTTGACTAAGGGTGATAAGCAGGAATGTGCAAGAGGGGAGACCAGAGAAACGATACGATACACTGTACTTGTGTGAAGCCGTGATCCACCTTCTTTGTCGATGCTGATGAGAAATATGCGCTACTAGGGTGTAAAGCAGTCTAGA
Organism: Protomyctophum parallelum; assembly: GCF_964188405.1. Classification (NCBI taxonomy): domain Eukaryota; kingdom Metazoa; phylum Chordata; class Actinopteri; order Myctophiformes; family Myctophidae; genus Protomyctophum; species Protomyctophum parallelum. Next base: position 40,898,175 of record NC_139717.1, on the reverse strand, counting down.
TGCCAGGCTTCCTCCATACATGGTCCTAGAAATGGAGGCAACGTACCTTGAGCGGCGTGAGATAAACATAACGGTGGATAGGCTTTATATGGGCCAGGGTAGCTTTATGTGCGTCAGTTCTTGTGTGTTTTGTATTGTGGAATATCTCTTGCTCGTCAATGTTAGCATGGTCATTGTACTTATCGATTATCTCTCGCAAATCCCTCTTTTTATTGTAACCGCTATATTATATGCACCGAATGGCGATGTTTCTGATGCAAAGAAAACACAAAAACAACAATTCCAGTTACTTATTGTAATGCTCGTGATTTGTTTTTGTTTATGACCAAGATAAAAGACTTCGGACTTTGGTTGTATCGTCTACTCTATACAGTCCATGCTGTAGGCCAGGGTGTTATCAGAATTGGTTCGGGGGCAAACAAACGGGATGAGCTTCTAGATTCAATTTGTTTAGTTCTGCTGTTTGGTGGATTTAGTTTTACTCCTCCCGTAAGGATATTTAGTATTGTTCCAATATAAAATATGCAGAAAAATAAATGAAAGTAATATAGCAATATAATATGCAATATAATATATTACTCTTAATACAAAAGTAAGATAAATTATTACTTTTTTTTTTTAAATATATGTTTATTGATAATAGGTTTCAACAATTTAGTAAAGTTTGAACATACAATTTATTTTCCTCCCTCACCCCATCCCTCCCCCCAGTTATCGTCATCATCAAAACAATATAAAAAATAACATTAATAATTTAGTACAGACATACGATATAAACAGTAGGATACAAAAATAATAATTTAAGCACAGATAACAAAAACAATATAAATAACAAAAAATAAAATAAAACAAAATAAATACAATTATGAGTTGGGTTATTCGAGTTCAAGAGATAGTCAGTCACAAGTTATGTTGGAAAAGATTGTGTTCGGAACGTTGTCATACATCACCCTCTATACACAGTTCTATCATTATGAGAATGCAAAAAACACACATAGTATTGATTCAATTAGTCTGTCGGAAGTACTCTCAGTTTCTCAAAGTAGGTAATAAATGGTTGCCAGCTAGAAAATAACCTTTCTGTTGAACCTCTAAATGTAAACTTTATTTTTTCCAATTTAAAAAATCCCATAATATCCTTAAGCCACATAGCTATATAAGGGGAAGTTGGGGATTTCCATCCCAACAATATTCTACGTCTTGCTATCAGTGTGGCAAATGCTACCATATTAGACTGTTTCTGGGTTAGAAGTTCAAAATCTGATGACACTCCAAAAATAAATTATTACTTTTTAAAGAAGTAATACATAGTAAGTAACATAATTACTCTCCTAAGTAATATTGCCCAGCACTGTTGAGACACAGAACAATGGGCCGTAGGACTAATGTGGGCAGCCCCAGAAATTATGAGATGAGATTACGCAGAAAAAAGTTCACATACTATATAAACGCGTGATTATGAATCCCACCAACGTTCTGGGATAGACCCGCCTGCCGCCTTACCGTGTGTATGATTGGCTCCCGGGCAGGCATAGTTTTACTGAGGTTAGGGTTAAGGTTAGGTTTAGGTATAGTTTTACTGAGAATTAGGGTTAGGTTTAGTTTTACTGAGGTTAGGTTTATGCAAAAACGAGAAGTTAAGAACTGTCAATCACAGCGACTACTGGCCAATCACAGCAGGGCTTTCCTTGAACTGCGGTTGGTTCCATAATAATAATGTAATATAAACGCATAATAAATTGGAGATTGGTTTGGTACCATATCGGTTTAAACATAGGCTCAGGCTCTGATATGACAAAAAGAATGGGGAAAAAGAGCAACAGGTGAAAGTGACAAAACAACAGTAAAACAGAATCAGCTTGCTTCAACCTATTTCTTTAGACGTGTAATGGGGAGAAATCAAAATAATTGTTAAATATTCAAAATAATTCTCAAGGTGTTATGTCATTATTAAAATGTACATTATTAATCATGATTAATCTGTCATGATGTCATGATAATCATGATTAATCTGTATTAATCATGCATTTTACATTTCCGTTTCAGTTTTTATTATAGATCATTCTGATCTCAGTCATTTTTAATGAGGGAGAGAGAGAGAGAGAGAGAGAGAGAGAGAGAGGGAGAGAGGGAGAGAGGGGGAGAGGGAGAGGGGGAGGGAGAGAAAGAGAGATTCATTCACATTATAACTTGTCAGCAGAATTGCATTGCTGGGGAATAGCTTGGGTGCTGGACAAGTTTATGTCCTGTCAGCTACTGATATTCACAAACACTCCAACAGGAAATCAACCCATTTAGAATGTTTATATCTAGTATGAAAAGGTCTATAACCATGTCACATTTTGCTACAGTAGGTTAGTGCTGTGGATCTGGAAACATCTCAATAAAATATCAGTGATTTGTGTGTGCCATGGCCCAGCCTATAATAACAAAGAACTGTGAAATAACCGTTGTTGGCGTCTGTTTTGATGAATTGATTGTTCTTATTAACCCTACGTTTAATCACAACCAAAGGAATGTTAAGAACGTCGTCTGTCCTAGAAGCTACATTATTTTGCCTTGGATACAGTAAATCAACTTGGATCAACAGCAACCATATTTTATGTGGCATCACTGTTAAAATAACGATTGCTTGCCTTTTTATTTTTATGTTAATTGTGACCAATTGGCTATATAGTTGTTAGAGAATCAATATATTCTAGACTAGGATGTGCCCACACTATTGCCAGTAGGGGTATGGAAATCAGCCAATGATCTATGTGCCCCCATGTTTTTTGTATGCAATCAAAACATAGCTTCTAACCTTGCTAGTTATTGTGGTATCTAGAAAGTGGTATCAGAAATAATTCCTCCAGGGAGATATGTTTAAGAGGAAAGCATGGCACAGGGCTCCACCAGGAGGATGTGTGTGTGTGTGTGTGTGTGTGTGTGTGTGTGTGGCCTGTGTACCAATTTACGTGATGTTTGGACGAAATCTAGGTCTACTGTCCAAACAATTGTTTTGCACAAAGCGGCCTCCTGGTGGCGCTATAAGAGGTACACACACACGGGCGGACGTAGTGCAAAGAATACTCTCTCCCCATGCCTTCGGCCTGGTGGAGACAATAAATTGTTTTAGCGGTAGCCAATCCCATATACATTAAGTTGGGGGCATGTTTTTTCAAGCCGTGCATGTGTATTGGCATGCTTATAGATGCATTATTTTGCTATTAGCTATTTCAATAAGATAAGTCTAAATTATTTCTGCCTTTCGTAGACAATGACTCCATCCAAAGTCAAAATGGGTTATAGTTTTCATCTAGAGTTGAATCAAGCTAGTTTTTAGTCACGTGAAGAACTATCTGTCATTAATTAGAGAGTGTGTCAGTGAGTACGCTTGACCACACTTATCTCTATCACACAGCTAATTGTGTGCATTAATAGATGACTGTGTTTTGGAGAGTATGTACTATTTATATGAGCGAGATCCCCAAGCGTTATCACATTTTCCCTGGACTTGAGTTGTGTGCGTCCTAGCGCTGGTAGTGGGTTGAAATTCTCTGGAAGAAAGAAAGAAGTGACCGGGGAGAAGAAGTTGTTACCATTACGGCCTTTTGTTTTGTTAGCACAACTCCAGCATGGCTCCGTTTCCTACAGAGACCAATTAGAGAGAGAACCGCAAGTTGCAACCACCTCCTGGCCTGCAGGGGCTGCAAAAGCATAGTCTGTCAAGAAATTGCCTGAGCCCAAATGTAATCTTTACTATCAATAGTGTATTTTGAAATTGTATTTCCTGAGCCAAGTATAGCCTGGAAACCAGACGAATCTGCCACAGGAACGGAATAAATAAAAATCTCTGGGGAGATTGAGTGAGTTGTGGGTGACCAATCCGAGCCTGCTATTTAAAGTGAGACTTTGGAATCTGTTTGTAACCCAAACCCGCCCCTTGGAAATAAATCTTCCACACAGATGTTCTAAACTAATATCTACACAGTGATATTAGTCTGGCCATGCCAGGCTAGGCAATTTGCAGTGTTATTGAGAAGGTGTCTGGAAGTATAAGGCTGCATCCTCCCCATTTGATTTGACCTCCTGTTTATAAATGGTGCCTGCCAGTGTGAAACATGTGAAAAGAATAATCAGAAATTAACCTCTAATAACAAAAGCTGTCGGCGCCATTTTGTAAAGACAGTTCAGTTGGTTCCATCCATGGTTCAAAGGTGCAGTTTGTTTTTTAGATTTTAGTTTTTAGCTAAAATAGAGTCAACCCCCCCCTTCCCACTTTTCACTGCTTCCTCTGCCCTTCCCTTATTGAGTTGCGGTTGTGGTGGTGATATCTTTGGATTAATAATGCTGCTGCTGAATATTTAGCATCGGAGGCTATTACAAAGGGTAATATACTTGCTAATGTAGATAGGGCAAAAGGCCATGAGCGAAAGGCGAAAGCCATGGCTCCCAAGCTCTTCAGAGATCAGTCAACTATGACAAATAGTCTTTTCAGTCGTGGTCTTGATCACAAACGCTGCAGGCGTTGTGACGTTGGTCGTATCATATCACTAAAAGCCTGCAGTTCCATGGTCTCTGAACACAGAGAGCCCTTATCACCAGTTTTCAAACGTTGGTTGGTGCAGTTTAAAAAAGGCCATTGAATTTATGAAATTCAAATGAATTATCAATAATTAAAATGGCATACTATTCAATAAATATATATTTTGAAAATGTGTCTGCTAGGCGTATGTCACTTCATTTAATTGTTAATGGTTGTGAAACTGTGTAATTAAACTGGAATTTAAATTTCCTATTTAGATTATTCATTGGTTCCACAATTAATGTATTTGACTGTCTATTGTGTTGACTCATTTTCATAAAACCCATGTTCTCCAATATTCTAGGGTCATTTTGTTTTAGCTTATATCAAATATATGATATTTTAAAGACATAAATACATGTATACATGTATTGTATGCATGATTTACTGCACATCATTTATGCTAATATTCATCTGAATCTGCAAAGTTTTGCACACAATTTGACTTGTGTGCTTCCTGAATGTGTGAATGTAGAGACATTCATACATTCCAACAAAGTAAGAAATATAGAAATGTAGCTAAATGTATAGAAAGTATAGAAATATGGAGAAGTCTGTATAGGAGGGCTGGTTCCTAATGCGTTTGATTAACCATGAATTCCACAAAATTCTGTCTGACTATACTGACTTCACATAACAGTTTTTTGATATAGACTATTGTCTAGACCCCAGAGTCGATATCAAAGAGCCTAGAGGAAAGCCAGTCTTATTCACTGGATCAGAGAAAACAAACAATCCGACCGAATTCCTGCTTGATCACAAATTGCTAAAACACACACGCTTTTGTTGGGAACCATTCTATATTATCCACTCTGGTTGTTTTGCACGTTCACCATTGTGGTAATAATATTTTCCTTTAAGTTTCCTCTTCCAAGAAGCAGAGCCAATGCTACCCCTGGCCCACAATATGCTGCTACTCATTAGGCAATAGGCATTGAGGTAATGAGCTTGCACCAGAAGCCAGGGCCAGGGGCCACACTTACCAGCACCAAGTACCCAATTCCAAATTTATATTTATTTATTTAGCTTCAACCCACTGCCATTTCATCTGCTGTTTGGTTTCATGCTGAAAACAATGACAACCTCTATCTTGCCTATTTGATAGGGGAAAATATAAGCCATTGCAATATATTTCCAACAACTATGTCAAAAGGCTCAGGTGCACTTGCCATGTTCGGGGACACAGGTGAGGCTTTGGTTTGGGAACGAGAGCCCCTAGAAGGCCTCATCTCCAGGCCCCTGCTGTGGGGCGAGTGTTTCTGCAGGGGCAGGGTAAGCCGTTAGGCCCCACATGATGAAATTGCAGATTGGTGTTTGTGTGGGATAGAGGTTAGCTGGGGTTATCATGGAAAATCTCTCTGACCTTCTGGCTCCTCCCGACTCCTTACTTACTCCTTCCCACATTTGTGCCATATTTTTGTTTATGCAGACTCCCATTAAGCCCGGCTACTGCTGTAATTCTGCCCTGAAAGTATTTGACAGCCATAGCTCCCCTGGCATCTCCTTTATAGACCACAGTCACTTTAATAAGGTGTGTTTTATTAGCTTATCTCCAGTTTGGAATAAACATCATACATAATGAAATATAAAATCTATTCTAGGTACGTTGAGACTTGCTGGCCCTTAGGAGCGTAGGGTTTGCGTTATGTAATTTATTTGAAATTGAATAAATTAATCTGTCTGGAAGAGAGGAGAAGAGGGGCTTAAAGATGGGGACTCTGCAAAGAGTGTCATGCTCTCATGCCAGCTACCAGCTAGGCAGACAAGACCATAGATCAGGGGTTCTCAACGTTTTTGGCTGGCGACCCCCGGAAATGCTTTGGCCATGTCTCGCGACCCCCGCCCTGCCCCCAATATAAATTGACCCCTACAATAACCTTACAATAACCTCATAAATAGATACTGAAACCAGATATAATCATTAAGGAAAGTTTATGCAAAACTTCATTTCCATTTTCCAGCCATTCAGTTGCAAAAAAAGCTAAAACGTTTAAAAAAAAATAATAATAATAATATGGGAACCCCCCAAAATAAATGTGTAACCCCCCAAGGGGTCACGACCCCCAGGTTGAGAACCCCTGCCATATATCACTGAAAGAACACGCACACACGCACGCACGCACGCTCACTCACATACATACATACACATAAGGCATGGCAAAAATATCTTTTATGGGTACTACATGAGTTCATCCTAGCTCATAAAATAGCAAAGTGTGTTTCGATGCTTGTAGTAGTAGATGGCTGCTGCTGTGTGCAGCTGAGTTCTGATCACTGGCTTTTGTTTTGACGTAATTCGGGAGAAGACAAAGCATACAAAGTATAATATGTGTCTAACTATAATTTGTGCATGTCTTATCATATCTGATCAGTCAAGTCTCCTGGGCAATATACCTAGATATATATAGAGAGAAAACCTGACAGTCAGCAAACATTAGCCAGAATGGATGCATTTTAAAACATGGAAGAATAACGTTTGCTTGCGTCTAATGATGGAAGATCATTACTCTTCTACTGTAACATAGTTTTCTTTACTGAGACTGAGCTCGCTCTGCAACTGTGATGCTATAAATCATGATTCTCCATCGATAAATGGATATGTAAATAGACCACAGTTAATGGAAGTATACATAACACTGACTTGCCGCCATGTCTGATTTGCATACTCCCAACAGTGGAAGTTGAAAGGTGGCTCTTGAGTTAAGAGGATACATAAATCATGTATTCGCGTCTGGTGTGATGTGAATCTGTAATTGTGTCCTATTCACAACCTGTTTGCATTAGCCGTGAAGACATGTATTTTTCCAGGGCCTGGAATGTCATAGAAAGTATTAGGTAACACCATAATGCATGTACTAGAATTCTGATAAATTTCATCATGGCAGTAGACTACCAATGCTCTGCATATAATATATACTATAAGTAGGCTACCCAGATCAGAGTCATTAGTCTATTTCTTAAATGAATGTATGTACTGCATCTGAAAGTAAATGTGGCTGATAAAGGAAAAGAGGCTGTTTATTTACCGCTTGCTGAAGTGCACTTTTGCTGTCTGTGTTCCAGTCTCCACTCTCCGTGTTGTTTTGCCGATGCTATTGATACACAGAGAAGCAGTGTGTTCCTGAAAAATTGAACGGTACCACATTCATTTAAATATGTTGCACCGGCAGGCTGCACAAATACGCATATGAAAATGGGACAAGTGTCTATTGATATTAGTTGCAGTGGGCCAGGAGAAAAATGAAGTAGCATTTACAGCGACATTGCTCATACTACAGTCTCTGTTCAAGTGGAACCATGCTTACTTAACTTTGCTTTACAATCCCCAATTCATTCGTGTGGACTTGAAAGCTGGGCAATTATTGCCTCTATCCTCGGCCAAGGAAATGAACAGTGAAAGTCCTGGAGAAACAAACTCCTGTGTGGAAAGACATAAAGAACAGTGTTTCTAACTTTCTTTATAAACTTGCTGTATATGCTAATGCTACTGTTAGGTTGTCCCAGGTATTCAAAGGCAGAGCATTTCTGCTAATAAAACCGACCATTAGGTTTGCAGGCGCCAGCCAAAGATGCCATTGCAAAGCTATATTTTGTCATTTCTGGTTGCCTGCAGATGTTTGGTGTGTGCTTGTATAGATTTTCTTGAGGAGACATTTCTATTTCTCAATATTAGATAGACCTTATCTGATCCCATCTCGGAACATGAATTTGTTGGCCTTTGAAAAGTGTCTATAGCCTTTTGGATGTTAGTCGAAAAATCTTTGAATGGTGCTACAGCTGGTCAGATGTTTGACATGCTGCCTGACAATAAGGCTGCTCACAATTTCCCGGCAGTTTTCAAGAGTTCTCAGTTGTCACTTTTCCTAGACACTTTTCCTAGACACATAAATCTTCCAAGTCATGTGTTTGAATTTTTAGACTGTATAGGCTCTGTCAAATGAATGGTCCATTTGAAAATAGCCTGACTGGCTTTTTGCCTTTTTCAGGATGGAGCCGGTGAGAGGCAAGCCAAGTTTGATTATTAATGGCGGGTCTCTATCTTGCAAGCCCTAATTGGTCTCTGCTGATTGCCAAGCATTTTTATTGAGAAATGACATTAAAATTGATGTATTATGCTTCCAAGTCTGGTTCAGATGGCTACTTCAATCAATTGATAATTACAGAGATGATTTATTGCTGGAGTTCTTTTCGACAACTTTACAATAATTGGCCCTTTTTTTCTCTCTTCGCGGACTGACTGACAGAGATGTGCCTTCTCGAGGAAAAGTTAGTGCTGCACCGTGATTCCGTGAAGTACCCATAAAATTAATAAACAAGAAACATGGCCACACATTACACCAAGTTCCACTGTTTAATGATCTCAGTTGTAATATGATAGGCTCTACTCTACTGTATCTGGTTTGTTAGATTACACAGAACATATTAATTATTGAGGCAGTTTCTCATTATAAACGTCATCTGCGGGTGACCTTTGACACAAAGTGTGTGTTGTGCATTATGCATATGTAAATGAGTGCTTAATAAGAGGGAGAAGACACACGGTGAAAATCTATAGGGAGAAGCCAATGAGGTAGTTAATGATGTTGCATTGTGTGGAAGCAATGGAAAAACACAGCTCTAATTTCATGGCATAGTAAACATTTCTCCTGTGGGGATTTCATGTCATTTCCTAGTAAAGACAACAGAAGTAGTGACTAAAGGAGCTAAATAAAAATACTCTTACTGTCGATACACCTGTGCGTGCGTGCGTGCGTGCATGCAGTATGCTTACGCATACACATGCCTGTGAGCGGCTGCATTTAATTAGCCCCTTAAAAAAGGTCTGCCAACCTAGCTGTTTCCATTCCTCGACAATTATCAATTATCATAATGGACCTTTTCTTCTGGACTCAAACGTGTCTTAATTTTCCAAATTTCAGCTTAAAACTACCAACTCCTTTCCAGGACATTCATGTTTTACAGACCATTAAGCTCAATGTGATGCGTGTCAAATGGAGCTGGAGTCAGCACTGCACAATGTGAGGAATCGGCATTAAATAGCATAGTTTTTGGTTTGTAAAGGTTCCCCTGTCTTCTCTGCCTGAAGCGTAGCGCTCCCTTCCTCCCGTCTGTTTACGCTATTGCTGTTTTATTTTTAAGGAGAGCGGGTAGCATGCCATTCTCAAGAATTGTAGAGTTTTTTCTTTTGGCAGTTTTTGACAGTATACTCTGACAGGAAAAAGAAGGAAACTAAGAAATCTAACAGCACAGCATGCCGGGTCTTGAACCCATGTGATCATCACTGTGTATTCCCAGGGGTAAAATTGGGCCAGAGCTGAGCTCTGCCTCCTTAAATTGCAGCCAATTCTACTGGAGCTCAACTCCTACTCCTTCAGTACAGCACTTTTTGTATTTTTATATTCTCACAATAGAAAATGCTCATACATATTAAGTAGTAAAACTAGGTGGTTGTGAAAATAATTAGGGCTGTCAAAAAAAATCGATTCGAGTTAGAATCGCGATTCTAATGCCGTCCGATTCAGAATCGATTCTCATTTTCCAAAAATCGTTTTCTTTTCTTTTTTTTTCTTTTTCTTGGACAAATGTACCTGGTACATTTGTGCAAAAAAAAAATGCATGCAATGCATTATGGCCTGGGTTTCTGCATAGTGCATTTACTACCAGCTAAGCTAAGCCTGCCAATTGTATTTATTTTACACCTGTTTTAATACTAATGTATTGTTCTGGTATTGAGTGAGAAGAGATTTTGTAACTTTTGTACTGTGCAAGCTAAATAAATGAGACATGTTCTTACTCTTGGATTTAACCTTTGTGTGTTTAAATCATTCAGTTGATAAAACCTTTACAATTATACAAGCTTTTTACTAAATGTACTCTGCTTTCATGCCAGAAGACTGGAGTAGATCATGCTAAAATTCTATTTAATTGTTTATAATAAAAAAAAAAAACTGCTTTAGAATTTAAAAAATCTTTTTTGAATCGAGAATCGGAAAAATCGAAAAGATCGTTTTTGAATCGAATCGTCACCCCAAGAATCTGAATCGAATCGAATCGTGGGACACCTAAAGATTCGCAGCCCTAAAAAGAATACTTATTTATTTTCCTTATGAATTATTATTACTACATGGGCGAACTTGTAGATTGGCTATTATTGCTATACTAGAGTGGTGCCCATTGGGCACTGGCCTACTTGGAACGATGCAAGTTGGAAATGCATGCCCCACCCAGTTATTATGTCTGTCTCTTTTATGACCATTATATGGAGTTCTTCTTTGTCAGGCATGCCCAAATATGGAGTCTATGCAGATGTCAGAACCCCATTGTGATGTCAGAACAGGCCAGCTCCATATATGGAGATCTGTCTCAAAGCAGGGGCTTTTGTGCTGGTTCTGGACAACGGTGTATGTATCCCACCGACTCAAGGCCGGGCACTGCAATCCCTGTGGTGGTGTGGAACGCGTGTGTCGAGGAGTTACGTGGATTACAGATGTACACACAGAGACATGGTGCATTTATAGATAGATTGTGAAAGTGGTTACATTTGTCTATGGGTTTTATAAATATTGAACCAATGAAAATAATAAACCTGAGTTTGTGACTAAATAATAACGACATTAGATCCATTGGAAGTGGAACACAAGGTTCTGTTTTCCAGTTTGTGACATTGCTCAAATCTCTGACTCTGATCGGCAAATGTCGGTGTGAAAGTAACAGCTGATGTATCTAATAAGTGTACAAGAAGTCTTCGATTGTACAGTTGCGGTAAAGCAACAGCCACAAAATAATTAGACTCTTAACCCATTCTGACCGGGCACCCATTTTGGTGTTGGCATCATGTTATGCTTTAGCTATTGGAAAATAGCAGACCTACAAGCTCATATCGCGCCACCGAGTGGCGCGATACGAGCTTGTAGGTCTGCTATTTTTTGAAAAATCGAAGAGCGACTGACATTTTTAGAATCTGATCTCAGGTCAGAATGGGTTAAACAGATAAACACTCAGCCTAATGCAACCGTTAAGCCCTAACTTGATGTAAGGCCACGTGGGAATGGCCTGGCTCCACTGTGGATCTCTGACTTGACATCAGTATCTATGTCAGTCGTCTATACATATCTAGGATGTATGACTGCATTTTTTTTAAGAAGGTTTCAGCTCAAACTGACTTCTATTACTTTGATAAAAGGAAAGCTTCATGTTTAAAAAAAAAAATCACACCCGTGTGAACTGAGTAGTGCAACTCTTTTAAAGGACAACTTTAGTTTTTTTCAACCAAGGTTCATGTTTTAGGTTGTTATTAGAGAAAGTAAAAGATGAGTGTAATTTTTTTCTTCATTTGCTGCTTTCTTTCATTTTAGGGATTTTAGCTGTTTTTGATAGGGGGCGGGGGCATTCGAGCATGGGGCTAAATATGTATTATTTATTTTACAAAATATTATGGCGATTTAATTTTTTATTATTTACTATAGTCCTAATAAACCCCAGGAAATTACATCTGGCCACAAAAAGATCACAGGATCTACTGAATGTGAAGGTATAGCCTACTGGGGGGAATCCACACTGTGTGTCATAGGCTCAATATGTCAGTTTGACACATTCAGTAGATCTCGTGATCTTTTGTGGCCAGATGAAATTTCCCGGGGTTTATTAGGACTATAGTAAATAATTAAAAAAGAAATCGCTATAAAATGTTGTCAAAAAATACATATTTAGCCCCATGCTCGAATGCCCCCGCCCCCCTGTCAAAAACAGCTAAAATCCCTAAAACGAAAGAAAGCAGCAAATGAAAAAAAAATTACACTCATCTTTTACTTTCTCTAATAACAACCTAAAACATGAACCTTGGTTGAAAAAAACTAAAGTTGTCCTTTAAGTAAATCAGAAACAAACTGCTGACTATCTGATACCAAACCAGTCTTTGAGGACACTTGGATAAACAGGGTTCTGCTGTAACGGTTAGAAAGAGACCGGAAATCTTTCACCGCGGTCCTATCTGGTGTGAAATCATTTGTATTCTATTTGAAAAGAAAGTTACTAGTTTGGAAGTTTCGCTGGAAATGTCAATAAAGGGGCTGTAGTGTAAATACCGTTGAGAGTAATATACCTTTTATGTAAATTGCAAAGTATCCTTACCCCATTGAAGTGCACTGTGTATGCCTATTCCCCTAGCTACAGTATGTGGATCAGGGCTCCCCCTCCTTACAAATCCCACTTATTTAACCCCTCTGTATTGCCATGACTCTGTGAACCATTTTATCATCCATTAATTTGGATAAAATTACACAAGATGATGTCATTAATCCACAAGGGCAAATGTGGTGATTTGACTTCGATAAAGTAGCAAAGCAGAGATCAACAAGATAAAGAATAATGCAATTAAACTGAGTATAATAGGGTTGTGTAAGCAAATAGGTGCACACACATTTTGCAGACCGTAATGTTTGTGTATACGCAGTTCGCACTATATAAAGTAGCCTACTAGCTACTAATATATGTACTGGACATGACATGATTTCTGTCTATTTCTCTCTGTCTATCTCTCTCTCTCTCCCTCTATGATTTGACACTATAATAAAATTGAATTGAATTGAATGACTCTTGCTGAAAATCATTATTGATAAAAGTCACCCAGCAACCAGTGAGATACTTGCATTGGAGCAGGGAGGCGTTAAGGCCTTGCTTGAAGACACTTAAAAATTTGTTTTGCTTTTCACAGACTGAAATTGATGACCCTCTCACATGAGTGCTTCTCTAAACCTAAGTACTTTTAGATTAGAAAGGTGCACCCAACAACGGAGTGACAGATCTCTGCCGGCCGTTGCTTTTAAAAAGTTAAATGAACTGTTCTCTTGATTCAGTGCTTGTTGGAATGGGCAACGTCTATATTACTCATTGAGAGCAGTTTGGTGTTCAGTGTCTCGCTTAAGTATGCTTGAGCCAGGAACCTTCCGATTAATATGGCCGCTCTACCTCCTGAGCCACTGACGCACCTCAGGTTAGGGTGTAGCAGCTGTTGTTCACCTTCACCCTCACCTTCACTTATCCGTGTCTTCCCTATCAAAGGCTGTTAGCCTAGTAATCACAGGTTTTGTCCGTTTAAGTTATTTCTCTCACTATTTCTCTTGCTCTCCGTCTCTAGCTCACGAACATACACAACACGTCACTGACAGACTTTCACACAGGAGGGTGATAGTAACACGGCATTGATGGAGAGATTAGCACATATGAGAAGTTCTGTGTATTAATGAAAACGTGGTCCAATGCAAGCAAGCTGTGCAACATCAAACAAATGTCAAATCTAGTCCTTCCTCATATCAACCAGAGAGTTCCGTCACGCTTTGATCTCGCTGCAAAGCGGGATGTTGCCTCCTGTAGTTCCAAACATTGGAACGTCCTCATTGAGATGGAAAGAGAACTTCCCCATTCCATTCTTACAGTGGGAGTCTATGCTAGTGATGTAACTGAACAGTGCATCCACATTTGAAGATGAAGCATCCAACACAGAGAGACATAAATAATGTCACACTCTATGCAGGTGAAAACACGGCACTTTAAAATCACAAAAAATGTGGAATACATGGTCCTCCTGTCCCATAAAACATTTCCACTCTGAGCTGAGGTGGAGACTCTGAGTGAGGAGACTCACAAGACCTCTACAAAAGCGTAATCAACTGTCACAATGCAGGCCCTAACCACAGACAAATGGATGGCACTCGCCATTGAATGATATGTCACCATGACCATTGAGTAGCCTAAATTTAGGCTACTCACAGGTCATAGTGACGTAATATTAAGAGTTTTCAGTGATTTATTGCCGGCCGGCTCAGCCACTCTGAAGTGCCTATTTTTGTGCAGTACCCGTTCATTGCTCGTTATTCTGAATTAAATGTGTTCTAATAAATGAATAATTCAATAAGGCATCACCAAATGCAGGTTTAAGACAAAGTGCAAGGCCCTCACCCTTGGTGAGTAGGCTACACGAGGAACGGAGGCCTCCATGCCATTTACAGAAGGTATTGCTTACTAGTTCGAAGCAGGGTCCAAATGACATGATCGCTGTAGTGGTGCTGAACTACATGTGTGTGTGTGTGTTGCAAGCTGTTTGTGCCCAATTTGTGCTGTGCAGGCATGCACTGTGTTTCTCATTTGTCATTTTAATCATCAACATTAAATAAGACCTAAATAGATAATCCACATTGGTTGCCATTTGGAAATAACATTTAGTTAACTTATATAGCCGTATGTGACCTGTAAGCCCCCAGCTATGCAGTGGCCATCTGTGTGTTTTGCAATTAATTCTCAAATAATTTGAATTTGTGACTGTGAACTTGTATCAGTGCTTGTAAGGCCCACTTTTAGCATGCAGGCTTGTTTGATTATTTAGTGCAATAATGCAAATTCCACTATGGTGCGTTTCGTGGCATGCATTGGAAATTGATATAGCCAGAAAAATTGACTAAGAAGAAAACAAAATACAAAACTAAAAACTAACAGTTGTTAAAAAAATCACACACGTGTGAGCCGAGCGGTGCAACTACACTTTTATTGTGATAGTTACTGTACTATACTGTGCTCTGTTCTATACAGTACAGTTTTATTGTTAGTTATACTTTTATTTGTTATAGTTATAGTGCTCAGTGTGATACACACACACAAACACACACACACACACAGAAAGAGAGAGATTTAGCGAATGTTTCAAGTTACACTCATTCCTTTTCGAATTGGGGACACAATTAGCTATACTTCACCAATCAACTGCCTGGTTTGATGTCCAAAGTTTGACGCACGCACGCACACGTGCGCACACACATGCACAGTCACACAGTGGGCCGGTGTCATGGTGCATGGCATGGTGACTTCCAAAGGCTGCCACAGAGGAGTCATCAGAATGCTGCCGTTTGTGAACACCAGCCTTGTTTACTTTCCACAATGGAGGTCTTTGAAATGACTCTTCTCAAACAAAACTCACGCCTTCAGATAATAAAAGAGCTGTGTTAAATTCTAAACATAATATTAGTTAACGTTGCGTTTGACCTTTTTGCGGGGGATTTTCGTGTTATCAATGTATCGTTTGCTACCACTTTTGCCCTCATAGCATCTTTATTTTCAGCCTTGTAGTTGCTTTGACCTTTTGCATTTCAGTTGTATCTGCTGCTGACCTCCAGTCAGTGTGCTCCCTCCCAGGACAGACGCAGGGCCTGTTATTGATAGGTCTTACCACGGTAGCACACCTCTCTGTGGAGTCATTTGTCTGTTCTGGGGTCCAAAGGATTACACTAATAAATCTCCTGATGGAGATCACTCCTCACCTCAATGGATTTTTGTCACTGCAAGGGTTCGGGGGGCGGGGGACTGTGTCAGATTCTTATCATGGGGAACAGATGGCGTACAGTACACAGGAATGATTGGGGTCACAAGACTTGAGTGATTTTCAGTGTAACCGCCTTGTCCCAGTCAGCTAACGCATGCTGTTCTTGTTTTCGCAGGTGTAGACGGCAATACTCAAAAGATCTAATTTGCCTGTGATGAGCATCCCCATCCACCAGAGCCCTAAGGTACGGTAAGATATCAAATGCTTATTATCTCCATTCTCCAGTCCTGCCCCAATAAGCATTTCATTATGCCTTAGCAAATCAAAAGCCCGGCCTTGAAACTCCACACCATCGGTATTCCTTTTGATTACTTTGTTTTTCCTCCTCCTGAAATTGTGTTTTTGAATAATGATGTGATTCTTTTGTTTGCTGTCGTTCTTTCTTAGAAATGTAGAAAACAACACTTTTCAGCTTTTAGTACTGCTGAAGATTTACAATATCTAACCAGATATACAGTATAATGTCTCTCAAATGCAGTTTATTTTGCTTGGGCTCCTTGGTGGTGTGGGGGGATTATATATTTAATATATTTATCATGTGCTCCTTGAGGGGCAGTAAATTGATTTACATCCATAATGTCTTTGTTTTTCCTATTTTGGATGTGCTCCTGTGGTGCATGATCTTCCTTGTGTGGTTGTATTGTTCTCTGAAGGTCTTGACCTGTTTTAGCGGTGGTGGGGGTTGTTGATGAAATTACTTGACACTTCACAGTGACATTAATTTTGCTCGACTTCATTGCTGTGTCCAGAAAATAACCCAAGTCTGCAAGCAAGCAAGCAAAAAAACAAACAAAAAAAGCAATCGCAGAGCAATTACGCGGTTGGAGTTTGATCTTTGGGGTCATTAAGAGATAGGATTACTCGTGGACCGAAGTACTCTAGGAATGCGTGGACCCCTCTGGTGGTCTGTTCACCACTGATGAAATAGAATTGAATTAATGGGGTGGCCTATTGCGGTGGCTGATTAAAACGACACACATCCTTTGATCCCTGAGCGAGGTGACCAGGCCTGAGCCCCAGAGGCACAAAGGGGGCTGGGCCTATATGTGTCTGTGTGTGTGTGTGTGTGTGTGTGTCTGTGTGTGTGTGTGTGTGTGTGTGTGTGTGTGTGTGTGTGTGTGTGTGTGTGTGTGTGTGTGTGCGTATATATTTATAAATGCGTTTCTTTGTTACTCTTGGCTGTGACCGTCTTGGGTCAGTGCATCACTGATTAACACGACTCATTATGTGAGCTCTGCGGAGAGGTCCAACCCTCATCAGGAAAGCTTCAGGTGCAGAATCGCTGTCTGCTGTATGATCAATGGGCTGTACAAGGCCGTGTGCATGTCACGCTATGTTCTCTCATCCAACGACATTCACTATCCATGGCATGGCAGATGTGTTTCATTGCTGTGTGTTAGAAAGCCTAAATCAATTGAGAACACGGCACAGTAATGCATAAAAGGATAAAGAGTAATATTTTCCTACAGCTGGGCATAAAAAATGTGACAAATCCAATCGATCGAAAAGGTACTATTTGGCCTTTTTTGGCTCTTGGTGATTCTATAAGCTGAACACAATGCTTGGTAATTGTTGGTTCGTTGCCATGCGCCTTTGTGAAGTGACGGCCACCATCGTGGTTGTTTTGTTTTGCTGTGCGCTGTTTGTGTTGGATGCCCCCTGATGGTAAACTGGAGCTGTCTGCTAGGATGATTCTCAAGGCAGCCTGGCTTAATGATAAATGACAAGCTCCTGTGAGGAGGAAAACTGGTCTCCTGGTAACAGGCAGAGCCACTCAGACAGAGGTGCCATCAGCTGTGTGGGCCTGCTTGCTTCATGGGTTGAGAGGTTTGTGGTGGCACACACACTGCCTAGAGCTAGGAGCCTTTCACTTACTGAGAACTTTCACCTGCAGACAAGAATGAAAACTGCAACTCTGCTCCTGAGAAGGCCAGTTAAAGTCGGCATGCCACGGGCCTACAGTATTACTATACCCAATTTTTGTTTTCTTCCCCAAAAAACTGTACATTTAAGTGTGTTTGTTTGTTGCTTTTTTGTAACTCTGTTAACACAACAGGAAGCAGGTCACTATAAATACTGGGTTTGTCTTCGGCACTGCTCACGTGCATTCCTCACCTTCCACCCCCCTCTCACGGTCCCAAAGCACTTCTCTCCCTACCCGTACGTCTACTTTACCTTCATTATTTGTAAGGACTGCTTCACAACAAAATTGCTGGTGTAACTAAGACATTAGCTGCAATGTGTCTTTTGCAATGTGAAGGGAGGCACCTGGTCTCGATACTTTACGAGTCCAGTCTGTTCCTATTTGCCCGTTTGACAGAGACTCTTGGAGCTTCCGGTGCGAAAGCGAAAATAGACAGACATGAAATCCTCGCACGCTTTAACCACATTGGGCAGTCTAGAAGTAATGTTGCGTCCAGAAAGTACCAAGTATTACTGAAGCTCGTGTTTCACTATACTTGTAACTACTAGGTAGTAGTACTACCTATGCATGTACTTTCTTTCCATAAAACAACCTTCCTAGAACATTATGTTTGGCATAAGGACAGGACTCATTTTTTAACGGTGTACTCCTTGACTCAAGAGGATGAACACAGCTGTGTGCTATCAACTCTGCCGACCTCCAGTCGTGTCCCGTCACTTATGTAGACCGGGGGTTGGTGTGCCTTAATGTGTCATCTTTCCTCCGCATTGTCCAATAAAGCATTCTGACCTGAGATCAGATTCATACGAGGTTTCCGCCGGACACACACTGGTCTGATGAACCCATTCTGACCTGAGATCAGATTCTAAAAATGTCAGTCGCTCTTCGATTTTTCAAAAATAGCAGACCTACAAGCTCGTATCGCGCCACTCGGTGGCGCGATATGAGCTTGTAGATCTGCTATTTTTAAATAGCTAAAGCATAACATGATGCTGACACCAAAATGGGTGCCCGGTCAGAATGGGATAAAGCAGCAATGAACCAGAAAATGACCTTTAGAAAAAAGCATTAAACACTGTTTAAAAATAGCCTGCCTTGGGAGTGCAGTCTCTGTCTACACTATTAACCACTTTCAACCTGGTGTCCCCTATTGTGGGCATGTTATTATAGGCGAAGATGTGTAGATCAGTGATATGCACTGTACAAAGTATATAGAGCTTAAGTGGTTAAGGCAACAAGGCACGGAACTCTTCCTCACCTGCTGACAGAGAGAACTGCAGTAACACCCTTGAGGAGGATGTTTAATATGCTTTATAGATGGGAAATGATGTGTTGGGTAAACTGTGTGTGTGTGTGTGTGTGTGTGTGTGTGTGTGTGGGTGTTAAGCGGAAATGTAATGATACTAATGTGACCTCTTTCGACATGTGCACGTGCACGGTGAAGGTGCACGTGCATGGAGCGGGGGGTCAAGGTCAGGTTGACACACCTCTACCACTCGTGAAGCAGGTCTCGCTCCACACCGCTTACCCGTTGCCATGAAGATAGAACACACACACACACACGAATTGGAGACCATACCACGTGCCATCACGCTAACATAGTTGTACTGCTGTCACATAAACATTGATGTATAGAGTGATTAAGACCGAGCACAGCGGGGGGGCCAGTGGGTGGTTAAATGAGCGTAAAACTCCCAAGGGGGCTGCCATGGCGAGACAGACAGACACACACACACACACACACACACACACACACACACACACACACACACACACACACACACACACACACACACACACACACTTGAATACTTCACCCCAGGGGGGCAGTCACACACACACACACACACACACACACTTGAATACTTCACCCCAGGGGGGCAGTCACACAGCAGGGGTCACAACATGGCACCCCATTGAGCCTAATATCTGTGAATGAGTTGTGTGTGTGTGTGTGTGTGTGTGTGTGTGTGTGTGTGTGTGTGTGTGTGTGTGGGGGGGGGGGGCGGTGGGCACAATTAGCAACGGCATCCTTCAGCACTGACCTCGCCGCTCTCTCAACGACAGCCATTAGGAGCCATGCATGGGCGTTGGGCACAAACATCTTCTAGGCTGAGAAGAACCTCTCTGAGTGCAAACACTCTGCATGATATAACAGCCATTTATAAGTGTCGTCAGCCCAGCAGGGATAGTGTTGGGGTCGGAGAGGGGTTAAAAACATTTTTTTGCATCTTCATGCATATGCACATTCCCTGCTGTTTATGCTATTTAGATAGATGCTTGGTATACGCATGTTGTTTGCTCGGCTTACTGACATTATGCTGTGTGATGTGTGTAACTTACTCAAATGCCAAGTTTGATATCTAGTCGTTATCCAACTGTTATGCAAACAACTTGGACAGTTATTTGTGTCAGTAGCCATCAGGCTTCACAGCCAGGCCTGACCCCATATGTTCTGTTCTGTTCTTGCATTATTAACTCCTGCTTGACTCTGGCACATTCATTCACACATGGGGTGCTAACTGGGATGTATACACTTATACAGCACCGTGACAGATGCCTGTTAAGGATACATGTTGTAACTGTATCGTTGTTGATATAGATTGCATATTTATTCTTTCTATTCACTGTTACTAGACTGTAAATACAAAGTGTAATATAGAATAGAATTGTTAATTGCTGCCAGCGTAGCGTGGGAATCCCTCCTTCTGGCAGGGGTGGGGGTGGGAGGGGGGCTGTGTGTCGGGTTTATTTTATTTTTATTTTTACGCTCCGAAAATGACTAACGGAAAATTGCGCGATTTGTTCTTGTTCCAAGAGCGATTACATTTCCCAAGTAGGACCTCTGTCTGTCTGTCTGTGCATCCATCCATGAGCATCCGCGTGCACACACACACACACGCACGCACGCACGCACGCACGCACGCACGCACGCACACACACAAAGTCTTCTTCCGATAATCTGATTTGAAGATTTTATGGAGAAATATTTACTATAGCCAGTTGCTCTGCATATAAGAGCTTCTGCTAATGTAAGTGCCTTTATTGTAAATGGTAAAAGAGAAAGAAAAAAAAAACTGTACTGCATTCTGCCTGACGCAGCTGACAGACTCATTCTCTATCCAGCACATCAAACGTAGAGCTGTGTTTCGCTTTATTGTGTACTATTTGTACATTGAACACTGCCTCGTATGTGGTCCTCCTGATAGCAGTCATTATCACAGGCTATGCAAAAGGCCACTGCTCTTACAGGAGCTCTCTATAATCTGCCTTCCATTTACGCATACTTTTATTTAACGGGCTTAAAAAGGTTGCTCACTTGAAGTGGACTTCAATGGCCTGAGCTACACCATGAGAAAGTGGTAGTTGTGTCTCATTGATGGAATGATAAAGTACGTAATTTATTCTAATTGTTGTTATTGCAATTTACGAGCTGCGTTCGTTTCCCGCGTTTGCGCGTCTTACTTGTGATATAATATATGTTAGAAGCCTGAGACCCCTTCGGTAACAGTTGCTATGCATGCAGTAATTGATTGTAAACGTGCTATAATACCTATTCTGCATTGAAAAATCACAGTCGCAAATCATTTGGACAGGAAAAAACTCCCCCTTTTCTTCATTTTGAAGTCCACTTCAGATTGTGAGTGATTGTACTGCGTAAGCGTAGCACTGAAAGCTGAAAAATTGCCAACTGTCTGTCTGTCTGTCTGTCCGTCCATCCGTCCGATACGCTCCTGTCAGCCACAGTCTTCTCGAGCCCTCTGTCATGGCCGACATCTGACGTGTCGACCTTCTTATTTAGGATTCTTGTAAGGGAACCCTCCTTATTCAGCCTGCATCTATGCCATATTGATTTTTGTTTTTCCCCCATTCTTTTGACAGACTATCTGCGTTGGAGCTCTGGTGGGGCATGCCTGATTGATATCAATACTACATGATATTTCTAGCTGTGTCGTGTCATTAGAGGCCCACAGTGAATCCATGATATTGTAAGATGGTTATCACTGCTGATGAGGCATACAGTTTGTTTTCCTTCACATCAAGACGCTGTGCCTCGCTCGCAGCTCGGCTAGAGATTTGTGCTCCAGCAGCAAAGCAAAAAGTAATTTCGTCCGTGCACAGGAATATATAATGTATTTCATGATGTTCTCTGTTGTGGTTTTGCAGTAATTTCTCATTCTTTATCATGAACCTCTATCGAGATGTGGTACGCTGCGCTGTGTGATAAGTCCTGCATAAATCCTGTATTGATGGGAGGAGAGGATATTTGCATCATTTGGAGGTATATGACATGACGATATTCAGCACAGTGTATCTGAAATCTAGGTAACGGCATCAACGGCCATAAACCATTTTTCTTATGTAAAATTGCTGTAATTAACTTTTTGCCTGGGTTCTTCCTAGCCCTGTCAATGTCTGTGCCCCAGTCATTTGTGTGATAACGTATGCTTGAGAATGCACGGCGTGAGGCTTTTCTTTTTCTTTTAATGTTTTCTTTGTGGCTTTCGCCTTTATTTTATATTTTTTATGGAGGGACAGACAGTAGGCTGACAGGAAATGGGGAGAGAGATGGGGGGGGGTGACATGCAGTAATGGCCGTCGGGATCGGGAGTCGAACCCGCGGCACACTGCCAGACTGGATTACCAGCCAAGGTGCCTGGACCGCTGAGCCACGGCCCAGGCCGGTGTGAGGCTTTTTAATAACTGGATTGGTCCTGGTATTAGAACCCCCTGATTGTGCAGATCACACTACATCAGATCTCCTAAAAAGAAAAGTCCAAGGAAACCTGTAGTTGCAGGTGTTATAGTTATAGAATAAAACATTCATCATCTGATTCTATGAGGTGCTAGATATCTGCCAGAGGTGTAAGCTCAGGATTCTCTATTCTAGACATTCGTCATTATTAATATTATATTATATTGGTTATTCTGTTTTGAATTACACCAGACAACAAAGTATCAAGGGTTTAAGTGGTTAATGTAGGTTCTTCATTAGCATGATGAAGGGTGATTAAACTTTCCGTTTGACTTGAACACTTTTCATTGGGTTGTAACTAAGCACAGACAGTCCCTCCAGGATTGAAATGTTGCACAGCACAAAGATGCCTTTGTTGGGTGTCTTTCAATGCGTTGACATTGTGTGTGTGAGTGGCCACTGTCATCTGTTCCTGCCTCTGTCGGATGCATTTCAAAGGAGCCAGTTCCCATGCTCGGGGTGAAAGCTTGTTTTTAACCATCATTATATTCTCGTTCTTGTTGTAAATCAGCTTGAGTTCTGTGTTGTAAATCAGCTGAAATTATGTTCTTACCGAAGAATTCAAACGGTCAGTCTGTGTGTGTGTGTGTGTGTGTGGGTTAAAAATGTGCTGAATTGGGAGTATCATCCACCCATGTATGTATTGTGGTATTTGGATAACTTCCCTTATGTTGACATGTGCATGAGTGCAGCTCATTACAGGACCATATCTCCATCCTACACGTGTAGGGGATGGTCTCGGATGTTTTATGGCATTTTCCACTGCTGTTCACGAGCGTGACTCAGGCGCCAAGGTTGGCCTTGGTACCGGTTCCGCTTGAGGCGCAGAAGAATTATAGCTGTATATTTTCCACTGAAATGGTAACTTTCTTCTAGTAGAGGCTACAGGCGTCTATCTAAAACTGGGAATTGCTGAAGTCCCTCAGCAGAGACGACAGGCCTAATACAGATGTTAAAGCAGTGGAGCGATTTCTGGCAAAGTGCAGGTCACATAATGGGGAAAAGGTTTTCCAGGGTTGTGAAAATGAGATTTGTTCAATCATAGCCTCCATTTGGCCCTAGTGTTGCAATAAGGAAGCGTCTCCAGTGAGACGTCTTTCTCTGATCCATGGATTGTGGTGGAAGTTTAGCGGTATTAAACAGATCCTTGTTCAACACAACAGAGTGAACTACATATGTAGCACAGATGTCAAACCCATTCCATAGGAGCCCATAAAAAAGGGGAAAGGTGGCCCCAACGTGCAAAGGTGCATTCCTTCACCGTACACACAGTGTTTTCAATAACTTCTGCCCTAAAAGTTGTATCCACCTTACTGATTGCAGATGCTTACAGCTCAGTCAAGCAGAACCCATCATCTTTCAGCGTTAACCTCCGTCACTCTTGTTGCTTACTCAAGGAAAACAAAAGAAAATCTAAATTCACATTCGTCTGTCCCCTCTGTGTTGTAAACAAAAAAAATAAAGTGCTACTCATAAAAAATATGTTTTGATAGAAGCAGACGCTCTTGCTGATGAAAAGAAAGAAAGAAAATATTCTGAACATCAGACAGGACAGGTGTTCTTGTACTGGAGAGTGGTTGAAAATGGAGCTCTCGAATCCATATACATGTGGTGACCTTCCACGTCCAGTCAGACTGATGAAAGAAAAACAGTAAATACCTCAGAGAACCTATCTGTCTGAAACGCTACACTCCTTTCACTTCATGCCAATGTTGGAATTGGAATCGGAATCAATTTCACGGGCCTGCGATGTCTGAACCAGGCCCGTAATCTGACTTGGTCGGGCACTCACGTGTTCTAACAAACAAGGCATGAGATAAATCTGAATGTAAAATAATAATGATAAAGAAAATGTTTAGATGCTGCCTTTTACATGAGCTATACCTAAAGTATACTATGAATAGACTGGTTTGAGAGGATTAGTTCAATTGAAAAAAACAAAAGTGCATCCTCATGGAACATATAATGCAGCATATGTATGCCGTCACTTTCAACCTGGCATGGCTATTTTGGACATGTCATTATATATAAATGTAATTACTGTAGCATGATACTGCGTTTATTGACGTCTTTCGGTTCTCCATTTGGTCCCCCCCGTCCATTATGTGTCAGTCTCGTGGCCATATCCCGAGATCAGATTAAAGGAGACATGTCAAACGTACGCATGTCACGCGTCCGGAGTGAAGCATGCTGGGAAGGAACGGCACACCCTGCACGGTGACAGCTGCCTGGTCCTGTCACATAAGTGAAGCTGTCTTCTGTAACTATAATCGCTCCAAATCTGATTTTGGACGTATGGATCAGGGTCTATTTTAACGCAGTCATAGTGTAATATGTTTTATATGAGATTTCCTATAATCTTGTTTGGTCTGTGATTGCCGGTGCACATGTGTCACTCTCCCCTCTCCCCTCTCCTCATTTTCTCGGATAAAAGCTGTCTCCTCCTGATATTTACTCGGCCACGGTTGGGGATTTATTCAAACAAACAGAATGCCGTTTGGGAAATAGGCGCATTTAAGTCCCATCTGTTATTCTTCCACCCAATTTAGAGACAATATTTTAGACGGCTTTATACTAACTCAAATAATCTAATTTCATAGCTCTGAGCAAAAAAACAACAAACCAACCTGTAATGATTTTGGCAGTAGAAATGCATCGCTAGCTCTCATCTCTCTGGACTCTCTGGACTACATCGATACTCTTGACCAGGGGTTTTCAAACACTATGGTCCGGGGGCTTGAGGACGTTCCAGGTGGTCCCCAGCTAAACAGATGGAGAGTTGGGGAACCATAGAACCTTATTCGATCTTTAACCCATTCTGACCTGAGATCAGATTCATACGAGGTTTCCACTGGGACACACACTGGTCTGACGAACCCATTCTGACCTGAGATCAGATTCTAAAAAATGTCAGTCGTTCTTCGATTTTTCAAAAAAAATAGCAGACCTACAAGCTCGTATCGCGCCACTCGGTGGCGCGATATGAGCTTGTAGATCTGCTATTTTTCAATAGCTAAAGCATGACATGTTGCCGACACGAAAATGGGTGCCCGGTCAGAATGGGTTAACTTGGTTTAATGAAACCAAATGAACCCTTACCGGACAGGTCCATTTGGTCTCATTTTACGCTCTCAAGAGTTATTGTTAAACACCTGCATTATTCTACTTAATTTACAATAAGTCTACAAAATTAGAGCATGTAAAATAATAATTATTTTTTATAAATGTCTGCCTTATCTCTCTTAATGGTACCACATCAATGCAGCATGGAATTGTGGACAACGACAACAGATCGTTGTCTAGTTCTATAGTTTTGGGTCTGCGAGGCTAAAGCTCATGGTGGTCTGTGGCTTAAATGCAGAATAAATAATGGGCCTTGATATGAAATAGGTTGAAAACCACTGCTCTTGACGCTGGGATGTAAGCATGTCAGATGCCGCATGCCACAGGGAGCAGACTGGGTTGCAAACCCAAACCCACCCCACAACCACACACCGCCTCTCTTCTTTTTCAACTTTTCATCTTTTTACCAATTCATCCACTCCTAGGCTGAGAGGGACTTCTTGTTCTTGCTGTGAGAAAATCAATAGCCATTACAGCAAAGAGGGAGCGAAAACGAGGGGATGGGGGCGGGCTGGGTGTAGTGGAAAAGAGAAAGAGAGAGATACGTAGCAGTAAGAGAGGGAGTAAGTAGAGTACTATCCCTGTCAGTCCGACCCTGCCTGATGGCTGTCATCTCACTTAATTGCTTTGCTAATATCATCCCTACTCAGGCAGGATCTGGGTCAGCATGGCTTCACCGCTGGAGCTGACTGGAGGCTCTCTCTCTCCCCCTGATCTCTCTCTCTCTGTCCACGTGGATGTCTCTCTATCCTTCCTCTCTGCTTATTTTAGCCTTCAGGTTCAGCTCAATTAAAACAGGAAGGTGGGGAAATGAAAGAGACATTGTCCTTTGCAATGAAATGACCTGCGTTTGGCTTAAACCCGTCAGAAGCACATTTTTTTCCTGTGACTAGAGCACATAATCATTTTATTCGCTCCAGTTCTATTCTGGGCTATTCTCAGGTAATAAGGAAAATTACATAAACTTTTATATTCTCTTCAGGTGATGCTGGTTGTAGTTACTTGTCCAACACCCTATTGCTGTCTACTCCACACATAAATGGCATGTGCCTGATGATAATGGTAATATAAGGCACAGGCACACATTTCTTGCCCGTAAAATAGAACATTTTATTACGGTAACGAACGAAAAAATCAAAGGGCTCCCGGGCGGACATGCTGACCAGTGAACTAAATAAACTTCAGCATTTTGTTCTATTCCAAATCCAAGTCAGGGCTTCAGTGCATTTTGACTCTCAAAGTCATGACCCCCATGCACTCTCTCCAATTGTATTTGTCCAACTCTCCAGCGCCAAAATAAAAAGGCCCAATCAGAGGTTGTACATTTGGCATTGGAAGGGGGAGGGCCATGTGAACGGGGCACAGACTAATCATTCTCTAACTCTGAGGGAGAAGCTGGCTTTCTGCATGGGATTTTGTGTGTGTGTGTGTGTGTGTGTGGGTGTGTGTAGGTGTGCATGTGTGTGTTTAGGTGTGCATATATGTTTCTTTCCATCTGACCAGTTTAACCTGTACAAGGAATGTGTGTCATGTCCCATTTTCTCAAGTACTGTAGTTTTTAATTGCACAAAACATTATTGATGCACTGTGTTGTCGCAATACAGGTTCTTGGAGTAAAATCCATATACAGAGAGCACTTATTATGTAGATATAATACAGATATAATACATGTTGCAGAATATAACAAGGTATCCAGCCACCTGAAATGCAACCTCTGATGAGACTGAGATTATCGGACAGAACAAAAAACCCATTCAATGAACAAATATTGGACAAAATCATTAAAAACACAAAACAAAGAATGATATATGCAAATAAACTATATAAAAATAGATAAATAATAAACATCAAGCATTGATTCCTGAGTCTTACTACTGTATGTAGTAGGAGAGTGGGTCCAGCCACAAAATGGTGTGGCCGGCCATTTTAAACAAGGTAGCAGAATGTGGACGAGGGATGTGGGGCTAGTAATTGTAGCAGTGGCAGGCCTATAAGCCAGGAACTGTCAAGACCCCCATACCCCGACTACCCCCAGCCGGGTTGGGGGGGTTGTGTTGGGTCCTGACAGATCCCCAGGTTTAACCCATTCTGAACGGGCACCCATTTTGGTGTTGGCATCATGTCGTGCTTTAGCTATTGAAAAATAGCAGATCTACAAGCTCATATCGCGCCACCGAGTGGCGCGATACGAGCTTGTAGGTCTGCTATTTTTGAAAAAAATCGAAGAACGACTGACATTTTTAGAATCTGATCTCAGGTCAGAATGGGTTAATCAGACCAGTGTGTGTCCGGCGGAAACCTCGTATGAATCTGATCTCAGGTCAGAATGGGTTAATAGAGCTAAGGTGCGCTGCCCTGGCCCCAGCATGGACCGCGCTCAAATGGCCTCCCGTCCTCCTCGAGATAGGCACAGAGGAACAATAAGGCAGAGGTGGAACAGATGGAGAAGCCATTACAGGAGGAACCTCATACCATAGCTTGACATTCATTCGCCTGGCCTCGTAAGTTAAAAAAAAAAAAAAGCAAAGAAAACAGGCCACCGTTTTACTTGGCCTAGAAATAATACCTCAACCCCATTGTGTTTTGATTAAATAGAAAAATGCTCACAAGGGCCTGATCAATGCCAAGATGCAGTGTTTATACCCTGAGGCTCCAGCCTGAAGGAGCAGTTGCAAGCCTTGACTAACAGGCTGGCTGAGCAGTTTGTGTGGAGTGGACAAAGGTTTTTTTTTAATAGCTCCCCAACTCCCTGATGGTCCCTAATCTTGTGTCTTTTGGCTTGTGATTGCAAATTCCAAAGGCGATCCAAGCGAGGCGCGTCTCTTCATGGCATATAGTAGTCCAACTGCCGTCCAAACTGTGTTTGGATTGAAGAATCTTGGGAGCTGAACAGAAGCCGATCTCCGACACTGTACGAGTTCCGTTAATGGGAACACTGCCTGGATGTCACAATACCCTGATATCACTGATAAAACCCAGTCCAAGGTTGGCACAAATTATTTTCGCTCTCCAAATACACATTCCTCGTTTGTTGGGGCTCATCAGTTTGCTCTTATCACTGAATGAATGTTATTGATTTACTACCCCCATATGTCGGAATCGTTTAGATTTTCCTTCTGGATGTCATTACTGCCAGAAGAGAGCAGAGAAGAGCAGTAAACGCATAAACAGGCAGCGACCAGACACACAGAGGCCTGCCGCTCAGCCCCACCCTCGCGCTGATTAGCCATGGCAGCACTTTCTCCGGACACGTTTGATGATGGAGCACCATCTGCCCCGGTGTATGCCTTTGCACTCCAAATCCTATTCAGACGTGAATGCCAAAGCAATCAGATTTTGAGACGTTGACATGATCGCTTCTACCGCAGGATGAATCTGTGAGTCAAATTTCCACTCATCTGCCTCCCTGCATCCTGGTAAACTGATTCTTATTTTAGGATGAGGCTGTTGAGTTGCCACAGAAGAAATCCCACCTAACAAAACGGAACGG
The DNA here is from genome assembly GCF_964188405.1 of Protomyctophum parallelum. Lineage (NCBI taxonomy): Eukaryota > Metazoa > Chordata > Actinopteri > Myctophiformes > Myctophidae > Protomyctophum > Protomyctophum parallelum. Next base: position 40,868,944 of record NC_139717.1, on the reverse strand, counting down.
AAATGAGCAGTCTAAGATGACAAAGCTCCATTATGCCTGGTGCACACTAGAGGATTTTTAAATGTATCCATGGGATAACACGGATATAATGACTTTATGAGTTTATACAAAACTTTTTCAGAGTGGGGATTTCATATGGATCTGACAGAAACTCAGAACTCCTGATCAAACGTGACTCCAGAGCAAGACAAACATGGAGACGGCCCGATGCCATCAGCTGGTTGCACACGCACGCACACACACACACACACACACACACACACACACACACACACACACACACACACACACACACACACACACACACACACACACACACACGAATACTTCACCCCAGGGGGGCAGTCACACAGCAGGGGTCACAACATGGCACCCCATTGAGCTTAATATCTGTGAATGAGTTGTGTGTGTGTGTGTGTGTGTGTGTGTGTGTGTGTGTGGGGGGGGGGGGGGGACACTCACTCACTCACTCACTCTCTCACTCTCTCTTCACTGGCATTCCTTTACAGCAGTTTCCCAGGGGTACCCACATGCTTAGCTTAATGTGCAACATTGTTTTCTCATTCAACGGTAAACAAATCAACATACAGTATACGTTTATACAGGGTATCTGCACATTTCTAAAGTGACAATTTGATGACTTAACAAGAACCTTTTAATACCAAATTGTCAAATATTGCATAAGAAAGAGGCAAATATTCTGACTCGCGGACACTCACTTTCACCAGCACCCCACACACGCACTATGGATTATATAAAAACACACACATCACTTTGCTGAGCTGGATGCGGAGGATTTCCCATTGCTGTTGCTTTCACACTGAAGGATTTCAAGGCATATGTAAACATCAAAGATGTTTTGATAAAATGTGATTTGAAATCGGGGGGAGACGCCGATGCAGTCAGTGACATTCGGATTATGTCTGTAAACCCCTCCCACTACTGAATCATTCGGGCCCCCGTCATTGTCGCGAGGGTCAAACCAGACCCCAAAAGAACTATCCATATTGTGTGTGTGTCACTTTATATTTGTGCGTAGTGATTTACCGTTGTAGGTGTAGATTGTATTTGACATTAGCAATTGACTCATCGGATAGGAGTCGCTCGACAACAAAGATGAAGGGAATGAAAGAATGACAAAAGTTGTCATTTACACACACACGCACACACAGTACGCGCAGTACACGCACGCGCACGCGCGCACACACACACACACACACACACACACACACACACACACACACACACACACACACACACACACACACACACACACACACACACACAATACAACACTAGCTAAAGGATTTGTGGCTTTGAGGTAATTGTCAGTGATTCCTGGACGATATAAAACCATTTTCCCCATCGCGTCCTGAAAGGCCTTTTTAGGAGATTAGACCTTTATTTTACCAGGTGAATCCAATTGAGATTACAAGACCTTTTCTTCAAGGGAGCCCTGACCAAGATGGAAGCAATTATAGTAAAACAAACTCTAAAAGCAGCAAGAGATTGAAGATGAAATTATTTAAATCAGTCTTTGTTAATCACTTTTTTATTAACCCATTCTGACCTGAGATCAGATTCATACGAGGTTTTCGCCGGACACACACTGGTCTGATGAACCCATTCTGACCTGAGATCAGATTCTAAAAAATGTCAGTCGCTCTTCGATTTTTCAAAAATAGCAGACCTACAAGCTCGTATCGCGCCACTCGGTGGCGCGATATGAGCTTGTAGATCTGCTATTTTTCAATAGCTAAAGCATAACATGATGCTGACACCAAAAAGGGTGCCCGTTCAGAATGGGTTAAGAGCCGCAGGCCAGGGGAATCAAGGATAACTCCCACAAATAAAAGCCGTCCAGAATCCAGATGCAGAAAGACAGACATGAGCAACTGTCTTCCTTACTCCTAGGTCTTTACTTTTCTAAATGTCCCCCTTTCAATGTATGTTGACTCACAAGTCGTCACTGTAATAAACCATCTCACAATCAAGAACCATGGTCCTCCTCTAAAGTTGAGACTTGGTCCAGTTCCAAATGAAGCATGATTTGCTTCATTATATAAAGACTTACCTAATAGGCCTATAGGACACAAAAAATACAGTGCATTGGTTGACTTATGAGAGACGGACAACTACCAGCAAAATGAGTTGAAGACAAACATGAGGGAATGGGGTGTTAAGGGCTTTATTGGAAATGTGGGCTGAAGATCACATTTCACAGTTGCTTGTCAAAACCTATATTGTGATTTTGGGACTGAAAGTAAATTTCATTTGGAAATGTTTGTCCAATAGATGAATGACCTGCGCGACTGTGTGTCATTTGTTGATGACAAATTAACCCTACTAAATTATGGGCATTTCGTAATAGTTGAACATTTGGCTCACAATTTGTGAGCTTGTAGAATGGCTGTTTTTGGTGAAGAGATCGAGGTAATGTTCCGTTTAATCCGACCAATTACGAGGAATGTGTGTCATCTCTTATTTAGTCGTTTTTAAGTAGAGGAAATATTGATGCAGTGTTGTCACAACGCAGGCTTTTGTAGTACAAACCATACAGACAGCAATTCTTGAATAACATTCAGTTATGACCAGAATATAAACCTGTATCTACTGTCTAGCAACCTGAAATACAACCTCTGATGGGCCTGAGGCTGTCTGGCAGAAACAGAAAGCATTAAATAAACAGATAATGGACTGCATCGTAAACATACAGATATACTATCATAAAACATACATAAATTAATGAATGAATAATACATATATGTGAGTGCAAATGTAGACGGTGAAAAGATAAACATCGAACACCTATTCCTCTGATTATGCTGTTATAGTGGGAGGTGAAGTCCTCTGAGAAAACAGCTGCTGTGTTGTTTACATCCATGGTGCTGGCTAAAACCAACCACTTTTTAACAAGGCAGCAGAGCGTGGAGTCGTGGACGAGGGACATTGGGCTAGTAATTGTAGCGGTGGCAGGCCTATGAGCCAGGAACTGTCAAGACCCCACCATCATGCCCACCCCACCCCCCCACCCCAATGGGGTCCTGACAGATCCCCAGATTTAATGGACCATGAGAGGGGGGCTAAGGTGCCCCTGCCCTGGTCCCAGCCTGGGCTGTGCTCAAATGGAAGAATAAGGCTGAGGTGTAACAGATGGAAAAGTCATTACAGGATTCATACCTCGTACATTCATCAAACATAGGCAAAGAAAAATGATTGATCACAAATTGTGTTATGATTCATGATTCAATAGCACTTAGCTCACATGGGCCTGATCAATGCCTAGATGGAGTATTACTGTATACTCCGAGTTTCCAGCCTGAAGGAGCAGTTGCAAGGTTTGGCTAACAGATAGTTTGAGCAGTTTTGCAGAGCGAACAAAAGTTAATAAAAAAATAATAAAAAATACTACCTCACCATCTCCCTGACGGGCCCTAATCTTGTGTCTTTTGGCCTGTGATTGCAAATTCCAAAGACCATCCGTGTAGAGTGAATGTCCAGCTGTCACCCAAACTGTCTAAACTGTGTTTGGATTGAAGAATTTCTTGGGAGATGTACAGTAGCACATCCTACAGCTAGTAGTGTTTTCAATATTTTGGTGATGCTATTAAACCATTTAGACCCGAGTTAAAAACATTCACTTTGAAAGAATATATATTCAAAGATTTGAATATATATTTTTACGATTTTTCAAAAATAGCAGACCTACAAGCTCGTATGAGCTTGTAGATCTGCTATTTTTCAATAGCTAAATTATAACATAATGTTTAAAACACCAAAAGGGGTTCACACCCAAAATGGGTTAATGGGAACATGGCCAAAAAGTCACAATACCACCTTTTATAATGAAGTTGTAGTTGTTTGTGTGCTGTGTTGTTGTGTGTATGTTTTCTGCACGGCCACACCCCAGGTTGGATTGTACTTAAAATGTGTGTTATGATCTGAGGAATGTCATGGTCAGGTCAAAAGCCTGGCCACATCCACATAAAAGCCACACCCAATGTAAAGGTCATGCCAAGCCCACCCCAAAACCCAGACTCAACCCTATTATATAGCCGGTTCATATTCATACCCACGACAAGTCAGCCGTATGCCATCGGAATGGACAGTACACACATTTGGGACAACAATTTAAAAATCATCTTTGTTAGTCCCTGCCTGGGAAAATAATCTCCCTCTTTCCTTGTGTATGCCAATGGCCAATGCCCATGTGTAATTTCAGATTGACTGGTCAACCCACTGAGGAGAGGATTGACATTGAGGACAGCGATAGTTTTCTCCATTGTATAGCGGGAAATAGAGTGAGAGAATGAAATGGGGACATTTGCTCTTGTCGCAGTTGGAAATGATACCAATCTGTACACATATTGTATTGTATATTGTATGTGATACATCAATAAGTCAAGACAAATTAGTTTCTCTCCCCAATACACATTGTCAATCAGTTTTCTCTCTCCCCCACCAATGTGTCATCCAGTCATTCAAGAAAGGAAAGAAACCAAGAGAATAAGGAAGTAAAAATCCTCTATGTAACATGTAATCCACGCAAAACATAATTTTTTTTTTCTTTTTTTTTTTACCACACCAGAACCAGTGAGCGTGTACAGGACAATGGCGATCTCGGTGCAGAGGGCGTTAGGACAGGAGGCGCCAAATTAGTTAATGTTCCTTCTGGATGTCTCTCTCACACGCACGCACGCGCACACACACACACACACACACACCAAAAGCGCACAGACACAGAGGTATACCGCTTTGATCTGCCCCCATGCTGTGTCATGGCGTTTCTCGAGGCAGCACTTTCTCCAGTCATTGTTGACGATGGAGCGCCATCTGTCCCGTTGTATCCCTTTGCACTCCCAAGTCCCATTCAGACGTGAATGCCAAAGCAATCATATTTTGAGACATTGACACGAGCAATCCTGCTGCAGGTTGAATCTGTGAGTCAAATTTCCACTCCTTTGCCACATCCTCCTGGTAAACTGATTTTAGAAGATGAGCTTGTCGAGTTGCTTCCCTTTTCCACCATGCAAAGCCACAGATGAAAAACCAAAAAAAAACACAACATTCATACGGAGCAGCCTGAGATGCCGACAAAGATCCATTAGGATGATCTTTCATTCCTTTGCAAATGACTTCATTTATATTCATATACTACCTATATTGGCGTCCCAGCGTGTCTGGCAGTCTATATATTTGCGTAGTGATTTGCCAGTGTAGGTGTGGATCGTATTTGACACTGGCAATTGACTCTCATCCGTAACACCGGCACGCACGCAACACGCATTTGTGCCTCCCAGACCATATCAAGTCCTTGAGCAAGACACTAACCTCTAACTTCTACCGATGAGCAGGTTTGCTGCCTTGCATGGTTGTAAAACGCTTTGGATAAAAATGCAATATAAATGCACCATTTACCTTTTCACCACCTTGAGTAAACCTTGTAGAAATGTTATGATAATAATCACTGAATGCTGCTTAACAAGCACATAGGGAGGGATTTAATTGAGAACCATTCAACTGTTTTAAAGGATGTTCGCAGATATGCATGGCATGCCTTGCCGGGTGACAACCAGCCCTACACACTACTATCGTCTATCCCTCCCGACCTAGACTTTTCTCCCTCCTTGGCTCCTAAGCTGTGGAGTGAACTCCCTCTGTCTGCAGAGTCAACCCACATTTAATAATCTGAGAAGTAATGTCGTCACACTCCACCTCATTCCCTCGCATTTATTTATTATCTTTCTTTCTGCATTCAGATACATGTATACATTATATTAATAACATAAAATCAATGCTTCTAGGTATGTTTTTTTTTAAACTTTTTTCTTTCTTTCTTTTTTCGTTATTTAGATAAATGCCAGGTTTGTTAAATCAAGTATGTGATAGCACATACAGTACAGTACACATACAGCACATACAGTACTTCCTAGCACTAGTCTAATACATTCTTCAACAACATAACGCTGTTGGTTGAGAAATATTCATGGCAGATGGCACCTACTTTGAACTTGTACTTTATATTCTTTATTTGTATTGTAATTAGGCTTTAGAGATTTTGGACATCATGCTTGACAGTAAAGATTTGCCTGTACGCACGACTTTGAACTGTGATTTAGAGGTGGTGTTTCGTAACACATTACACATGTGCCAAAATGCAAAAGTCAATACTTTTATATTCATTTACTAATAGAAATTTGTTAGATGTATATCATTGACCCTTGATGACACATTTTAATCAACCTGAAATACAACCAGTTCAAAGGGGTGTGACATGCAATCTTTGACCACATGTCGTTTTGGTTTTTGTTTCTGAGGGGCGCTAGCCTCTCCTACATCCAGCTTTTGGTTACCGTCCACAAACTTCGTCTTAACCCATTCTGACCTGAGATCAGATTCATACGAGGTTTCCACTGGACACACACTGGTCTGATGAACCGATTCTGACCTGAGATCAGATTAAAAAAATGTCAGTCGTTCTTCGATTTTTCAAAAAATAGCAGACCTACAAGCTCGTAGCGCGCCACTCGGTGGCGCGCTATGAGCTTGTAGATCTGCTATTTTTCAATAGCTAAAGCATGACATGATGCTAACACCAAAATGGGTTCCCGTTCAGAATGGGTTAAACAAACATTAAGTTCCCATTGACAATGAATGGAGAATTTTAGGCATGTAACAATTCACTCAACTCACAATACGATTCGTATCACGATATGAAAAATTACTATTTTATTTTATTATTATTTATCTTCCCCCCCTGAGCTTTTTTCACATTTCTTATTTAACTACATTGCAAAAGAAGTAGCATTACTTTTGACAGTGCAGAAACATAATTGCCTTCCTTGATGTAATGAGATATCGACGACCATCACCTGGGCACAGACACACAGCTCTACAGAACTCCACTACTGAAAGTAGAACATGATGCTGTCTAATTTCTCTCCAAAAGCACTTAACCCATTCTGACCTGAGATCAGATTCATACGAGGTTTCCACTGGACACCCACTGGTCTGATTAACCCATTCTGACCTGAGATCAGATTCTAAAAAATGTCAGTCGTTCTTTGATTTAAAAAAAAATAGCAGACCTACAAGCTCGTATCGCGCCACTCGGTGGCGCGATATGAGCTTGTAGATCTGCTATTTTTAAATAGCTAAAGCATAACATGATGCTGACACCGAAATGGGTGCCCGTTCAGAATGGGTTAAATAATATGGAATATGATTAAAGCTCACATTTCATATCACACACACCATCATTCACTAGCCCCCCTAAAAAAAAAATTATATTTTTTAAATAAATCGATTCATATCGCTGAGATTAATATCGATATACGATATATCGCTAAATGCCTACGTCATAGTGTCTGAGCAAATAGGCATAGGCTCTATTCTACGTCATGATGATAAGAGCACCACTTCACACGTGTGTGATTTTTTTTCTTTTCTTCAGGTATGTTAGAAAGATGTGACTTAAAAATGTTTTTTTCATGTCCTGGCAATATTGGAGTGGCCAGTCATTTTTATGATTATTGCGGGCACTCCGGGCAGCTTTACTGCCTTGTCTGCACGGGGATAACGCACCCCCGCGTTCCCCGTGAGTCATATCACAGAAAGGTCAAGAAGCTTCCTTCATTACTCAGGTCCTCGCTGTAACTTAATTCCCTACATCCACCAATCCACGAACCTCGGATTCAGTTATAGGACTTTGAGACTCGACTGGCAGTTTTCAGTAATGAGTATGGGCATAATGACATCATTAGGGCCCCTGGACCAAGACTGCAATTGCCTGTTGGGATCGTCTGTAAAGGTTTGAGGAATTCACATGGATAATAAGTGGAAAGTCAGAAAGGTGTTTAATTACAGGTCTTACTCAAATTTAATTATATTGCATAAAACTTTTATCACCAATGGTGGGAATTTGGTAGTTGGAGCAGATCAGTAAAGTGCAAAACGATGAAAACTCTTGACCATTGTTGTTTTGCGTTCAAGACAATTTGGATCCTATAAAAAAGATGTCCTACTTGTGTAAGTAATTGGTCGTCCAACTCAGAAATTTTGGTTGGAAATGCACGTGTCATTTTAGAGCTGTGATTTCCCAATGTACAATGTAGGCATTTAGCAGACGCTCTTAATCCAGAGCGATTTACATTTAAGCAAGAACAAAAGCATGGGAATACATCACATAAAAGCATTTATCATGAAACATGCGTAAGCTAAGAAAGTAACAGTGGGATATCTATATAATGAAACTATACATACACTATACATATAAACTATACATATTTACTACTATGCTATACATATGTACTATGGCGTGCTATGACTATATACAATACAATTATAGTGCTGTCTACATAACATGCTATAAGTCTGTCAAATGCTATCTAAGTCAACAGAAATGCTATCTAAGGGGTTAGGGTAAGTGCTATGGGCCATGATGGAGTCTGAAAAGGTGGGTTTTCAGACTACGGCGGAAGATTGGGAGTGATGCTGCAGTTCTGACTGCAATGGGAAGTGCATTCCACAGTTTTGGAGCCAGAAGGGAGAAGAGTTTGGGACGTGTGGAGCGTTGTCCCGGCGTTTTTAGTGAGGGTACTTCCAGCTTCCCTGCGTTGGCTGATCTGAGTGCCAACCAGCACAGCTGACGGCATAGCAAACACATACTGTAGCATCCTTCAGGGTTTATAAAAATCTAATTGTTGAGATTGAATGAAAGTGTTTGTTTACTTTTTAAAACATAATTGGATCTTCAGTTATGCAATTACAACGTACGGTTTGGTTTGTGATTATTATAGCAATAATGAAAAACTAATATGAAGCAGACCTTCCTGTGGGCATACATGTGTTATGTTTTTATTTGTATTTATTTTTTGAGAGTTGACCGCTGTGTGTGTGTGTGTGTGTGTGTGTGTGTGTGTGTGCGTGTGTGCGTGTGTGCGTGCGTGCGTGCGTGCGTGCGTGCGCGTGTTTTGAGGGCCTCCTGGACTCAAAAGCAGCAGATGTCTTGTCATCAAGTCCATTTTGCCAGGAAGTGGTAGTTAACTTGGCCATACGTGCTCTGAAATGTACCCCCCCCCATCCCCCACCGCCCATGGAGATGCAATATGGAATCCACAGGACAATTTTCTGTTTATTAGAGCTGTGCCAGGCAGTCCCTGATCAGATTAACCAATGTCTATGAATCATAGTAGAGAGATTGTTTGATGCACTGGTCAGCGGCTGGCTGCCTGAGCACGCGTGTACCCATGATTGTGATCACTGCAGAAGCGCAGTGCCCTTCTGATGTGGACAGCGCCTCACAGATAACGGCCCTAACTCCAAACCGCTGATCCAAGACTCTGGTGACATGGCGTCTCTTTTCTCCTATTGGCCGAGGCGGGGGCCAGGGGGAGATGATCTGTGGTGAAGGGCACACGGCAGTCTGCCTACGGCCGCTCTACAGCCACAAACCCAATTTGCAGCGAAAGATTGAGGAGAGCTGATGCAGGTTCATCGTGGGCTAACTCGCTCAAGGCACCGTGCCGAGCTGTCTCTTTCCTCTGTTCTGGTCTTCTAATCACATCAAGTCTTTTAATTCTTTCATGAACCAGTCTCAGGCCCATTTTTAACCTTTCACAAGGAGGGTGCAGAATAGATAAGAAAGCTTATATTGGCCATTTCGCCGTCTAGAATCTGTGCTCATGTATGCTAATGGTAGCTTTTGTTTTCGTTCCAGCGTGTGTTGGCTAGTCATTCTGCACAGGGTGACTTTGACGGATGGCATTGTGCCCTCGCACGCACGCATGCACAATCTATTTCTCTCTCTCTTTCTCTTTCTCTCTCTCTCTCTCTATCTCTCTCTCTCTCTCTCTCTCTCTCTCTCTCTCTCTCTCTCTCTCTCTCTCTCTGGATTTATGAATAATGTAGTGGCGCACTGAACGTAATAACAAACTAATCAATATAAGCTTCAAATTTGAGCAGAAACCCGGTAAGGTTTCTATTGGTAGTGGAGGTAATTATATATATATATATATATATATATATATATATATAAAATGGTATTGGGTTGTCATTGTATTGGACTGTCATTCTGCTGCTGTATGTATACAGTAACAGCAAAATGGATGCCACGCCCACCAAAGGCACATATTGACAGTATGAGTAATGTTCATGCAATTACTTCATCATTAGCAGTCTCTCATTGATCTCAGCAGAGCGGTTCTCACTCGTTAGTAAGTTGTTGGATGCTAAAGGATTTAGCATGGTGACCCTGCGCGTGTTACATAATGCATGTTGTTGCTGTCGGATCAGCTTTTGACGCACTAATCCCGGCAGGTGTGAATGTGCCCTGCTCTGTGCGTGTGGGCCGCTGTGTGTGTGATTCGTATAATGCCGCGGGCGATCGATAGACTTCTGCTCTTCTGGCAGTGTTCGCTTCCTCACCGTTTTACCTTCAAAAGGTCAGAGATGACCAAGTCTTTTAAGTCCACATCATTTTGCTCTTCTCATGTCGCGCTAATGATCTGTTGCCTGGTCAGTTATACACAACGCCATCACCACCACCAACGCAGCCGCCTCCACTCATGCTCTTCCTTTTTTGAGTGGTGCAACCACTCCTACAACCAGGAATGTCCGCATGTATCATGTATCATGTATCATGTATCATGTATCATGTATTATGTATCATGAGCACGAGTGGTGTGCGCATGCGTGAAACCAGCAATGGCCAGCAATATCCGCGCGTGTGTGTACTCACATCGCCTCACATCTTGTGCTAAATAAATAGCGTCAATGCTAGCGAGCTAAAATATATCCATCCTTGCTCTAGAAAGCACCAATGTTTCCATCTAGACCACCGGATAATCAGCAAAGACCTCCGAACATCGCGCTAATTGACCAAACCATGGAGAGCTCCGTAGATTAGGAGTTATTGAAGCTTTTAGTCTGCCTGTATAATGGGAGGTGGACGGCAGCTCGCATGCGCGATCCGGTCTAGGAGGTATGCTAAAGAAGGAAAGGCCGACCCCCGTGGACGGCAGCTCGCATGCGCGATCCGGTCTAGGTACGCTAAAGAAGGAAAGGCCGACCCAAAATAATAATGAAAAAATTGTTCTCAGCGACGCGGATTTATATCCATAATAAAGCTAATCTGACGGAGGAGAGAGAGAGAGAGAGAGAGAGAGAGAGAGGAGGGGGGGAGAGAGGGGAGTTGCACCACTCGGTTCACACAGGTGTGATTTTTGATTAACTCTCGGCGTCATTGGAAGACTGATGGTTTTGGCGTCCTTGACTGGCAATGTCTTTTGCACTGCCTGTACTGCCAACATTTTGAATCACAGTCCTCCGTGGGATGGCAGGCAATTAACTCAAAGATCGTTTCTCTTTTGTCGTCCAAGTTTTCCGACACGACGTACCTTCCCCTCTCGGAAAGTCGCGTTGAGATTTTGATGGATCGGACAAAGGCTGAATAAAGGCATGACAGGCTCTCTGTTATACGTGCATGTGCGGCATTGCTTGTCATTGACACAAAGCCTGTAGCTATGGTGAAAAGGGTGAGGATGGTTGTTTTGGCCACAGATTTAGCATTATGTGTGTTCTAACTTTTTAATAAAATAATGCATGTGGGGACTCGAGAGTGGATTCAAGAGTGCTGATAACAGTTATGGATTGTACTCTGTACAAAAGCATAGTGTAGGCTATACCAGGGGTAGGCAACCTTAGGCACGGGTGCCAACATTGGCACAGCAGAGGGTGGTCACTGGCACACTGGCACAAGTGTGAGAGAGATGATTTTTCTTTTAAATTTAAATGTATATAAAAAGGTTTAAAGTTAAATTAAGTCCACTCACATCTGTATACAAATTACATCCTGCACATAATTCTACATTCATTTAAACTCACATTCATTGAACTCTGACTGGGGAGACAGTGGTACAGATACACATTTAGTCTAAAACTCATACATGCTGATGTGAAAGAAAAAAAATTAAAGAAGGAGAAAAATTTAAGGTTGCTATGTGTGTATGAACAATCATGGGATGGAAATATATAATTTGAATGTGGTGTCATAATTAAACGTAATGTCGATATGGCACGCTCACTATTGAGAAAATAAAGACACAGCACTTCATGTCGAAAAGGTTGCAGATCCCTGGGCTATACTACTACATAAAGCATATAGTGTATACTACTACATAAAGCATAGTGTATACTACTACATAAGACACACTTGGCTGAATGTTAGCCTCGCGTTACGATACTAATATTAATATACCACTGTGCTGCATGCATTAGGGGCAGAGGAAGTCTGGCTGCTCCAGGCTAGCTGAATGTAGCTTTATAGATTCCATAAAGAAGCCAAAAGAAGTCTTCTTGCCAGCATATTTAGCCGTGCACTTGCTAATTGCTTCTTGCTGCCTTATTACATCCTCAAATAGTTCTGCCCTTCATCATTTGAATTTGACAAGAACTTACCATGAAAGAACCATTCTCATGCAGGTACACATTATGAAACCCATATAATTTATGAAACGGTTTAGAAAACTAAACAAACCACCGTCAAGGATTCTTTTCTCCCTTTTCACTGACGGGCCCGACCTGCTGTCCCCTTTCTCTGTCAGCCACCACATTCTTCCAGTTACATGCTCTACAGTCTACACAGTTGCTATGAGGTTGCATTTTTATATTACCTCTCCCATCCGTCAGTAGCCCAGACAATTGTTTAATTTTATATATAAAAAATGCCTGTCTGAGAGGGTGTGTGTGCCGGTAAGGGCTTGACGGGACGATAAGAAGTACATGACTGGAGGGGATTGACCTTGACAAGCCATATTCTCGTCCCCAGACGTGAAAATAATCATGAACTGAATCATGAAGAAATCCTCCCCAAGCCCTCATCTACTTCAACCCCAACCCCCTTCCCCGCCTTCCCAACGACATCACGGCAAGCATGCACAGTGAGCCGGAGAGTGAGCCACGCTATGGCTTCTCATTATAAAGGACCACTTCACCACTTTTCAACCTACCTTCATATAATTGGTCAAATGCAACATTTTTGTCTGATCTGTCTGTGTCTCATGGGAGCGCTGTGGGCAGTTCAGAAATCTGTCCACCAGTGACATCATCGATGGGGATTCAAACTAATAGAAACGGCAGGCTTTCTATTCCTGAAAAGTTGCAATACAATAATAGAAGCCATCGTTCTCATGATAATACAAATATTAAAATAATATTGTTTCAATAATTTCTTGTCTAATGATGATGTCACTGGTGGACGGGTTTTCTGATGAGACACAGACCGAGGAGAAAAAAATTGTGTCATTTAATCATGAACATTCGTGAGGACCAATTATATGAAAATAGGTTGAAAAGTGGTGAAGTGGTCCTTTAATGTTTTTGAGCACAACCCCGGAGCCTGTGATGGTTTACCAGCCTGGAGGGGGTCGCTCATTCACCCACAGTCCGGCCAATGTTTGTTTACGGTAATGAGGCATTAGATTCCAACACTAATATTATTTTTAATTTGTTTGGAGGCAGAAAATTAATGAATTATGAATGACTCTAATTTCAAGAGGGACAGCTTTGCTCGGGCTCTCTGCAGTGGCATGCATGTTGAAAGCACGGTCGCCAGTTTGGCCTCAAAAGTGCTGACATGATGCACAGTGATATTTATAACTGGTATTTATAAACCAGTGCGTGATTTAATTTGTTTGGTGTCAGCCACCCATTGCGGATGATAGGACTTGGGAATGTAGATGTCACAGAGCTGTGCAGCATTAACAGGCTTCCCCAACAGTCACTGTGACATTCACCAGGCTGAAATGGCATATGTGACACTCACACACAGTGCATGCCACAGTAATGCATTCACCTTCGTTGGCTGAGGCTCATCTAGCCATCACCAGAGAGAGACGACAGCAGTTATAAAGGTATTCTGGTGGTGTCACCGCTCACTGTGGCTCAGGCTGGATGATGATTTTATCACACTGGAATCTAGTGAGAAAACGGCAGTGCAGGCTCATAGGATCATGGTTTATTTAGAGACATTTCTATATGGGGGAAATGACGTTTTTATCACTTATGTATAATGTACACAGTGGATTTGCACGCTGACAGATTTGGTGGGATATTTTATCGCACTGCGCCATGGTTAGACTTGTCTTAACCAAGAGCGGAATGCAACAGCAACATGGCAGTACGCCATTGCTTTCTGTCACATTGCAACGCATATTGTTGTTTAACGTCATATCTCTGTGATGGACAGGGATATGCTTTGTGCATTGTGTGTTATATCATTCATCCAGCACCGTAGGCTAACTAAGCTCAAACCTTAATCTCGTCCATTGTTGATGTTGCATGTACTGTTGCTCACAGCAGTAGCAGCGTTGCCATTGTCTCCCTAACCGCGTTGTTGATGAATGCCAAAGCTACACTCTTGTGGAATCTGGGGATGGAATCAGATTTATTCTGTACAGTCATGGAGAAGGCTGAGGCATATATACCACCTCCTACACTGTCTGTTTGAGAGTAGAATGGCACTGTGAAAGCTCTATGGTCACAGTTTCTACTAGGTCTGTGTATTGACAGGTATACTGCTGTGTCTGTCTGTCTGTCTGTCCCGCTGTGACACCACCCGCCCGCCACCAGAGGGCGCAGCTGTAGCACACACACACACACACACACACACACACACACACCTGCGTTCGCTTCCCGCGTTTGCGCGTCTTACTTGTTATACTAGATTAGCTGATCTACAAGCTCAGAAAGCGTCACAGGTACGGTGTGGCGAGTTGTGAGTGAGCTTGTAGCTGTACGATACGACACAGGCATCACGGCATGATGCGTATCCTAATATATTATATATAGCATATTGACGTGCGTCAATATGATGCACGTGACTAAAATGCCACAAGATGAAGCCAAAATAATCTTCCAGGGGAAGGGATATGAGAGTTGCAGCGGCTAACTTTAGTTTCACTGCCATTCGTCATGCCTTCTCCACGGTCCTGTCTTCATTCTCAAACTAAAATTGCAGAAGGGCTTACCGGTGTTGGATAGGATCCAGCGCAATACGAGCTCAGCTCCAACCGAGGGCAGGTATTTTATTAACCCATTCTGACCTGAGATCAGATTCATACGAGGTTTCCGCCGGACACACACTGGTCTGATGAACCCATTCTGACCTGAGATCAGATTCTAAAAATGTCAGTCGCTCTTTGATTTTTCAAAAATAGCAGACCTACAAGCTCGTATCGCGCCACTCGGTGGCGCGATATGAGCTTGTAGATCTGCTATTTTTAAATAGATAAAGCATAACATGATGCTAACACCAAAATGGGTGCCCGGTCAGAAACAAACAAACAAACAAACAAAAGATGAGCATCACCAATGCATATCCCAATATGAATTGCAGACCCATTCAATTTACAATTACAATTTAGGCATTTAGCAGACGCTCTTAATCCAGAGCGACTTACATTAAGCAAGAACAAAAAAGCATGGGAATACATCACATAAAAGCATTTATCATGAAACATGCGTAAGCTAATAAAGTAACAGTGGAATATCTATATAATTAATGAAACTATACATATAAACTATACATATATACTACTATGCTATACATATGTACTATGACGTGCTATGACTACATACAATGCAATTATAGTGCTGTCTACATAACATGCTATAAGTCTGTATCAAATGCTATCTAAGTCTACAGAAATGCTATCTAAGGGGGTAGGGTAAGTGCTATGGGCCATGAGGGAGTCTGAAAAGGTGGGTTTTCAGACTACGGCGGAAGATTGGGAGTGATGCTGCAGTTCTGACTGCAATGGGAAGTGCATTCCACAGTTTTGGAGCCAGAAGGGAGAAGAGTTTGGAGCGTTGTCCCGGCGTTTTTAGTGAGGGTACTTCCAGCTTCCCTGCGTTGGCTGATCTGAGTGCGCGGGAGGGTTTGTAGGGTTCAATCATACTTGCAAGATGTGGGGGAGCCATACCTTTGGTTGCTTTGAATGCCAGCATCAGAGTTTTGTATTCTGTGCGGGCAGCGACCGGGATTCAAGGCCATAAGTTCAACCATATAGGAACGTGAGGACCACCAAAACACCTTCATCCTTACATCCTGATCCTACAGGTACTGTAAAGTGATATTTCCCCAGAACCTCAAATGCTACATGAAGTAAGGACTGAGGACGGGGCCCAGCCTGTGTCTTACCTTATGAAGAATGCTCCTTCTGTATGAAGTCGAATGGAACTGTGAGTTAACCCTTTACTTACCTGATGTTGAAGAGACTTCAAGTTAACCTTATCGAGAAGAACCCTCAGTTGACCTTAGTCACCTGTGCACCTACCTGTAACCAAAGATCCCCGCTGGTCCTCCTCATCCGACCCCCCCCCCCCCCCCCCCCGCCCCCTGAAAGAAGAAACTGTCTTACTTACCTGTTTGAAATGTATACTTGACCTTTAACCTGCAGAAGTGTAATAAATGCCCATGTGGGCTCATGTGGAAAATGGCTCAGTGTCTGTTTTAGTTGATGGTCCCAGTCCTATAAAAAAAAAAAAAAAAAAAAACATATCACAAACACAAATATGTGTCCACATATACAGTTATTCAAGCATGTACGCAGCATGCGTGTGTGTGTGCACGCAGCGTGTGTGTGTGCGTGCACACACATGTACGCTATCGGGCTGGTGAGAAATGAGCCAGTGAGCGGTTGACAGCAGGGCACAGGTGACAGAGGGAGTTGGGGGCGAGCACAAGGAGAGGTCTAGAGAGAGATGATTTAGTCCTTCTAGTCCTTCTAATGAGCAGTAATACAGCCCTTGGTAACTTCTGCTGCTGCAGCAGTCTCCGCGGTGGCTGAAGGACAGTTGGAGCACCCTCCTCCGCGTCACCTCTCTCCTCCACCGTCCTCCTCCCCAGCTCCTGTAATTAGTCAATTCTCCCCTCTAATCGGCCCTCCAATGGCTGCTGAGGCTTGGTAGGATGTAGAGATGATTTGATGGACCACGAGGGGTTGAGAGAGCAGAGGACCCCCAAAGTCTGCTGCTGCTGTGAATGGGCCCGGGGCAGAATAAGGCTGTGTGACGTGTGTGTGTGTGTGTGTGTGTGTGTGTGTGTGTGTGTGTGTGTGTGTGCGCGTGCACATGCGCGTGCGTGCAAGAGAGAGAGATTCATAGAATGTTTTTGTGACACTGGAGAAGGGGAGTAAATGTAAATTTTAAACATTTTAGTGTGTATAATGTGTGTAGGTGTGTGTAATGTGTGTAGGTGTGTGTAATGTGTGTAGGTGTGTGTAATGTGTGTAGGTTTGTGTAATGTGTGTAGGTGTGTGTAGGTGTGCACCCGAGAGTGTGTGCACATGATGCTCCACTCTCCACACTGTCCTGCTCCCAGCAGAGATTTGAGGAGGTATGCATGGTGATGTCCACAGAGGGTTCCCAACACACAGCCGTACGTTTTATCGCTTGAAAAGCAATCATTTCCGTGCCCACTTGCCTGTCTCTCTCTCTCTCTCTCTCTCTCTCTCTCTCGCTCTCTCTCTCGCTCCCTCTCCCCCCCCCCTCCCCCCCGGAGCTTCTGGCTGGGTGGATCGCTGACTCAGCGCCCCTCTGTATGGAGAGTGGCTTCCTCAGCCAAGCCGTTATTGATTTGCCCCTGTTTGTAACGGGGAAATGTTCCCAAACGTCTCCCCGACTGTTTTGCTGTGCGATGCGGGGGCCAGCACCGCCACGGCGGCCATGGGGTTGACACTATATGTGAACATTAACCCATTCTGACCTGAGATCAGATTCAAAAAATGTCTATTACATCCTGACAGTTTCATTATTAACCCATTCTGACCTGAGATCAGATTCTAAAAGTGTCTTCGATTTTTCAAAAATAGCAGACCTACAAGCTCGTATCGCGCCACTCGGTGGCGCGATATGAGCTTGTAGATCTGCTATTTTTAAATAGCTAAAGCATAACATGATGCTGACACCAAAATGGGTGTCGGTCAGAATGGGTTAAGCATCAGCACTGCAACGTGCACGCCAATGCACATTTGCACGTTTATGGGCACGGGCACAACCCCACACGCTATAAACGACATACAGTAACAGTTTACTGTATGCAGTATATGCATCTGTGTATAACCATTAATTAGTACCATGAGTTCAATATAAGTATACGTGCTGCTAATCTCACAGGCATGCACACACAGCCACATGCATACAGTGTGTACATGGATGAATGCATGCGTGCGTGCGTGCATTCATCTATCTATCTGTGACACTCTATACAAGCAGCTGTTTCTGTACCACGCATGACCAGGCCCTGTGCCATTTCTCAGTAGGATGGCAACAGCTGTGTGAGTGCAGGCCGGCTTCTAATAGAATAAGATGATGTTTTTTCTCCTTCCATCGTCCTACAGCCTTGAGGAAAACACGACCCAGGTTGGAAGCTGAACCATATTAAGGGTCTTCCCGACCTATAATTCCTGAAATTTACAGGGGGAAGAATGACTCAATTAGAAGCAGCCGTTTCTGTCACGCTGCATGTTTTGTCCTGCGATCGAAGTTCATTAGGGTATTTCTTTTCTTCCCCCCCCCCCCCCCCCTCAGTGGGTGTGATTGCAGACGAGGGTATCTTTGTGCAGTGAAGTGTTGGGAGTCTAGTCATTACAGCATACAAGCTTGAATCCATGGCTACAGACCCCCCCCCCACCTCCTCCCACCCTGTGTCTCTCTGCCGCTCTGAGACAGACGCACGCACACGCACACGCACACAAACAGCTCATATGCTGCTGGGAGTATTCAGCTTCTATTACACATGTCACACACATACAGTACACGCGCACGCACACGTGCACACACAGCTCATATGCTGCTGGGAGTATTCAGCTTCTATTACTGTACACATGTCACACACATACGCGTGCGCGCTCGCGCTCACACACACACACACACACACACACACACACACACACACGTGCGCGTGCACAGAGACAACATTCCAGCACACACACTTGACTGTCTTCAATATGGGCCAGAGTCAGTGAGCTACATCATTGCTTCATTTGGATCAAACTGCAGGACACAGGTCTCATTTATCTGCATAGTGTGTCTCTAACCGTCAAGCCTCGCACTACACTACTTGCGGACAGAAATCGATGTTGAACAATCAGTCGAACTTGGAGAAAAACCTCTGTCTTCACTAAGGTAGCTGTCTGAATAATAATGCATCTATTATTCTAAAGCTGTTCCAATAGTTTACCATTAACGACATGGGTAATCTGCATTCATTACGGACGTGCGTTCACATGTTTTGTTGCTGTTCGTGGTGATTTAACGTGTTTTGCAGTGTTTTGGAGTAGGGGCATGCCTATACTGTTTACTGCCGTGGTTGTGAATCGTGACGCCCTGCCAACAGTACTGTAAACTAATGGAATTAACGTTAATGTAAATGTTGCAATACTAATGCCAGAGAGGTTAAAGGGACACTTCACCCTTTTTGCAAAAAAATATATGTTAATGACATTTAGAAGCTTTAGAACACTGTCCCGAGGGTCTTTATGTGTGTAATATGTGGTTTTAGATATTTTAGATTGTAGCAGTGAGCCCAGTGTCTCTGATGTCATGGACACTGGTCTCACTTCCTTCCTGGACTACAATTCCCAAAATACTTTGGTGCACTGCTCCTCCTTGTGGATAGGGGAGGTCTGTCTTACTGAGACAACATGTAGTCCAGGAAGTAAGTGATCCCAGTGTCCATGACATCAGAGACACTGGGCTCACTGATACAATCTAAAATATCTAAAACCACATATTACACACATAAAGACCCACAGGAAAGTGTTCTAAAGCTCCTAAATGTCATTAACATATATTTTTTAGCAAAAAGGGTGAAGTGTCCCTTTAAGTTACATGCATTACACACACGGCACGTTTACAGGAACAAATGTTTTGTTCAATAAAGAAATAATTTTCTTCAGCTAAATCAAAGATTCACTTACTATTATCCCTGGGAAATCTACATAGGAGATTCACACTAAATGTATGTTCTTTCCTATTTTAGTAGGTTAACTGTAGAGGGAAAACGGCAGTCTACAGTATGTGCTTCAGCTATTTATTTTCAAACACGCTTGGCGTATTTGCTCACAGTCCGCTCTAAAAAAAGTGACTTGCAGCATTTGTTTCCTCGTGTTGTTTGTCAGACATCTGCCATGTTACTGAACTCAATTATTCACCTGGTTGATAGAGCACAGTGGCCTTCAATTTATCGCACTCACTTCATTCCGTCCTTTATGTGTCTCGAAAGATTGCCAAAGAAAGACTGATATAAAAATGTCAAGGACATTCAGACAGCCGGATAAATTCACGAGATGGCATTTGTCCTCGCACCATTTCAGCCTCCAGTTAAGATCTAAATACCCCAAAGGTGTTTGTGTTTGTTGGTCAACCTCCATAGACGTTAGACTCAAAGGACTCTTCAGCCACGCAGCTTTAACATTTCTTGTCTTGTAGTTCCACACACACACACACACACACACACACACACACACACGCACACGCACACGCACACGCACACGCACACGCACACACACAGCATCTTTCTTTCTCATATTTCATATGTACACACACTCGTTCTTTCTCCCTTTCGTTCTTTCCTGTTGTCCCGTCCCCTATCTGTCTGTCTAGCCGGTAGTGGGCTGAGTGACGGGTCTGGGTTTGTCTGGGTATCTGTGGTTCCAGCCTCAGAGGACTTGAGCTAGGGGGGAGACGCAGACCTGTCAGCACATCCTGAAACCAGAGATGGATGGCCTAGAAGCACCTCTGCCCCGGGCCCTACCCCTCTCCTCTCCTCACAAGGCTTCTTCTCTCCCATACCGTCCCACCTAAAGAGGCCCGTTGTTGGCAGCTTGGCACCAAAGAGGCTGAATCAGATAGAGCCAACAAAGCCTGCTTACTGGAAGCCTGTTTGATTCAGGGGCACCCGAGTACAAAAAGGCAAGCCTGCACAGCAAAGGTAAAAAAAAAAAAGAAATACAAAAGGAACGATGCAGCATTCGCGGCACGCTTTGACCAGTTTTCGAAGCGGCGTATGGAGTGGAACGCTGTGCTACCGCCTCAGGTACCACACAGTAGGTAGTGCCTTCGGCCCCGCTCGCATTTAATAAGGGACAGGTGGCTTCTTCTGTTAATCCAGCTGCTTCGTGAGTCCTGGCCAGCGGCCGCTGCTAACAACCACATAGTTGCGCGTTCCCTCCTGAAGGGTATCAGCGGTTCAGGAGGATCAGGTGTCCGTCCAGCCCTGATACCCTGCTGCGTCTGCTTTGACAGAGACATGTTTGACAGCCCCCGCCGTTGCTGCGTATCGCTATCGCTAACGCTAACAACTCCCCTTGCACTCCCTCCGCATGCCTCCGTCCTGCACCCCTGCTGTTGAACGCAGAGAGAGAGAGAAGGGCGATGAAGGGAACAGCATGGGGGGGGGGGTATTGTGTGTGTGTGGGGGTGTGTGTGCGTGCGCGTGTGTGTGTGTGGGGGTGTGGGAGGGACTGCCTCAGGCTAAGGCGGGCTACAGGCGTCTGCATTGCTGCGCTGAACGTGTGATCTCTCAACCAGCTAATGAGGAATATTTAACATTTGCTGAGTCCACAGTGTGTGTAAGTCATTCATCACTCCACTGATTCAGTCCTCACCCGGTCATACAGTATGTGTCGAGCGAGCAAGAAGCTTTCCTTCAGGCTGTAGTAGGTGGGAGGGGAGGTGCGCTTAGCCCGGTAAAGGCGGGTGGAGAGAAACATGTTGATGCAGCAAGTGTTTGTGTGTGTGTGTGTGTGTGTGTGTGTGTGTGTGTGTGTGTGTGTGTGTGTGTGTGTGTGTCCGGGTGTGTGTCTCTGTCTGTCTGTCTGTCTGTCTGTGTGGGGGGGGACAGGGACAACATAAATATCTTATGTTGTGGCCTATGACATTTTGTATAGAACATCTGAAAGTAGCCTATTTTTAGGGTACAGGGTGATGAAAGACAGAGCGTGATAAAATCCGTACCAGCCCTAGGGCTGATTATAGAGTTGTCAGTCCAAAAAGGCTCGTACAGCTATGTGACCAATCGGTGCAAGCTAAAGTGCCAGCTGAGCCGAACTGTCACTGCAGGCGACCTTCCTGCGGAAGAATCTTGCAATATAAATGGACAAACATCCGCCATCAAACACTGCTGTACGGATGCTGCAGTAGAATTCATCTAGGTGCAAAGCAACTAAAACACTTAAGTGGAAAAGCGGCGAGTCACAGAATGACTGTGTACCAACAAACACAAACACAAAATGTTGTGAAATCCCAAGATTTTAATCGCTTTATTAAATTAAAGGGTTGAGCAAATGCCATGTTCTCGTTGTCTTGACACACCAAGCAAAAAAGTCGATTGATCGTCCACACTGATGAACAGTAACGCTCTGTAAACGGTGGCACAAACATGCACTGCTCAGACTAGCTGTGTCAGAGGCTAGAGCCCACACACAGAGCCAGAGAGAGGACTCTGCCTCTGTGACAGTGGTGCTGTCACAGAGCAGAGGCAGAGTACACACACACATGCAATGGGCCGCGGATAATCTGACAGACTCTGATTATTCATTATAAGGAGGCAAGATTGTAGTTTGCTGGAGGTAATGCCAGCTAGCCTACCAGCTATAGCGTCAGGCCGTCAGCTATTCAAAATGGTCTCCTCATTGTCTGTTAATGATAACAAATCTATCACTGATGTGATTTCCGAGGGGTGAGTCAGTCCGATTGGGTGCTGGGCTATAAAGCAGCATCATTTTAACCGATTCTGACCTGAGATCAGATTCATACGAGGTTTCCACTGGACACACACTGGTCTGATTAACCCATTCTGACCTGAGATCAGATTCTAAAAAATGTCAGTCGTTCTTCGATTTTTCAAAAAATAGCAGACCTACAAGCTCGTATCGCGCCACTCGGTGGCGCGATATGAGCTTGTAGATCTGCTATTTTTCAATAGCTAAAGCATAACATGATGCTAACACCAAAATGGGTGCCCGTTCAGAATGGGTTAACAATGGTAGAGCCTGTGCACACCATAAAAGGTACAGAAACGTCTTCATGTGGCCAATGTTCTGATCCCGTTGTAGATTCTATATCAGGTCCGATTACACCCTTAGATCTCCTTCTGATGGCTTCTGATTGACTGTCGGTGTACAGTCATAAAATCGCTGTGTCGAATCCACTTCAGTTAGAAGGATTTAATTATTTTTTTAGTGTTTATAGTTATCGTTATAGGTATTTTGCTTGGTGTGAACGGCCCTTTTGGGTGTTAGGTAAGGCTATGGGGTACAGTATATGGAGGAAGGACATTGCAGCATTCGTCGTTGCCCTTGGTATCCAACCAAGAGACATGGCTGATGCAGCCACGCCAGAGGTGTTGTGCGACGACTCAGGCCTCGTAATTATATTTATTGGCCTCTGATTGGCGTCATGCTCAGGCTACTAAAGTTTGGAGAGGTGCTTAACCCATTCTGACCTGAGATCAGATTCTAAAAGTGTCTTCGATTTTTCAAAAATAGCAGACCTACAAGCTCGTATCGCGCCACTCGGTGGCGCGATATGAGCTTGTAGATCTGCTATTTTTCAATAGCTAAAGCACGACATGATGCTGACACCAAAATGGGTTCCCGGCCAAAATGGGTTAAATCTAATGGGAAGTGACATGAATACTTAATGGATCCTTCTTCGAAAGGCTAATCACATATCTATAATTTAGTGTGTGATCTATGGGTCCACTTAGGAAATGGTACTCATCAGGACATAAGAATATTCACATTTGACAATTTTTATAGAATTCATGTGAGAGAAGCTGGATTCAAACAATATGTTCATCCAAATATGAGAGATCATATTTGGGAATTATGCTGCAATGTTCTGCTCGGTCCAAACATGTTCACTGTTCAGAGCTCACAGACTAGACTTCCTGTCTGAGATCAATTGATTATTGCATGTCCGTGAGTTCTAGCTAGAGCTTTTTTGCGTAGCGTCGGCAGCAGACCATTCTGCCCCTGCATTACAGAATGACAAATGGTTTTGGGAAATGGGAGCATTTCTTTTAGACCGAAATCAGTGAAGAAAAGATCTTTTGAAAGGCAGACAGTGTTTCCATCATGCCAGTGAGCGTTTTGTCATTTCCCTGTATGAATCTACAAGCGTTTCTGTCTGATCTTGTTAATATGCTATACCTGCGGTATAGTGTCTGACACAGTGTTATGGTGTCAGATGTTTGCAGCTTGATTGAATGTTTCATTGTTGGGTGTACAGGAAAACATATTCTGTTGAATATGTTTAGGTTATGTTGAATAAATGAATGCGGGTGTGGGTGGCCGTGTGCATAAAAGCGTAGACGCCTTTTGTCCTAATACACAGAGGAAGCTCCTTGTTATCCAACAGGGCTGTCCTAAATACATTCTTGGTCGGCTAATAGTAATAGTCATAGGAATTTGTCAACTAATCGATCAGTTGATTTCATCAACAAAACAAATTATGTTGTAGATTTCACAATGGCTATTGAAAGCTTTGATTGATCAAGAGTTTACAAGATGGGGAAAAAGTGAAAAAGACTAATCAACTCTCAATCTGGGACAGTCTTGTCTCGAGAGACTAGCTAAGATCAAACGATTGTTTATTGACTATGAGGGGCCATGCTGCAGCACAAGAGACCAGCCAAATAACAGCCTCTGATGTCACCAGGTCAACATTCAGTGGCTTTCATGGGGACAGTCACATAGCCAGCTTATATACACAACATGCGAACAAACAAAGGAACATAAGTGGTGTTTAAACACACACACACACACACACACACACACACACACACACACACACACACACACACACACACACACACACACACACACACACACACACACACACACACACACACACACACACACACACACACACAAAAGCCCACAATACGCAAACGGTTCCAAATACTGTACATGACGCTGTCCACATAGTGTATACACAAACACACTCAAATGAGCACCCACACATGTGTCTTTCTTCATACCAGTACTGTACAGTGCATGAACACGTGCACCCTTGACAAAGGCGCAAAAGGCACTCAGCATTTTAAAAGGAAAAGTGCTGCTCTGTGGTTCTGTGACGCTTCAAAACACTTTGTGACCGCGAGATGACCTCGCTCCTCAGAGAACCAGCCAGGGTGGGGTTAAAATCAGGTGAAAAAACGAGTGTGTGTGTGTGTGTGTGTGTCTCCATGCATGTATGTACACTTGTACAGTATGGGTATATGTCATTCTGTGCTTATATTTCTGTTTCAGTTGCTCGCATGTACAGTATCTATGTGCATGCATTATGCATGCGTCTCGTTTTAGTATTTTTCTGTTGCGTGCTCCTATATGTGACTGTGTGTGTGTGTGTGTGTGTGAGTGTGTGTGAGGTGAGAGTGAAGTTGACGTGCACTGCGGATGAACCGGTACAGTAACGGAGGACGAGCGGGCGGCGGTTGCACTCTGCCTGACCCCTGATCAGTGATGAGCACGTGCACTGAGCCGTACATGCTTTAGCCCAGCCCGCCCGGGCACGGCACGGCACGGAGCGGTGCGGTGCAGGCGCTACGGCGGTATGCATGTCTATTTAATGACCCGTCGGCATGGGCTCTCCAAACTCCACCCCCCCCCCCCCCCCCCCCCCCCCCTCGGGCAGGTCTACTAACTACTTACGTGGCAAGAGGTGAGATGGTGTCGTATTTTTAATTTATAGATTTTTCTTCTGTTCTGGTCGGCCCACAGGGACATCTTGGGCCCCGACTCGATGTAAACAAAAGTGAATAAATAACCACTCATAAATAACCCAGACGCCCCCTATATTTTTGTTTGGAGAAAAGGAGAAAGATAAAGAAAATAGCGGATGACGTAAATTCTCCACGCATTGTCAATGGGAATGTAATGTTTGTGTAAGACGAAGATCTACACTATAGCTGAATGTAGGAGGCCCCTCAAAAATAATAATATATTGGAAATAAAAATAAAGCAATCTTTAATCATTATTTTCAAAGTCAGTGAAACGCAAGTCAGAGTAGTGGGGCCTCTATCCATACACTTCTGCAGTGTGATCTATGATTCCACTGGGTGACCCGGGAGATGCTGTTCTGTGTACGTGATGGGGAGATAACGAGATACATACAGTACTGCTGTTTGGGTTTTCATCTTCTACTCTATTTGAAGTTCTCTCCACTCCAGCTGATGTGGGACATTGCCCTGAAAGGACACCACCTCTCCGTGACCCCGCTCTCCTCTCTATTTTTAATGCGATGTAACAGCAAAAGCGGATCCATTTTTAAAGGCAGTTGCATCGCTAACAGCCTTTCTATTTATGATGCTGAGTCCTCTCTACTGGGACCTGCTGTCTATCTGGTGTAGCTACAACACGAGCTGAATGGATGGAGGATTGTGCTTTGCCTAGTAGTGCATTGTGGGGAATGGTGCGCTTTGCCTAGTGCATAGTGGGGGAATGGTGCGCTTTGCCTAGTGCATAGTGGGGAATGGTGCGCTTTGCCTAGTGCATAGTGGGGAATGGTGCGCTTTGCCTAGTGCATAGTGGGGGAATGGTGCGCTTTGCCTAGTGCATAGTGGGGAATGGTGCGCTTTGCCTAGTGCATAGTGGGGGAATGGTGCGTTTTGCCTAGTGCATAGTGGGGGAATGGTGCGCTTTGCCTAGTGCATAGTGGGGAATGGTGCGCTTTGCCTAGTGCATAGTGGGGGAATGGTGCGCTTTGCCTAGTGCATAGAGGGGAATGGTGCGCTTTGCCTAGTGCATAGTGGGGAATGGTGCGCTTTGCCTAGTGCATAGTGGGGGAATGGTGCACTTTGCCTAGTGCATAGTGGGGAATGGTGCGCTTTGCCTAGTGCATAGTGGGGGAATGGTGCGCTTTGCCTAGTGCATAGTGGGGAATGGTGCGCTTTGCCTAGTGCATAGTGGGGAATGGTGCGCTTTGCCTAGTGCATAGTGGGGAATGGTGCGCTTTGCCTGGTGCATAGTGGGGGAATGGTGCGCTTTGCCTAGTGCATAGTGGGCAATGGTGCGCTTTGCCTAGTGCATAGTGGGGAATGGTGCGCTTTGCCTAGTGCATAGTGGGGAATGGTGCGCTTTGCCTAGTGCATAGTGGGGAATGGTGCGCTTTGCCTGGTGCATAGTGGGGGAATGGTGCGCTTTGCCTAGTGCATAGTGGGCAATGGTGCGCTTTGCCTGGTGCATAGTGGGGGAATGGTGCGCTTTGCCTAGTGCATAGTGGGCAATGGTGCGCTTTGCCTGGTGCATAGTGGGGGAATGGTGCGCTTTGCCTAGTGCATAGTGGGGAATGGTGCGCTTTGCCTAGTGCATAGTGGGGAATGGTGCGCTTTGCCTGGTGCATAGTGGGGGAATGGTGCGCTTTGCCTAGTGCATAGTGGGCAATGGTGCGCTTTGCCTAGTGCATAGTGGGGAATGGTGCGCTTTGCCTGGTGCATAGTGGGGGAATGGTGCGCTTTGCCTAGTGCATAGTGGGGAATGGTGCGCTTTGCCTAGTGCATAGTGGGCAATGGTGCGCTTTGCCTAGTGCATAGTGGGGAATGGTGCGCTTTGCCTGGTGCATAGTGGGGAATGGTGCGCTTTGCCTAGTGCATAGTGGGGGAATGGTGCGCTTTGCCTGGTGCATAGTGGGGAATGGTACTCTTTGCCTAGTGCATAGTGGGGAATGGTGCGCTTTGCCTGGTGCATAGTGGGGGAATGGTGCGCTTTGCCTAGTGCATAGTGGGGAATGGTGCGCTTTGCCTAGTGCATAGTGGGCAATGGTGCGCTTTGCCTAGTGCATAGTGGGGGAATGGTGCGCTTTGCCTAGTGCATAGTGGGGGAATGGTGCGCTTTGCCTAGTGCATAGTGGGGAATGGTGCGCTTTGCCTAGTGCATAGAGGGGAATGGTGCGCTTTGCCTAGTGCATAGTGGGGAATGGTGCGCTTTGCCTAGTGCATAGTGGGGGAATGGTGCGCTTTGCCTAGTGCATAGTGGGGAATGGTGCGCTTTGCCTAGTGCATAGTGGGGAATGGTGCGCTTTGCCTAGTGCATAGTGGGGGAATGGTGCGCTTTGCCTAGTGCATAGTGGGGGAATGGTGCGCTTTGCCTAGTGCATAGTGGGGGAATGGTGCGCTTTGCCTAGTGCATAGAGGGGAATGGTGCGCTTTGCCTAGTGCATAGAGGGGAATGGTGCGCTTTGCCTAGTGCATAGTGGGGGATGGTGCGCTTTGACTAGTGCATAGAGGGGAATGGTGCGCTTTGCCTAGTGCATAGTGGGGGAATGGTGCGCTTTGCCTAGTGCATAGTGGGGAATGGTGCGCTTTGCCTAGTGCATAGTGGGGAATGGTGCGCTTTGCCTAGTGCATAGAGGGGAATGGTGCGCTTTGCCTAGTGCATAGAGGGGAATGGTGCGCTTTGCCTAGTGCATAGTGGGGGATGGTGCGCTTTGACTAGTGCATAGAGGGGAATGGTGCGCTTTGCCTAGTGCATAGTGGGGGAATGGTGCGCTTTGCCTAGTGCATAGTGGGGGATGGTGCGCTTTGACTAGTGCATAGAGGGGAATGGTGCGCTTTGCCTAGTGCATAGTGGGGGAATGGTGCACTTTGCCTAGTGCATAGAGGGGAATGGTGCGCTTTGCCTAGTGCATAGTGGGGGAATGGTGCGCTTTGCCTAGTGCATAGAGGGGAATGGTGCGCTTTGCCTAGTGCATAGTGGGGAATGGTGCGCTTTGCCTAGTGCATAGTGGGGAATGGTGCGCTTTGCCTAGTGCATAGTGGGGAATGGTGTGCGGCTCTGAAGCAAGTCGAGATCTGCCAGCATTGAAATGTAAGAATGTTGTCATGGCAATGGCCAGCGCTCTATCGTCTGTACATTGCTTGGGGCTGAGATTGGGATGAGTTGGGTTTCAAAGCCCCGTGCTGTGCCGTTATTAAGATTTTGTCTTCCCCGCCGTCAGACCAACCTCCGGGGTGGCAGCTGTTCAGGAGGTAGAGAGCGGCCGTGTGGGGATTGGAAGGAGCCTGCTGGCTCCTTGGATTGCATCATCATGTCCTTGTTAGTGGTCGAGCCATTAATCCATTCTGACCTGAGATCAGATTCGTGGACAGGTTTCAACTGGACACACACTGGTCTGATGAACCCATTCTGACCTGAGATCAGATTCTAAAAATGTCAGTCGTTCTTCGATTTTTAAAAAAATAGCAGACCTACAAGCTCGTATCGCGCCACTCTGTGGCGCGATATGAGCTTGTAGATCTGCTATTTTTCAATAGCTAAAGCATAACATGATGCCAACACCAAAATGGGTGCCCGGTCAGAATGGGTTAATCCCTCTGCGGATTATTCAGGCCAATATGCAGTATCTGGCACTGTGTTTTATACATATTCATTGTCACATTCAATAGATCCCGTTATCTTCTGTGGCCAGATGTAATTTCCTGGGGTTTAGTAGGACTATAGTAAATAATAATAAAGTAATCGCAGTCAAATTTTTGTAAAAAAAATAAATATACATCTTTAGCCACTTGCTCGAAGGCCCCGTCCCTGTCAAAAAAATCACAAAAATCTCTACAACGAAAGGAAACAGTAGATACAAAAACACTTTTGCTTTCTCTAATAATCTAAAACGTGAAGCTTTGTTTAAAATAACATCATATTATATCAGTCATTGGCCACCCTGCTCTCTAAATATCAGCATCGGCATCAGCCATTGAAAAACCTGTGCTAGTCTGCTAGTCCTTGTGTCCCTTCTCCTGCTGTTCCTAATAGTAAGGAATGCATGGGTTACTGTAACTGCAGAGGACACATTCCAGGTATAAGCTAAACTGGCTTTCCTGGCAAACTTCATTTTCTCTTCCCACAATACAACGACTGATTATTGTCTCCACCAGGCCGAAGGCATGGGGGGAGAGTATGTTTTGCACTCCGTCCGTCCGTGTGTCCGTCCGTCCGTCCGTGTGTGTGTGTGTGTGTGTGTGTGTGTGTCCGTCCGTGAGCAGCTAATCTCGGCCACCGTTAACCCGGTCGATGCCAAATTTTGCACACACACTCCCTGGATGCCAACGATGAACCTCTGCCCCAAACTTTCCAGAACGGCCTGTTATTGCGCCACCAGGAGGCCGCTTTGTGCAAAACAAGTTTTTGCACAGCACACCTACAGATTTTGTCCAAACATCACGCAAATTGGTACACAGTCTCGCTAGAGCCATTCAACCAAACCGGTCTTTCAGATTTCTCAGACTCCATCCTGATTGGTTAAGATTGGCTTCCAAAGTTCACAGGAGTGCTCAGTTTCAAACAAAATGCTGCAAATCATGAACACATCGCGTGATTTCCGTGAAATTGTGCACCCACATTCCCACTAGGCCGAGGACAAAATGCCACATGAACAATTTCAACTCAGCCTCAAGGTGGCGCTATAACTGGCCGCAAAGTGTTTTTACCTCTAACTGCACGGATCTGTGGATAACCTGGTGGAGACCTGTGCCCAGAAGGGCACTTTTTCTAGTTATTATATATTATCAGTTAAATATGGGTCTTGCATTTATTCTGTGTATAATATAAAACAAACAACGTGTCAAAATGTATACAGAATTCCGAAAAGTCTTATTGAATCAATGTGAATACCACTGAAATAGAATCGATCAAGGCTTTAAGTTGCTTATAATGACCACATGCCATGTTGTTAAATGAGCCTTCTAGAGTGTACTGAATCAGTTCACATTTCTCTGATGATGTTTTCAATTTGCTTGGTGTTGCCATGTCAACACCGGAGAATGTATCCTTCACGTGGTGTGTATGTAGAGTTGTGCACGTGGGAGTCTTGCACGTGGGTCCCTCCACACATCCAGTGGGCACAAAACTGACAAGTCATTGTCTTATCCTAAGCCATAGTAATTCATCACCACTTGAGGCAGCTCTGGCTGATTGCATTTTCGACAGAGCAATCTCCACTATGTCATAGAGAATCAGGCTTTTATACAGCGGCGGAACTTTGATGCCAAGTGCAGGGGACAGTCAGAGGGAGAGAGGGAACACAGCATCTTTTATGATTGCAAATTGAAAATGTTGCGTGTGTGTGTGTGTGTGTGTGTGTGTGTGTGTGTGTGTGTGTGTGTGTGTGTGTGTGTGTGTGTGTGTGTGTTGCTCAATGTTATAGCAGTCCAACATTGCCATCCGTACAGCCCGCACTTGCATGCTAGGCTAAAAATTTAAATGATTTTAAATGATTACTGGAGCCAGTTGTGTGAGGTATGTTTTATTATGGCCGAATAATTAACACACATGAGCTGCAGCAAGAGCTTTAAAGTTAAATTAAATCAATCAACATAACTAACAACATAAGACTAAACTTTGAAGATGGAATTTTGTATGAAGATGATTTTTGTATTTTTTCCAGTTTTTCATGCGTTTATGACAGTGACAGTATACTTCGTTAGAACCCTTGGTGTGGTTGCTATGTGCAATGATTCCCTTTGTATTTAGGGTTTCTTCCTGGAGTCTGAAACCTTGACAGTCAAACGTGCCAATGAAAAAAAACAGTGATATCACAATATCATCCCCTCCCCTAACCTGGTGCGGCTTCAGTTCAGGTGGATCACCACCCATCACCACCCACCAGGCAAACCAGGCATGCTTCATGATCTGGTGGGCGTGTCCATTAAAACGTAATTTTAACAAATACTGTACACGTTTTAGAAAACATTCTTCCTCCTTATAATTATAATAATAATACCTGATGATCATGTTTCAAGGTGATCATGGCACTCCTTCATGGCACAAATCCTCTTATCCCCTGCCCTTTCCATAGAGCATCCATGAGTGCCACCATCACTGACATCATGATAGTTTTTCAATTAGTGCAATAATAGTGGAGTTTATGGAGTTATGTTTTAATGTTCTGTACATTCTAAGTGGGGTAGTGTACAAAGGTGCTTGCTCACAACAAATGCAGGTGTGTGTGTTTGCTGAAGGAATTCAGCACAGCCAGATACTGTACAATTACTGTTCTTCCCAGCGGGGGCAGTGTTTTTCAGTGTAGAGGTCTGGTTATTTGGATTGTGTAATGCTTCACCTTGTCAAGTGACCATGAGCAGTCAAACTTAAAACTGAGGCTGTCCAGGTGTATTGCCCAAGCGAATAACCAAGAACATTTACTTTATTTTCTGTCGGGCATGTGTTTCCCGAACACTGCTGTCTTTGTGTGCATGTGCGTGTGCGTGTGTGGGGGGTCTTGCTAATACAAAACAAACACTGAGAAATGAGATCTCACACTCACTAGAGGTCTCTCCTCACAGCGATGTTAAAATGAGAATATGTCAATATCTCAGGCACATCTGTTCTGTATGGACGATTATGTTCAATATGCTAGCTACCCCAACTGTTCCTTTATCGCCCTCAGTTGGTGGTATGAGTGTTCAGATTAAGAGAAGAATGCATACCTCTGAATGGGAGTTAAATATATTAGCAAGTTATTGCCTTGCCTATTGTTCCCCTCCCCTGCTTATCAGCCATCTGTTGTGACAAAGCAATATCGCACAAGCTGCACTGGGTATTTTAACCACTTAAACGTCCTATGCTCTGTTGTCCATCAAATAGCAAACATAGCTGATCTACAGTATAAGCTCACAGCGAGACGCAATGCACCTCATTGTGAGGTTGTAGATCTCTTATTTTTAGCTGAATGTTTAACTGTCTTGCTGAATGTTGGGTTAAAGTTGGGTTAAAGGTTAAAGTTTTAGTTTTTAGTCCTGCTTTGTGAAGTGTGACATTGTTGTGACACAAGTGTGACACTATTGAACCAAGGTTCAACAGTGTTTACTGTCACATAAACATACAATACAGCTTATACGGTAGGTAGAGAAAGTATTGTACTAATGCTAAAAAAAATACATTAAAAGGTATAATGGGAATAATAACTAGCTATACAAATAGCTGAATCAATATTCAGAGTCTATATTAATATATAAATAGCACATTCACATACTGTAAGTGACTGCATCGGTGGCAGTAAAGTGAACTGGTGGCACAGAGAGTAAACCTTTTTGTTCCCGAGGGGACATTTGTATTATTGGAAGTTTGACAGTCCAGTAAATTGTCAAATTTTGAGTGCTGTGCTGTCCTTGCCTTCATAATAACTCGAGGATAGCTTTTGAGGATTCAGCACTCAGTTTGTAGATAGAATAATAAATGTTTTATGTTGAGAGTCTGCGATGATTACTGTTGCTTGTTTCATGACTGCCTGATCGTACAGGCTCTGTATGCGCTCATGATTCTTTATCCCCTATTCCCTTCATAACTGTTTTGTGCATACTCGCAAATTTCTACTTTTCAGTTGTTACAGTAGGTGGTTGTTAATCCATATTTAATAAACATCAGCATCAGCAGTAACTTGAACATATAATGCTGAAAAGTGAAAACGATATTAACAAGTTATCAATACAATATATAAAAGTGTCTGTATACTGTAGTCCTGTTACACTTTTTTGAGGTTAGTCTTACGAGTCTTACGTTGCCCCGCCAACGCTTAGCAGCTCTATTTGCACCAGTGTCAGTCTGTGGCAGTCATTTGATCAATCAAGGCCCATAATAATCAGAGTGAACAGTGTGTGTGTGTGCTACGAGTCCAAATGTGCCTCAAGTGGTTTCCACGCAGCCAGCAGTTTATGCACTGCGAGTAATCATTTCGTTCCATGTTCTGTTTTGAAGAGGGGCATTTTCACTGAATGCCAGTGATTGGCTGTAATGGTCTCTGATTGTTTCCGAAGCCACTGTGGCGGACAGACTGTAGCAGTTATGCTTTGGTTATACGAAAACACCTAACAGTATGCAGACGATTGAAAAAGAATAGTATACTGTGATTATTATTATGTTTGTTGACTTCAGGTTCATAGCACTTACTCAGACCCTGTGGATCTCAAGCTGCATTCAAGCCTGAAGCAATCTAGTTTCAGATTTGTATGCTGTTGAATCACTAGTATGTTAGTTTTTCTTAGGAGTTGGGTTGTGTTTGATGCCAGCATGTTTTAAACCACCCAGACCAACAGTCCAAATCAACTCTGCCAACAATGGTGTCTCTGATGATTATCTATATTTACCCTTCTGTTGTAGAAGATATAGTGCTTTTCTTTTCTTTTTCTGTGGTGGTGACTCACTGCATCTGAACGAATGAAGGGAAAACGCCAAATAGTGCCAGAAGCACCCCCTTCTCACTCGCCCATCCACCCCAATAGGGGAGGGGGAGTGAAGGTCAACCAAGACGCTGCAAGTACAGCTGATGGAATTTCCTCATTATCGCCCCAAAGATGGCCCTTTGCTGCGTGATGAAATATGCAAAATGTTGTATTTGCTTTGAACAACACGCATGTCCCGCTCTCCCCTCTACCCCTGGCTTACTCCCAACACAAACCCACCCTCCCTAGCCCCCTCGAACCCCCGCCTCCTTCCTGCCTCAGCAGTTTGACCATAATTGGTTGAATAAACAATATTGGTTTTTAGCAGCTAAAGACGCTGATGCAGGTACTGGGTGGTCTAGCTGCTGTATCTGGGAGCAAACAGCACCCTGGGGCATTGGCATACAGTGAAGGTGCTTTACAAACGGAAAAAGCAATCCTTTTCTTTTTGTATTTTTGTTGCTCGGCTCAAAGAATTATGTCGTAGAGGCTGGGCAAACAAAGGGCTGTGCCACCCACACCTACTTAGTGCTGTTGTATAGGGACATGCAAGTTTTGCAACCCACGTCGACCCCTAACTTATGATGATACTTTTTCCAGGGGGGACCCGTGCACATTCTTTCCATGACCTATCCTCAGGTTCCGAATCCGGAACCTTCTGAGACACATGTGGTCATCAGCTTGGTCAGAGTCTGGCTTGGTCAGAGTTCCTGTCCTTCAGACAGCTGGATGTATTTTGATGACTGTCAGCTGTGTCCCCGGTCCTTGGTTCACCTGATGCTTGAAACACTAAACAGATGGACAACTGAGTCCGTCTCTTAGACTTAGACGGGCAGTGGGGCTGTCCATGAAAATGTTGACGTTTATTTTGCATACATGTTTTAGGTTGTTATTAGACAAAGTAGAAGATGAGATGAGAGGGATTTTAGCTGTTTTTGACAGGAGGGCGGGGAATGTATCAACATCCTAATACATCCTGATACTGGGGGGGTCAAATTATGACAGGCAAAATATGACCCCCCAGTCAAAAAACACTTTGTTTGAAATAGACACTCATGCTTTCCAAGGTGTGATTTGGGCTGGGAGGAGGAGTAGGACTAAGGCCCTATACGTCCTCTCTGGGGGCTGATGAATGAATATCAACATCCTATATTCCTACATATTTAGTCCCATGTTCGAATGTCCGCCTGTCAAAAACAGCTAAAATCCCTAAAACGAAAGAAAGCAGCAAATGAAAAAAGAAAATAACACTCATCTTTTACTTTCCCTAATAACAACCTAAAACATGAACCTTGGTTGAAAAAAAACTAAAGTTGTCCTTTAATGCAAATTCATTTTGGTTACTTCTCACACGGTTGGGTTATCAGCAACATTGTTATGATTATGTATGTCTGTGCAGTAGGCCTACATTATGCATTCAGCAGCAGATTTCTAGGGGGAAATTGGACACGATTGTACACCATGAATTCAACTCCCACAGATCCTCTGAATCTATAAGTGAGCGAAATCGACTCGACTGATCAATTTAAAACGTGGCATGCGTGTTGCAGAGAGTATGGTGCTCGGCGTGAATATGGCCAGATCGACTGATATATAAGATCATAATGAGATTTGGTTTCTAGAACCGCCGATCTGACCGCTATGTCCATTTGCGTATGTACTGTATGTACAGTGATGACATCAGGGTTCTCTATTATCCCATTCTGAACGGGCACCCATTTTGGTGTCAGCATCATGTTATGCTTTAGCTATTTAAAAATAGCAGATCTACAAGCTCATATCGCGCCACCGAGTGGCGCGATACGAGCTTGTAGGTCTGCTATTTTTGAAAAATCGAAGAGTGACTGACATTTTTAGAATCTGATCTCAGGTCAGAATGGGTTCATCAGGACCAGTGTGTGTCCGGCGGAAACCTCGTATGAATCTGATCTCAGGTCAGAAAAGGGACACAGGCAGACAGACGATTGAGATATCCATTATGGGCAGAAAAGGTATACACACAGAGAGACGATATAGATCTCCATTATTGGCAGAAAAGGGACACAGGCAGACGGTTGCAACCGGTACTTTGTCCAGTAAGAGACAAATGAAAACTAAATCCAAATGCCACATACAGTAACAGTACACCTGGTGCTGCGAGTGATTCTTGCAGGAAATACTCTTTTTTCTGCATGCAAGCTGATGGAGCCTGTGAGCGGAGAAGGGCGGTGGGGGAGCAAGTCATTTACAATATCCCTGCTAATTATCCAGGTCTTCTGTGACAGGCAGGGAGGCTGACCTTTTGAGTCGCATCAGCGGACAACAGAGCAGAATGCTTTGCATGTGATGAAGTCTCTACAATGAAGTGGGGGGGGTGGGGGTGGGGGGGGGGGGTTATTAATTAAAGTCCAATAAAGAACTTGCAGGCCAATAGTTTGAAATTGGAAACATTTTTTATTTCTTTTTTTGCATGTGTCATACGCACACTATAATTGTGTTTTGGGTTCTCGGGGCTAAAATGTTGTTTATTTAATCGTTTTTTTGTGTTGGGAGAGTTTATATTTCGTGCATATTTGAATATTTTAACAGACATTTCCGTGTTTGCACAGGGGCTAAATGTGCCGACTCCTCTTGAGAGATCAAACTCATTTTAAAGCTGCTGATGCGGTTCGGAACTGTTCCCAAACAATGAGTCAGTTTGCATCATTTCCCCCTCCCACCTTCCTCCACACTGCTGAATGTACAGAGAACGTTATTGTCCAGTGGGATATATAAAATATTTCTTTTAGCCCTGCTAGTGACACTCAAAAGGATGGCAATGTCGGTTTGAATTGTAAAAGCAAGTGAAATACAACATACAACCGGAAGAACAGCGTAGGCAATAATGCACGTTCACACCAACCGAACCAAAGGGGTAAGCGGACCATGGTTCGTTTTAAACTAACCAAACATGTCCGGTGTGAAAGCGCCCAGAATGACGTCGTTGTTTGGCTTTTCTTGCACCTCTGAGATGTTCTGACTGTCCAAACACATTTCAGACAGAACATTGTGTGTCTTGATGCGCTCATGATATTGTTTTATATCCGCAATCTGTCAGTTTGTTTCTTCTGTTTTGAAGAAAGGTTAGCTGTGGATTATCCCTCTGTTTGTAATTTATTGAGCCTCTCTATCGTCCCTCACCGCTCTCCCACACCAGCACTACGGTCAGAAAATTGCAGTCTGCTGATAGCACTCGTTTCGTTTCTGTAATTATAAATATACAGTTCAACAATTCATTGACTTATTCTTTTCATGGTCATCAATAAAAGATGAAACGGTACTTACCGAAGACTGAATATTATCACAGATTCCCTTTGAGATGCTGGGCTCACAACTCTGCTTTGAACCCTTTTAAACTCTTCAATGGAATAATTACTGAGAGGTACATTCTGTTTATTTTTTATTTTTTCTGGAAAATATAACTCAGAGAGAACATGAGGATGATTGTGTTGTTGACTGCTGGGTGAACGCATCAAAGCAATCGGGAATGTGGTTATCGACATTATTATTATTATTATTATTATTATTATTATTATTATTATTATTATTATTATTATTATTATTATTATTATTATTATTATTAGTTGGAGCCATAGTACATATGTACTACATTATGCAGGTTGGTGTGCATCACAACAAGATAACTGTCTGTATCCCAGAGAAGAAACTATCAGAGGGCTTTATTGTAGCTCACATGGCACTAGAGATGTCGTTATACTCTGTGTGTGTGTGTGTGTGTGTGTGTGTGTGTGTGTGTGTGTGTGTGTGTGTGTGTGTCCTTGTATTAAAGGTGCATGTGTGTTAAAGGTGCATGTGTGTATTTCACAATGTATTTTTATTGGCTTATATAAAATACATAGAGTGCACATGGTGTGTGTGTGTGTGTGTCCTTGTATTAAAGGTTCATGTGTGTATTTCACAATGTATTTTTATTGGCTTATATAAAAGTAAGAGTGCACATTGTGTGTGTGTGTGTGTGTGTGTGTAGTGTTTGTGCAGAGCCTTTTATACCCCATGGTCTACCAACTGTACGTGTGTGTGTGTGTGTGTGTGTGTGCGTGTGTGCGCGGTGTGCATGCGTACGTGTCATGGGAGGAAGGTGTGAGGTTAGAGAGAGTGCAGTCAGAACAGTGTGTCTTGTGGGAGGTTGAACACAGGTCCCTCCTGGCTGCTTTCCACTGACACACACTGTGACAAATAACTCTGCAAGATGTCCTCCGTCTGTCCCTCCTCAGTCTCTCTGCCCGCCCTGTCTTTCTCTTTGACTCGCTGTGGGTGCTGCCACACGGGAGCGGAAACCCGTTTTGCTTGTAGATGAGCTATTTTTGGAGAACAGATATAAATGATGGTGCTTACCAATCTGGAAAGACAAGAAAAAAACGGGTGATCTACATTATTGTTACTATAATATGGTGTAGTGTAGAATAGATTAGTATTAGGCACGCAGCCACCGCTGTCTGTCCAGCCCTCTCACAGGCAGGTCTCTCTGCGAGGTGCACAGTAGCATGGACTCGACTCACCTCGTCAAAGTGCTTCGTCTTCTTGGGTGGAAATTTGACTGTCCATATTCCTCGATAAACGACCTGTTTTCACTATTCCTAATTCCTCTTTTTTTATACTTTTGTAGGCCTATAGTAGCCTGCCTATGTGCAATTTCTCTTGTTAACTAGCTGCCGAATAGGCAAAATGTTTAGCGCTGTGCAGGCAGCAGGTGGAATCAATTTATTAACAAGCAATTATCTGACATTCAGCAGTGTTGCACCCCGAATATAATCTCCAAAGTCAAACTCATAAATTCACAATGTATCATGCCGCCCCTCGTTGTGAGCTTCAAGATCTGCATACGTTGTAGCCTACTTCTGGCAGAAGAGGGTAGTTATGAGAATATTAGTAGGTCTATGTAAAATCATTAAAATTGTAATGAGTAATGAAAAGAGAGAAAATCATCAGCTACAGTTGGTTATGCATTCACATGCATTTTTTCAGGCGGTGGATAATAGCCTAAGCTTTCTCTGGAATCTCTTTTGGGTTGGCCATCTACAGGCCGGGCATGTGTACTTACAGATTTCTCTGGATTCCGGAGTTTACCGGTCTCGTCCGGACGACATGCATAATTAACATAATCCACACAATGTGGACGCGCGGAAATGTTATACCGTTTACAAAACTTGCGCGGCTAACAGCCCGAGCCGTCCTCGTCTGCACAGGGCCTTAGTTTAGACCATTGGTGAAAGCACAGTACAGTACACACTCAACACACACTCACATGTGTACAGTGCAGTGTCTGTTATTATGCCCGCTGTGTTCTGGGTTGCAGTAAACAACCAAGTGAATGGTTGATGGTGTTTTTGCAGTTGTTGAGGCATAAATGCAGTAATGGGGGAGTTTGTTTCAGTTGGAGGGATCCGTCCCCAGCCGAGCAGCCTGAATGAGAGTTCTGGGCCATGGTTCTGACAGGAATGGACCCTTGGTGTTATCTCTATTTTATTTATTTTTTGTATTTCATGCTTTTTTTCCCCTTTTTTTTTGATGGGAAAGTGTAGAGAGACAATAAACTTATGGCAGAGAGTGGGGAAACATACGAGACATGATGGGAGTCGGATTCACATTCAAACTCGAGTCCTCGTGAGTATAACAACGATGATGATCTCGTTTCATGCTGATACAGGAAAGTATCAAAAGAACATTAAGCATGTGATCACTGTGCAGTGTGTTATGATTCTCTGTTCTAAGTGCTGGACCCTCGTCTGGTTCTGGTGTGCGACGACCTTTGGCATTTCCATGGGCAAGACGGACAGGCCGGCCCGGGAGAAGATATTAACATGACGCGAGGCTTGGTCACATTAAATCATTCACACAGTTTATTACACATACAGAATCATATATAGCTTGGATACTTCATGTCCTAATGACGTCACTGACTAGACATCACAATCACTGCCTGCAGCACGCGGCCTTCAGCGTGCCCTAACACAGCTCTAAAGTATGTTACCATACATATAAGTACATGCATATTCATGTACAAGTACCAAGTATCAGTACACAGCATGTTGTATATTACAACGCAGTGCACTAACTAATTTACATGTGTCTGTTGCACAGCTTCGCATGTGCGTGCGCGTTCACAAAGTGTTGCGCCTCGGTCCAGGCCATTTAACGTATGTTGTGTTGTCTTGCACAAGTGCTTTAGCTTGCCATGGCGCCTTTTAATGGGCTGATAAAAAAGAAAGAATTGATTTCTTGGTTTGTGCCTCCGAGATGCCTTTAGTGCAGCAGAAGGGGCTGCTGTAACATTGCATTTTGTTGTGTGTGTGCGCGTGTGTGTGTGCGTGTGTGCGTGTGTGTGTTTGCGTGTGTGTGTGTGTGTGTGTGTGTGTGTGTGTGTGCGTGTGCTTGTGCGTGTGTTTGTGTGAGAGAGAGAGAGAGCGAGAGAGTTTGCAATGGTAGGAGCGGTCAGAGAGTGAGAGTCCAAGAGAGAGTGTGTCGTTCCCCTGCTGAGTTGTCTGGCTCCAGAGGCAGTCTGAGGGGCAGATATTGCGATAAGCCCCTTCAGAGACAGACAATGCTCTGCGAGCCGCCAGGAGGAACCATCCAATGCCATTCATTCCACCACCTCATTGTCTGATTATGAGCCGGTGACAATCTGTCCTCGCTCCCTGCGTGTAGGTGTCATCCACTGTGACTAATGAACTGTGATACTTCCCTTAAGCCCCATTTAGACTTTGCCATGACAGTGTTTTGCGGCCTGCAAATAGCCGCTCAAACCTATACTGTGGCTCACAACGCATCGCAACTTAAAGTGGCACTTTGTGAGCTTGTAGATCGGCTGTTTTCAGCCCAAACGACGACACTGTTGTGAGACAGAGCATATATTATTTAAGCATTAGTGTGTGCCTCACAGTCTCTCTCGCTCCTCACTTCACGCTCTATCGATTATTGAGATGCTCTCCGGTCCCTCCCATTCATGACACCCCCCCATACCACCTCTCCCCACACTCCTTTCAGCTAATGTCTACTCTGCGGTGCTTGCTCCCCTCTCCCTCCATGCGCCTCCCTTTATCTTGTACCATTCATTTGGCTAATTTGATATTTGGAGTTGATAGGACTCCGTGTTTTCACATCCATTGCTCTTCGTCATCGTCTTGTCATTCCTCCTTTTTCCTCTCTTTCTCCCTCTCTCTTGCTCCCACTTTTCTCCCTTTGCTGCTCATCTTTCTCCCTCTCCTCCCTTTCTCTCTTTATTTCTCCCTCCTCCTCTTGCTCTGTCTTTCTCCTTTCCTCCCCATGTCTCACTTTTATCTCCCTTTCCCCCTCTCCTGTCCTCTCTCTTCTCCACATCTAGCTCTCTCTCTCTCTCTGTGTCTGTCATCTTCTCTTCTTTCAGAGGAACAATAATGAAATCAGGCTCCAGTCCTTCATCTGTGTTAGCTCCATTTGCGGCTCTAATATGAGAGACTAACAGCCTGCTAATTCTCAGCCTCTGATTCGTTAAACTGACAGATATTTGCATAATTTAGATTTCTGCTCCTCAAAGGTTGAATCCGAACACTTTCACCGTTTAAACGGCATCGAGAGCTGCCACCATGATGGAGCTTGTTTGATCTCATCCGGGCGTTTGCCCAGAGATTACGGGAGTTCTGTCAGGGAAATGTAATTTAAATCTCGGGAAGAGTGAATTAATGTGCCAGGCAACAAGGTCTCGACAAGTTTCGTTCTTTCTTTTTAGCTTTTTAACTACAATTATGAACTAGCCACTTCAATGAAGACTTTTTAATGTTTTTCGCCAGCAGAGTGCCTTGGTTTCTTTTTCCTTGGTTGCAAGTTTTCAAATCCCCACCAAAGAGCACCACTTCTTTTTGACCTTCCGAGCACCCAGACCTTTTCCTTTTTCTTTCTGCATCCCCAGCAAGGCTTAAAGGGATTTTTCACTTTCAAAAAAGCTTTTGGTCATTTTATCATCTACTGTGTGAACTAGCCTGGCTAATAAGCCAGACTCAAATCACAACACTCCAGACAGTTTTTAAGTCGCTTGATTCAGTATTTAGATATTTGATATTAATTTTAGCTGCCCCGCCCCCTCCCTATACAAACCCATTGTAACTTCTAACTCCATTTTAACCATGTTAGATTAATCGAAAACACCCGTCCTTTTTCTGGTGACTGATGTTGTCCTTCTAATAAATTATGTGAGGGGCCGTGGTTTTTCATTTCCTTTTTTCATTTATTTTTAAATGTGGTCCGCTGCCCCCTCCTCATTCTTTTCCAAAACAATATTTAAAAAATAAATCGGTCACCAGAAAAAAGGACGGGTGTTTTCGATGAATCTATCATGGTTAAAAGGGAGTTTGAAGTTACAATAGGTTTGTATAGGGAGGGGCGGGGAAGCTAAAATTAATATCAAATATCTATATACTGAAACCAGCAACATAAAAACTGTCCGGCGTGTTCACATAAGCCTGAGTAGACGGTGGAATGACCAAATGTTTTTTTTTAAGTGAAATATCCCTTTAAGTGCTTAAAGTCCACGATCAGCTATAACCGTAAGAGAATGAGACAAAGAAGATTCAAGATATTTTGAATCTTAAAATATAAAATGACACTGTGAAAATATATCTATATTGTATTGTGTACTGAGATGATAAAGTATCTTAAAATTCCTCAACCGCATTAACATTAACCCTGGCATCCATATTATGTAGCTCACAATGCGTCACAGCACATCGCAGTGTGGCATGTTGTGTGTAGATAAGATATTTTCAGTGAAGAGATTTGCGGTAGAGGGTAGAGACCCCTGGGGGATTCCGGTCGATGCATATAGAGTTTCAATTCAATATTCAATATTTATACACTAAATCATTTAATGTCAGAAAACTGTCTCTACTTTTACCGTTCATTGAAAGAGGCTGAAATGGTTGCATGGTGACTGTATAGTAATTAATCGAAAACGGCATGACTTTTGTGCGCTGCATTATACACACTCCTTGTTTTGCAGCCAGTTTTTCTAGCTGACCCGCCTGGAGATGTTTAATCTTCCGGGACTGATGCTGACGGTGATTTAGTGCAGTAAATCCGCAGTGTGTTTATGACATTTTGCTGAACCGTTTTCTGGAAAAGGGTTTCTAAGTTGTGTTCTACTTTTCGGATTATGTCTCACCTTTGGGGTGAGTGCACAGTTTCGTGGCAACTCTCATTCTGTTTCCTTTGTGCTGTCGCGGCTCAGAGCACTCCAAACTGATGCCGACTACACTTCTTGGCCTTAAGCCTCACCTAATTCCAACATACTTTGCTAGTTTGGGATGGCTCAGGGTAGAAGCCACGGTTAAGTAAATATCAATGGGATTAGTTCAAAGGGACAGTGCCCTCAATACCCTCATACTAACTATACTTCTCCAAAGTGAGCGACACCCATAGCCACGACAATAGAGGGCACAACCGTGATGTACTGTACAGTAATTAGAACAGACATGTGGAATGACACCATCCACCATTACACTAAAGCAGTGGTTTTCAACCAGTGGTCCGGGGACCACCAGTGGTCCTTGAGGGGGTTCCAGGTGGTCCCCAGCTAAATGATCATAGGCATAGGCATCCGTCCGTCAGTGATGACGATGGATTGCGCCCGAGTGGTCAGGTTTTCTTGCAGCGGCGGTGTCCGGACAGCCCCGCTCCGGAGTGGCAGTTTTTAGTGCAAACGAGAGGGGACTGGCACAGGAGTGGGGGCTGCTTCACGCACGGCGAGTTCCTGCAGCGACAGTCTGCCTCCAAACGCCACAGTCTTTTCCTCCCAGTTGTTGTGGTCAATGCCATTTACAAGAAGTCTAGAGACAATTAGAGAAGGCAGAAGAATTGTTATTTTGATTAATGTTTGCCAACAGCATGGAACTGTGTGTGTCAATGATAACAAAATAATCTTAGTTTTTGGTCAGAGAGGCTAAATCTCATCAAATGGTGGTCAGTGGATCAAATGCAGAATGAATTATGGTCCTTGATATGAAAAAGGTTGGAAACCACTGCACTAAATGATGTCTTTCAAAATTGGCCTGGAAAACATCTACATATAAAACAGGAGAACCAAGGGGGAGGCAAATGTAACTTTCCCATCGCTTTTGCAATATGTTTTTGTATTTGTTGATGACATGTGTTATTGTGTAATTGTTTAATGCCGTGTTGATGAATTGAATACCTGGGAGTACAGATCGATGAGGACCTGAGCTGGCACACGCATGTTACAACACTGTGTTCTAAGATACACCAGCGTCTACACTTTCTCAGAAGACTTAGGCTTTTCGTAGCCAGTGTAAATATCATGTTGACCTTTTACAGGGCTAGTATAGAGTCAATCCTAAGATACGGTATGTTCAGCTGGTTTGGCAATCTAACTGTGAAGTACAAATCTCAAATAAGTAGGGTAGCAAACAAGGCTGGGCATGTCCACCCCCCCATCACCCCCCCCCACATCACTCCCCAGGCCATCTTTGAACAAGCAGTGTTGAGACAAGCTCGAAATATTGTATCTGAC
This sequence comes from Protomyctophum parallelum, assembly GCF_964188405.1. Classification (NCBI taxonomy): domain Eukaryota; kingdom Metazoa; phylum Chordata; class Actinopteri; order Myctophiformes; family Myctophidae; genus Protomyctophum; species Protomyctophum parallelum. The sequence goes on along the minus strand of NC_139717.1, from coordinate 40,824,190 downwards.
CCCTTGCATGTTTTGTACCGAGAGTACGAGCTAATGCCATCCGGTAGGAGGTATAGAACTCCACGGTATGTGTATAATAGATTTAAACACTCTTTCGTTCCCCTGTCAATGAAAATGCTCAATCAGAGATTGCGGAATGCACTTTACTGACTCAGAGATTCAGGGTTTGCCAGAAGCACTTTTTAATTGACTAGTTGCACTTTATCAAGGGCATGTGTGCAATATCTCTGTTTTGTGTATGTTGAGAGTTTCATGGTGTTTGTTCCTTTTCGTATGTGAACGTGTCTGTTATTTGTATGCAGCTGTGACTCTGTCTCCAAGACAAATCTCTCCCAAGGGAGACAAATAAAGACAACCTTGAACCTTGAACCTTGAATACATACAGTGAGCCCACAATGGAAACAAGTCCTCGGGACTTTATTGTGTGATCCTATTAATCCTATAGCCTTAATGTCTGGCTGTACCACATGCCGTTTACATAGCCTATTCAAATCAATACAAAAACAAAAGCACATATAATGCAAAGCCTTAGGCTCACACATTGGCTGTGTGTGTGTGTGTGTGTGTGTGTGTGTGTGTGTGTGTGTGTGTGTGTGTGTGTGTGTGTGTGTGTGTGTGTGTGTGTGTGTGTGTGTGTGTGTGTGTGTGTGTGTGTGTGTGTGTGTGTGTGTGCGCGTGTGCATGTTCACTAGAGACGCACAGATAACCTGAAACTTTGTGTACACAGTGTGTTCATTATCTTCCCGTTATCCAACCGCAATAATTTGATCATCCTATTTATATAATCCACACTGCACATGGGATTGTATACAGTACATACTTGTACAAACAATGTCACTCTCTGACTCACTCACCACTGTCGTTCACTGATGTTACGTATACGTACCATTTCCATATCCATGGTAACAACAGGCCCTCTGCTCGGTTTCATAAGGCATATCCCTATCCAGCAGGGTTAAGATAAGAACTTAAATCACTCCCAGTCCCACGCCAAACTTTTACTCCTTTTCATTTTGTTTTAGGTTTCTCTCTCACTACTGCTGCCTGTACTAGTAGTCGACTGTGTTGTGCACATTGAGTTATAAAGGGTAGAGTGCGGACAGGGGAGCGACAGCCCCGCCCCCTGCTATTCACTTCAATGGAAGTTGCTCAGTGGCGTTTTGAAGCACCCGGAAGAACTCAATATTAAACCCATTCTGACCTGAGATCAGATTAATACGAGGTTTCCACTGGACACACACTGGTCTGATTAACCCATTCTGACCTGAGATCAGATTCTAAAAATGTCAGTTGTTCTTCGATTTTTTTCAAAAATAGCAGACCTACAAGCTCGTATCGCGCCACTCGGTGGCGCGATATGAGCTTGTAGATCTGCTATTTTTCAATAGCTAAAGCATAACATGATGCCAACACCAAAATGGGTGCCCGGTCAGAATGGGTTAAACCCCAGCTGCGTAGGGTTTTATTGTGCTATGTGCACCGGCCCACCTGCAGTTCCAGCGTTGACCAGTAGGCTCGATCGCTTCAACGTTGGCCAGCCGTTCTGGAGGCTTGGTTGTGGACATTGAAGGACCCACACGTCAACGTGTATATATTAGGCAACGGCGCAGGCGGCTAATTTGTGCCTGATGGAAAATTGTGGAATATTAAATTTCTACTAACGAGATTTCATGCGTTTTAAAAGCTATATCCTGGTATACTAAATTAGTGCAAAGATAGATGGACTCTATAGTCTAAAGCAGTGTTTAATTAAAAAAAAAAAAAAAACGTAAGAACGTACATTATTGTTAGACATAATCTCATTTGGTCCAGAATTGTTCTCCTGTCTGTGTATTATAGTTAGAAAAACTCTGATCAAATGATGTTATTGTCTCCACCAGGCCGAAGGCATGTGGGGAGAGTATGTTTTGCACTCCGTCCGTCCGCGTGTCCGTCCGTCCGTCCGTCCGTCCGTCCGTCCGTGTGTGTGTCCGTCCGTGTGTCCGTGAACAGCTAATCTCGGCCACCGTTAACCCGGTCGATGCCATATTTTGCACACACACTCCCTGGATGCCAACGATGAACCTCTGCCCCAAACTTTCCAGAACGGCCTGTTATAGCGCCACCAGGAGGCCGCTTTGTGCAAAACAAGTTTTTGCACAGTACACCTACAGATTTTGTCCAAACATCACGCAAATTCGTATACAGTCTCTCTAGAGCCATTCAACGAAACGGGTCTTTCAGATTTATCAGACTCCATCCTGATTGGTTAAGATTGGCTTCCAAAGTTCACAGGAGTGCTCCGTTTCAAACAAAATGCTGCAAATCATGAACACATCGCGTGATTTCCGTGAAATTGTGCACCCACATTCCCACTAGGCCGAGGACGAAATGCCACATGAACAATTTCAACTCAGCCTCAAGGTGGCGCTATAACTGGCCGAAAAGTATTTTTACCTCTAACTGCACGGATCTGTGGATAACCTGGTGGAGACCTGTGCCCGGAAGGGCACTTTTTCTAGTTTATGTATGTTCTGCATGTAGTTGAAGATGATCTACGGTATATCATTCTTGTATAGCTGGGGACCCTGGATCCCCTTCGACGGCCCCTGGGGGTCCCTGGACCCCACGTTGAGAACCGATGCTCTAAAGTCTAAACTGAAGCTCCTCTAGGGACATTTTGTCAGGGATATAATTTGTTAAGAGAAATGCTTTTTTTTTAAAGGATTTGAACCGCACCAGGGGACACGGGGAAGGGGACTTTCACCTTCAGCCGGGCTGACATGGAGTCTCTGGGCATGGTTCTGTTCTGAACTAGGCTGCTGCTATTGTTGGGGGGCCTTGCATATAGGGCCGTCTCAAACCCCTTCCCTCTCTCTCTCCTCCACACACCTCTTCTTCATCCCTGGCACCTCACTGTAATGTGGGTTAAGCTCCGTCGTTTGGAGGGCACGGAGAAACCCGGCCGCGCCTCTCGCTGCGGACACGTTTACATACAAGCCGAGGTGTGTCTTGGCACGGTTTCTTCTGCATACACACACGCGTGCACGTGCTTTCTTTAAATTATTAAATAAGCGGAGCTATGGAGGGAGCGTATGCTGTATAGCGTAGGCGGACAAGGTCGTCCATGGTGTCAGAAATGTGTTCCATTCCATGCCATGTGGTCGGCATGATCGTTTTTTGGCTGTGAGAGAACATTTTTAAACGTTGTTTACTTTTTAATTTGTGGTTCAACTCTATTTGGCATTTAGTGATTTAAAATGAAACATTTAGAGTTACTTTGTAAGAGTGATACCGTGCGTTATGGAGGCTATGTTAATTTGTGGTTCAACTCTATTTGGCATTAGTGATTTAAAATGAAACATTTAGAGTTACTTTATAAGAGTGATAACGTGCGTTATGGGGGCTATGTTCTGCATGGATGGATATCATTACAGGTGTACTAACCCTAACCCTTGAGAGTTTAACTTGCCCTTTGGTGCGCCTTGGGCAGATCAGGTTTCAGAATCAGAATAGCCCATGCTGTGCTCAGAAGGTGACTTGAAGGGGTTGAGAGAGAGAGAGAGAGAGGGAGAGGGAGAGGGAGAGAGAGAGAGAGAGGGAGAGAGAGAGAGGTATAGCGGTATAGCCTGAGGTAGTCAACCTTTATCAAAGTGACAGGGCCTGGGGGAGTTCATGAAATGGCTGGTGAAATAAGCTGCTGCCGCGGTCTATGGCAGTAGTGGGTGTTCTGATCTGTGGTGGAACATGTGAACCACTAACAGATAGCTTGGTAGGAAGGAGGGGTACTGGGGGCAAAGGAAAAATAGGACAGATACAATTTTTCTTTAATATAGTGACGTATACTGTATGGCATTGGTTCTCAAACTTTTAAATGTCAAGGACCCCCAAATTGACACTTATCATCCCCGCGGACCCCCGTTTGAAGATCTTTACAGCTCTATAGCTGTGACTCTCAACCATTTTATCTTCAGGGACACCCCGTTTGACTTGCATGAGTTGCATTTGTACACTCTCTGAGTTCCAGTCTCATAATGGTCACATTTGGTTCCTAACTATCATTTAGCTGGGGACCCCCTGGAAGTCCCTCAAGGACTTTGAGAACCACTGCTGTATGGTTGACCAGGTGGAGTCTAAAATGTTTCGACCAAGTAAAGGTTAAACACAGATGTTGGCGTGGCAGCAGTCAGTAAAAAAAATAAAAAAGCAACACTTTTGCGAGGGGAAAAGTTGTGCATAATAACATCAGCAAACTGAAAGATTTGACGAAATGTATAATTTGGCGATTTCCTGTAGCGTAACTTGCAATTTTTTTGTATTTGACTTTACAGGACAATAATTTGTGTTTTTTTTTGATAAAATAGAAGCTGGTTTCAAAGACAGCGGTTTGCCCTAGTTGAAGGTTCTGGTGGAGACCGCTTGAGAAAGTGTTCCATTCGCCCTCCCATGAAAAATGTGTGTAGAATTGTATAAAACCACTCTCCCAATGGAGAGTGGTTTGGCATTTTTGTTATAGCGACGTCCCCGTCGGCTCTGTTTTTACAATGGCTGTAATTTATTGTTCTGCACAACCCCCCCCCCCCCCCCCCCCCTCACACACACACACACACACACACACAACCACCCCCCCCCCCCCCCAAGCCCTCTATCTCATCCCTCTCTATTCTCTGTACTTTGGTTCTTTTGGCCTCCCACACGCAACAATTCTGTCTCTGTCTGTCTCTCTCTCGGTCCCCGGCTGCTTGACATTCAGCCCTACAGTGCACCGCCTGCCACAGAAGTTGTGTGTGTGTGTTGTGTGTGTGTTGTGTGTGTGTATGTGTGTGTGTGTGTGTGTGTGTTGTGTGTGTTGTGTGTGTGTGTATGTGTGTGTATGTGTGTGTGTGTGTGTGTGTGTGTGTGTGTGTGTATCTTTCATCCCATAAATATATTTTCCATGCCATTACTGTCCTGGCTCAGGACTTTATCCATCCATAGAGTATGAGCCTCCCCCAGCCTGTTAAGTCCTGATGTCTGACTCCCGTGAACAACAAAGCCGTCTGGTGGAGCTCATCTGCCTTCCCATCGCTCACAGCGGGCTGACCCTTATAGCATATCAAATTCTACATTTCACAGCTTTTTCTTTTCTCTCTCTCTCCCTCAACGCTGCTGAGTGCGGGAAATATTATCCCCTATATTTATCTCCTCTCGCTGGAAGCGAGGTCTCACCCCACCGCACCGCACCGCACCGCACCAAGCCAAGCCAACCCCCCCCCCTCTCCGGTATACACGCTTCTACCTACGCGTTGGTGGTGGGGCATATAGCGGAGAGGTCAAAAAGGCCTCGCAACTGTCCTCTCTCTCGTATGCGTTCCATTAGCATTGATTCCCTATTCTGTGCCAAAAGCACAGTTAATAACAAGTGAGAGCGCTGAACTTCTTTTATTTATGAGCGGGCGGCCCGTAGAGACATCCATTATCTTCACGGGATACAAAGGGAGCACACTGTAAAAAAAGACCTTTGGGGGGGGTCGAGTCGGGTAGGCGGACTATTACGCAGAATCCCAATCCCAATTTGGTGCTATATACCTACATGTACCATGCATGGCTTCATCTAATTTAACCCATTCTGACCTGAGATCAGATTCATGCGAGGTTTCCGCCGGACACACACTGGTCTGATGAACCCATTCTGACCTGAGATCAGATTCTAAAAATGTCAGTCGCTCTTCGATTTTTCAAAAATAGCAGACCTACAAGCTCGTATCGCGCCACTCGGTGGCGCGATATGAGCTTGTAGATCTGCTATTTTTAAATATCTAAAGCATAACATGATGCTAACACCAAAATGGGTTCCCGTTCAGTATGGGTTAAGTGCAGCCCCTTGAACCGGAGCCTGTGGACGTCGTCGAAGGATGCTGAGGGCTATACGAAATGCTGCGTGGCATTTCATCTGCTCTGGCAGCCGTGAAGCACGTATATAGGAGATGAGAGGCGTCCGTCCGTCCAGCTAAAGGGCAGTCCTTTTGATGCCAATCAGAGAGGCCGAGACAATTCTAATTTGATGGCGATCGGATGGAAGTGAAGCCGACGTGTCCTGGGTTTCTTCAGAAGGTTGAGACTCGAAACGCGTGATTAGGCCTCCGTGCGCTTCATTTACACACTTGTAAATGCGGTACAATTGTGCAATAATAATAGGAATGTCTGTTCAGAGAGAGAGAGAGAGAGAGAGAGAGAGTGTGTGTGCTCTTGCGTGCACAATGTTCACAAATGTGTGTGAGCGAGAGAGAGAGAGAGAGAGAGGAACTGAGAAAGATAACACGTCTGTATCAGTGCTAGCATGCGCACAGCTCTCTGTCGTCGGCTAATTAACCCGTTCTGACCTGAGATCAGATTCTAAAAATGTCTATTACATCCTGACAGTTTCATTATTAACCCATTCTGACCTGAGATCAGATTCTAAAAGTGTCTTCGATTTTTCAAAAATAGCAGACCTACAAGCTCGTATCGCGCCACTCGGTGGCGCGATATGAGCTTGTAGATCTGCTATTTTTCAATAGCTAAAGCACGACATGATGCCGACACCAAAATGGGTGCCCGTTCAGAATGGGTTAAGACTAATTGAGCGAGCTGATGGAAGGTGGTTTGCGTGGGTGTGTCGGCTCAGAGGTGTGAAAAGCAGGGAGAGCTGCTCGGGGTCTGTTCATCTAGACAGCAACTCCATCGGCGAACTGACCTTATTTCTAGATTATTTATGTCCACGGTAAAATAATGACAAAGGTCACACGCAGGATCAAAAATGCCATGTTTTAGAAAACAAGCTATAAAATGAGCCCTTTTTTTTCCAACAAGGGGAGGGAGAATATTGCATTCCTGTACAATGTCTTTTGTTTATGGCAACACCGCTTCTATACTGTATACATGTCACCTGGGGATACTGGGCTACTGGTGGTCAAGGTGCTCTGTGAATGCAGCTAAAATAACCTTGAGAAGAACCCCCTAGATGAACGCATTGTGTTTGCCATTATGCGTTGCCATTTCCTTTTTTTTCTTTTTTTTTACCAGCTTGTGTGAAGTGCAAGCTGGTCTATATTCAGTCGCTGTGCTATTAATCACTTTCTCCTCATTGGATAAGCTAATGGGGAGTCGGCAATGCACTTCCCATGCTCTGAACGGGCATCAACGACTGGCTATACACCAGGCTTTTCGCGCGCGTTTACGTGCACACGCGAGCCCCGTGTACGCACGCTTAAAATAGGACCTGGACCTGAAAGCGTGTGCGCACACGTGTGCGTATGCGCGTTAAGCAAACTTTACAGATTGATAAGACATTCATTTTAAATGATGTTTACAGTTAGATGTTGGATTGTTTGTGCCTGTAAGAGTGCATGAATAAATCTACTATAGCGAGCTTCATTTAACTTGAGCTTAATAACATCTTTTCAGTAAGATGCAAGAGTCAGGACAGTATACTTTTCAAGGGTTTTGTCTGGTCACAAGCCGCTAGGCTATAATACATTTCTTGTTTTCATAGAAATAAAGACTTTCTAAATCGGAAAAAGAGTGCTGTGAACATCATGGGTAGACAATGAATCCATTCAAAGAGGCATATTTCTCAGATCTCTTCTCAGGTTATTTGAGCACGAATCCTGTAACCCGTAACCGGTAACTGTATCTGCACTGTGCCTCCATACTGTAACTGTCAGGTACACTGCGTCCGTCGGTTACTGAAGAGACTGCAGGCAAACCCTTGTCATGCTAGTGGAACATCTGAGCCTGCAGCTTAAATTGATCACACACACACAGACAGACAGACACAGGGATCGATGAGCACCAGGGGTGGAATGAATATAGAGTTATGGCTATACCATCACTTTACATTGTCCAGTCGTGCTGCTCCATTGAAACACATGCAGGCCCAATATAAGCCTGAGCTATCCTTGGTTGTGCGCTATAGTGCACCTCGCACCGAAAATAGTCGATCCACAGGATCAGAACGGGCAAATGCTGTGGCGTCATTGTGAGCTTGTAGATCGGCTATTTTCACTTCTTTGCGGCTTTGGGGCAACTCTCGCGGCAGTCCCCCCCCCCCCCCCCCCGCCTCTCGGGCACGGTTCCATTTAACCCATTCTGACCGGGCACCCATTTTGGTGTTGGCATCATGTTATGCTTTAGCTATTTAAAAATAGCAGATCTACAAGCTCATATCGCGCCACCGAGTGGCGCGATACGAGCTTGTAGGTCTGCTATTTTTTGAAAAAAATCGAAGAACGACTGACATTTTTTTAGAATCTGATCTCAGGTCAGAATGGGTTCATCAGACACAGTGTGTGTCCGGCGGAAACCTCCGTATGAATCTGATCTCGGGTCAGAATGGGTTAACTCCTACATTTATCTCTGTGTGCCGTCCATTTATCTCCCACTTGCTGTAACCCATCCAGCCACTGACTAGACAACGCAGACGAGATGCCCCTATTATTTATTTAGCACCACTTTGAGGAGGCGGGCCCGAGTCAATTGAGAAGCCGCGTGCGTTTACGGTAACAAGATTTGCAGAGCGGTCTCGGAGGCCAGACATGGCGGGCCATCGGCATGATGAGACGGGGCTAGAGATCGAATGGAGTCCGTATAAGGTAGGAGGTTGGGGCACGGGGGGGATGCTGACACCATTTTGGTGTCAGCATCATGTTATGCTTTAGCTATTGAAAAATAGCAGATCTACAAGCTCATATCGCGCCACCGAGTGGCGCGATACGAGCTTGTAGGTCTGCTATTTTTGAAAAAAATCGAAGAACGACTGACATTTTTAGAATCTGATCTCAGGTCAGAATGGGTTCATCAGACCAATGTGTGTCCGGCGGAAACCTCGTATGAATCTGATCTCAGGTCAGAATGGGTTAAGTGAAGGTCAAGCAGCCGGGTCACAGTAGTAATCTTGGCGTCTGCAACCCGCCGATGACAGCCAGACGGATTCTTATGGCCCCCCGAGCGGAAAAAAGTTGGCCCGGCACCCTCAATATTCCGTATAAATCGATGGTGGCCCGAAGCGGAGAGCCATAGTTTTTAGCCCTGTAATGAGATTCTTTGGCCCTGCTCGTATTGTAGCCGAGCCCTGTTCAAAGGAGGGCAGGTTTTGATGCATTGAGCGTTCATGAGAGAGGACTTGTGTGTGTGTGTGTGTGTGTGTGTGTGTGTGCGTGCGTGCGTGCGTCCTCGCTTGCAAGTACGCAGCTGTGTGTTTGTGTGTATAGGCCTGTATGGAGACTTAAACCCAACCTAATCATGAGTCCCCTCTCTTAGCTTTGTGCAGGCTGGCTGTCCAGGCCTATATATCAAACGCATATATATCAAACACACACACACACACACACACACAGTCACACAGTCACACACACAGTCACACACAGACACACACACACACACACACACACACTGCTGTTACTCTTCTGTATTGTCCGTGCCGCTCCCACATGCCCCCTCCTTCCACTGTATATTGCTGTGTATCACCTACAGTGACTCTGGCAGCGTATTAAATGAAGAGTGTGTGCGTGTGTGCGTGTGTGCGTGCACGCGTGCGTGTGTGCGTTTGTTTAATCTTTTCTTTCATCAGGTTCAACTTTATTACCACATTACAGGTTCACAGGTGTAAAAGAGTGTGGTGTGGTTGTTGTACAAGCTCCCAACATTTGCAGTTTCAAGAAATACTGAAATACTGAATAGAAAAAAGAAAGAGACGAGGAAAACCAGTCGGAGGTACAGTATAGTCTGTCCAATAACATGCAAGCAATGCCTCAATGAGGCAGAAATGCTAAGTATAGAGAAACAAAGCCAACATCAGCATAACAGCAGGCATAATATAATCATACTCTCTTTTGCAGGTGAGACATCACTTAGGAACACGTATCAAACATGTCGGTGTTTACTTAAGTAAACATCTAATCAAATCAACCTTTATTTATATGTAGAACATATTCATGCAACCAGAGTTGAACAAAGTGCCTCACAACAAAAGATTAGAATGAAAGCAAATTACTGTACATCACGCAGAGCAAAGAAAAACATATCAAGAACCAACGTGAGACACGGATAGTATGGAATGCATAAACACGTCGAAATCAGCTAACATTGAAAGCCAGGGGGAAAAAGGTGCATTTTAAAAATGTTTTGAGGAGCTCTAATATGGGGGAAGGTTGTTCCATAGCTTCAGGGGCCGCTGGGTTTCGGGGTGTGTTGGCACAGTCTGGTGCCAACACACACGGTCTGCTGACCGGTCAGCAGACCTCAGATCAGCTCTGGAGTGGTTATGAGTTCGGCTATATATGGGGGGGGGGGGGGGGGGTCAATATGACACAGAGATAATCACAGAAATAATCGTTATGTTGCACCCGTGTTCATCGCGACGCATTGGCTGAAATGTACATATAGGGTTTTTTTTTTTTTTTTTTTTTTAAGATATTTTTTTGTGGCTTACGCCTTTTTATTGATTTTTGAAGGGACAGACAGTAGGCTGACAGGAAACGGGAGAGAGATGGGGGGATGACATGCAGTAAAGGCCGTGTCGGGTCCGGGAGTCGAACCCGCGGCACACTGCGACTGGATTACCAGTCCGGTGCCCAGACCGTTACGCTACGGCCTGGGCCCATATAGGGTTTTCTAATCAAAATTAAAATCTACAAAGTAACTAGTAGGACCTAACTAAAGTTTTCAAATAAATGTAGAGGAGGAAAAAGTACAATATTTGCCTTTGAGATGTAGTGGAGTAGAAGTAAAAGTATTGGAGATTGGAGAAATGCTCAAGTAAAGTACAAATAACTACAATTGAATAAAATTATTGTTAAACATCTGCATTACTTAATTTACAAGAAGTGTACGAAATTCAACGTTCTCCTATGGTACCGACATCAATACAGCATGGAATTGTGGGCAAAATCTTGTCCGACGACAACGAAATATTTTGGGTCCGAGAGGCTAAAATGTCACCTAATGGCGGTCCGTGCCGTGGTTCAAATTCTCAATAAACAACGGGCTTTGATATGAAAAGCGTTGAAAACCACCGAGGTAGATCGTTGGCACAGTGCTCGTTCCTCTGCCTCGGGTGGACGACAGTCAGCTGATTGGTCTCTTTCCTTTGCCTCGGGGGGACGACAGTCAGCTGATTGGTCTCTTTCCTTTGCCTCGGGTGGACGACAGTCAGCTGATTGGTCTCTTTCCTCTGCCTCGGGTGGACGACAGTCAGCTGATTGGTCTCTTTCCTTTGCCTCGGGTGGACGACAGTCAGCTGATTGGTCTCTTTCCTTTACCTCGGGTGGACGACAGTCAGCTGATTGGTCTCTTTCCTTTGCCTCGGGGGGACGACAGTCAGCTGATTGGTCTCTTTCCTCTGCCTCGGGTGGACGACAGTCAGCTGATTGGTCTCTTTCCTTTGCCTCGGGTGGACGACAGTCAGCTGATTGGTCTCGTTGACACCCAACGGTGTCAGTGATCCGACCTCGTCCCTGTAGGCAGACTCGTCATCGTTGACAACATCACAACAATGCAGTCCATCACTGTCGTGTCATCAGCATACATACTTGATGGGGCTGAGTGTTGTGTGACCACCCAGTCCTGCGTGTGTGTGTGTGTGTGTGTGTGTGTGCGTGCGTGTGTGCGTGTGCGCGCGTGTGTGTGTGCGCAGGAGAAAAGGCCCTGAGGGTCTGATTCGTTGCACATTCTCACCACTTGGTGGCAGCTCGTCAAGAGGTCCAGTATCCAGCTGCACACGTTTAGGTGCGGGCCTTAAACTCTTCGCCCTCTTATCAAAATTCAATGATGCATTAACTCCTCTCTCTCTCCTTTTCTCTCCTGACTCGCTCCGTCCTTCTATCCCCCATCACCAGCACCATTGTCTCTCTATTCTCTGTGTGTGTGTGTGTGTGTGTGTGTGTGTGTGTGTGTGGGTGTGTGCGTGCGTGTGTGTGTGCGTGCAAGAAAGGGAGTGAGAGAGACCGAGACACAGAAACAGTGCAAGAGAGAACAAAAAGACGGGGGGAGGAGGGAGGGAGAGAGAGAGAGAGAGAGAGAGAGAGAGAGAGAGAGAGAGAGAGAGAGAGAGAGAGAGAGAGAGAGAGAGAGAGAGAGAGAGAGAGAGAGAGAGAGAGAGAGAGAGAGAGAGAGAGAGAGAGAGAGAGAGAGAGAGAGAGAGATTCATTCAACGCATTGCTTACTGTACTGCTGCTATCTTACAGCAACACACCTCATCCATTCAAACGTTCACAAGGCCAGATGCAGACACTTTGGGCTTTTCATGACTGACACACACACACACACACACACACACACACACACACACACACACACGTCGGACGCACACATGCAAACCATGGCATCCCTGTAGTGTGTGTGTGTGTAGGAGAGCATAACGAATCCCATACAGTACAATCTACTATACCTGGCAGATTTAAGAGCCTTCGATAGGCTTGCTGCACATAATACGTGCCAGCCAAGATACACATGGAGCAGTGTTGATTGACACATGCACACACACACACACACACACACACACACACACACACACACACACACACACACACACACACACACACACGCCACACCACACCGCATCACACATTGGCAACCACACACAATCACACGCAGCCACATAGACACACCCACACTTGCATGAGAGCACACAGGCAGCAAACACATAAATGGCTCACACACACCCTTGCACGCACACAAAAAGACTCATAAACTATGCACAACCACACAGCCAAGTCAGCCATGCACACACACACACACACTCACACAGACACCATACTTGTGTGATCAGCACAGACAGACAACCCCCCCTCCACACACACACACACACACACACACACACACACACACACACACACACAGTCACTCGCATATACAATCACAGATTGACAAACTCATGCATGCACGCACACACGCACATCCTAAATCGTCACAGGGGCAGGAGGCCCACAGTCCCTCCCCTTCGTAAGTTATTTTTCATCTCTCTGCTTCTGTTGTGTTCTTTTTTTCAGCAGTGCTTTCTGTGTTGCTCGGGCATAGAATGTCAGACGGCCAGGGACGAAGAGTGGCTTTTGTACAGAAGACAAACTGAGAAGGCAGATGAGTGGATAGGAAACAAGGGATGGTTAGGGACTGAGACCAAACGGTGACTAGAGAACTGGATTGGATTGGATAATTAGATAACGCGAGATAGAGATATGGTTGTGTAACTTCTATATGGGTGCAACAGTTAAATATCAGATGAATCCAGCATGAACAAAAACATCAGAATTCAAATAAAAGTACAAAAATTCAAATTAATAAATACGAAAATTTCAAAAATAGCTAAAACAGCACATAATGCAAACCAAAAGTGGTGTAACAAAGCCAGCACTGGATGTGTTTCAACTAACTCGGACCCCCTGAAGTCTTTAAACCAAGATGACATACTGTGTAGCGGCGTGGTGTACACTGTAGAGCATGTTGGAAGACACAATGATGAACGACGCAAGTGCTGCGAGACTGCGACTGTGAGCAGAGCAGCAGCTCAGCCTCAGAGCCTCAGAGCCTTCCTCCCCTCTACAGCGTTTCTGTTGGAGGACAGCAGCAGCAGCCGCCGGTCTCCGCCTAACTTCTGCCAACTGCCACTTGCAATGCAGCGTGTTGTGATCTTTGTACTGTAGAATAGATCGGCTCTTTTTGTGCAATACCTTTTTTTTCCTCTTTTTTTTAAGATATGTTTTTGGATGCTTTTCAGCCTTTATTTTGATTGTATAGTGGAGAGAGTGACAGGAAACGGAGTGACACGCAGCAAAGGCTATCGAGCTCGGGAATCGAACCTGCACAAGGCTTTATTAGAGCACATGTATGTGGCTGACCTACAAGCTCGTATTGCGCCACTCGGTGGCGCGATATGAGCTTGTAGATCTGCTATTTTTAAATAGCTAAAGTATAACATGATGCTGACACCAAAATGGGTGCCCGGTCAGAATGGGTTAATCACTAGGCCTAGGTTAGTAAGTATAAGTTTAAGTGCTAAACGCCTTATCCCTAAACCTTTTGCCTTTTATTTTACTATTTTGAAAACCATATTAAAATTGATCAACTAGCCGATCTACATCAACACGTCGATGTAGTCGGCTAGTTGAACTATTAAAAGATATTTTTCAAAATAGTAAAGAAAGGCAAAGAAGTCTAGGGATAAGGCGTTTGGCGTGGGCGAAAATAGAGCCCTAGGATTTAAGTGGTTAATCAGACTTATCGATTTAGTCGATACATTTTCAGTGCAATATAAAAAGAAGGAAAATGTATTCGATAGAATATTCATGTTGAAAATAATCGGTAGTTGCAGCCGTTCATGATCCCTCTCCTTTCTTTTCACTTCATAGAGACAGATGAAGTAAGAGAGGGAACTTTTGGTGGTGGTACATGTATGTATGTTGGGCAAGCCGGGTGATGTCGCCGCCGGCCGCAGCTCTGAGGTCGGCAGGGCGCTTGGCCTTTTTCAAAAGTCTGCGATTAGAATTCTGGCAGATTTATCTGGCTCTGGATCAGGCAGGCGGGTGAGCCCTCGGAGCCTGGCTTCAGCTGGCCGATGGACATGGTGGCCGACGACAGTGGCCCAAACAGATGGCTGTTCTAATCATGAAGAGAGGCCTGTTCTCTCTCTCTCTCTCTCTGTGTGTGTGTGTGTGCGTGTGCGTGTGCGTGTGCGTGTGCGTGCATGCGTCATCATGTATGTTTTGGGTTAGGATTGGAGTTATGACTCTGGGATTTTGTCTCAGTACAGGTATGACCCCATTTTACACCTGTCAGTTGATTGTATTGTAATCACTATGATGTAATATGATTGTATTATAATGAGTGAAATTCACTGTGTGTAAAATGCACTAAAGGTGCATTAAAAATCAGATCATGTAAAGCGCCTTCTCGGGGGGGGGGGGGGGGGGGGTGGTCAGAGTAGTTGTAGTTGTATTACATTATAAATGTAAAGTTTCTCCTCTGCAGTGTGCGTGCAACTGCTAAAATGAAAATCTACAAAAGGACTAATGCCTTAATTAATGCCTTAATTTTAAACTTTAAAAATGTGTATTTCCTTCATGTTTGTTTAGATTCTTTGTCCAAAGTTATGTTGCTGAACTTAACCGAATAATTGAGAGAATAATTCTGTGTTTAATGAGTCATGGACGTTGGTAATTATTTTTCTCCATGTAGAATTCTCAGCTAGAATGCATTAAAACACAATGATAACTTACTACCCTCCCCGGGCCCCTTGTTGGCCGCCTGGTGGCAAGTCTTACTTCTGGCTATCTCTGAGCACACCAGAAACAAATTCTAAATTCAAAACCTTTGATTGAATATTGAATATTCCATTAATATTCTTCTTAATCAGCATATTTATCATTCTTCAACATAACTCTACTGCAGCGTTGATGCCAGACCACCAGTATGTGGTCCTTCTGAGAAGTCTGGTCACGTAAACAGTCTCCGCAGGGGGTCTGATGTATTAGACCACATTAACTACTGTATAAACGCAACTTTGAAATGAAAGTAAAATGTGCACTGCATGCACATAGGACTTATATTTACTTATTTACTGACTGCTAAAACTGCTAAAACTTGCTAAAACTGCTCAAACTTGCAGTCACTAACTTCTGCTGGCATGAATTCATATTCTGTATTGTCTACCGTCGCTCATTTCTTTATCCATTATTTTAAGTGACAACTTTTCAAAGAATTTCAAAATGATAAAAAAAATAGCAAACATGCAGATCTACAAGCTCAGAGAGGATACTGTATAGGCTATATTCACCATGGTGTATGACGAAAAACTAGACTAGAGTTAGAGTAGCCGTTTCAGTTTTGTTGCGGTGAAAAGATGTTTTTATGTAAGACCTCTCAGTTCATTTAGATATGTTTGACATTTTTCTCATGAAGCCACTTGTGTCTTCCCTGAGTCTGTCCTGGTGAAGGTCGAATAGACCGAAACGTTGACACTAGTGTGCGGGACCCTTTGTTTTTCAAAGATAACCTTTTTAAGTATGCTTCATTACCCTACGCACCTGTCACTATAGCCTTCTGAGGTGTGCATTGGCCTTTTGCTAAAAAAGTTTGTTCTTTCCCTGAGTATATAAAACATCCAGCAAGATTACCCCATTCTGACCTGAGATCAGATTCATACGAGGTTTCCGCCGGACACACACTGGTCCTGATGAACCCATTCTGACCTGAGATCAGATTCTAAAAAATGTCAGTCGCTCTTCGATTTTTCAAAAAATAGCAGACCTACGAGCTCGTATCGCGCCACTCGGTGGCGCGATATGAGCTTGTAGATCTGCTATTTTTCAATAGCTAAAGCATAACATGATGCTAACACCAAAATGGGTGCCCGGTAGAATGGGTTAAAGTGCTTGAAGGGACACAGTGGTGCAGATGGTAGCGCTGTTGCCTCACGTGTTCTCTCCTCCGTGTCATCAGCGTCCATACATGCACTGTACCCTAGGGTGGGGTTGGTGAAAGGGCCTTTCTGTCTGGAGTTTGCATGTTCTCCACACATAGTCCCCTATAGTGTAGGTAACCTTTAAAAAACATGCAGTAATCCTGGTCTCTATACTGCCGTGGCACCTGATGGAGGGGAAAGGAACTGGCTTCTTATCACCCTGTCAGGTGGAAGCGGCCTGCTCAATCCTCATGCATTGAAGGAAGCATGAGCTCAGTTCACGGCTCTCCCCAGGTCAGTAGTGCCCAGGATTACAGCTTATAGGCAATTGGCACCGGGTGAAAAATGGGTTACAAAAATCGTGGGATAAAAAAGAAAAAAAAGATGACAAGTGCATTTAGTAAACAACATCCCAGTGCGCGGCTGCTGTTATTTCCTTTTCATCTCTCTTGCTGAGTTGTTTTAACAACACACAGAACAAGAGTCCTTCAGAAGACATCGCTCGGGGGAACACATCCAAAGTCGAACACATTTGCTCTCGATCACGTTTCAACCAAAAGCAAAATCATTTTCAATTTCGTGACATTTGTAACATTTAGCATTATGAATAAATATATATATATATATATATTACTTAATGTCTGACTATTGCGCTCCCAGTGGTTCCTGATCCTGACTCCAGTCTGTAGGACCTCTAGCATCGCTGGTTAGTTCCTGAATAGACACCAGGAGCCAGTTGCACCACCTCACACTACGTTCAAACTTAGCCTATAGCTTAAATGGCTTGACTGAAAAGCCATTTAAGCTATAGGCCAAGTTTGAACTTAGTGTGAGGTGGTGCAACTGGCTCCAGATGAATGCAATTAACATACTGGTAGAGTAGGATTGAAACCCAGCAGTACTAGCTGTAAAAGTTCATGCCAAGCATGCTGAGGGAAAGGTCAAGGATGTGACCTTTCCCTTCTCCCTCAGTTTGGATGTTGTGTTTCCTGCTACGCTGGTAGAATAAGGGCTGTATAGCTCAGGGCTGTATTCTCTTACATACAGAGTGGACATCGCCCAGTGTCCACTGTAAGATCATTAACCCATTCTGACTTGAGATCAGATTCATACGAGGTTTCCGCCGGACACACACTGGTCTGATGAACCCATTCTGACCTGAGATCAGATTAAAAAAATGTCAGTCGCTCTTCGATTTTTCAAAAATAGCAGACCTACAAGCTCATATCGCGCCACTCGGTGGCGCGATATGAGCTTGTAGATCTGCTATTTTTCAATAGCTAAAGCATGACATGATGCCGACACCAAAATGGGTGCCCGTTCAGAATGGGTTAAGAGCTGTCTGTCCACGGAAAGTGTTTTTTTTTTTTAGCTGCCAGCTCCTGTCTGCTATGCAATTCAGTAGAGATTTTTTTATTTTTATTTAACCTTTATTTAACCAGTAAAATCACATTGAGACTGCATCTCTTTTACAAGTGGGAACGGGCCAAGAGGCAGAAATAAAAATTACACTTCAATACCACATCGTCAATGTTACATTTTGAACCAGCAAATACAACATCCATGGAAATTACCACCGTGCACTGGTGCACGGTGGTAATTTACAACCCGACGTTGGATCGTTTGCCCAGTACAACAATGTGAATTTCACGTTTCAAGCTATTTGTGCTAATAACGCAGATGACTGGGACGTTAGCACGGCAGCGATTGATGGGCTAGTCCGAACGCTGCGGGCATCAATAAACGACGTGAGCGAGCGCTCTGGACGTGATATCCAGAGCGCTTCTCTGGATATTTTTGTGGACACAGTCACAGCCCCTGAATCATTTTAAATTAAAACTTTTTAACACTTCTCTTCTGGGGATCCCTAGGCACAAAACATTTAAAGATCCACAGCAAAATATATCAAGTTTTGAGGGTCCTCTTGTCTTGACGTGAAAAGGTTTGAGAACCACTACCCTAAAAGGACATCCACTGTAAAGGACATAAACTTTAATATACTTAAACATCCAATGAATAGGATGGAGAGTTCTACTGTAAATGTATTTTGCACTCCATGTGAAGGACAGAAACTTAAATATACTTTAGCATCCACTGAATAGGACGGAGAACTAAATATATCTTTGCATTCACTGTAAAGGGCAGAGACCTCAATGTGCTTCAGCATCCAGTGTAAAGGACAAAGAGCTGAATGTACTTGGTGTGCACTGTAAATGACAGAGAGAGAGAGAGAGAGAGAGAGAGAGAGAGAGAGAGAGAGAGAGATAGAGTGTCAATGTAAAGCCACTACACTCCGGAGCATTACCATAGCGATGACCTGTGTGTGTATATGAGGTATCTCCATGGCGACGGACGGACGGTGGTTGGTGTCACGATCCTTGCCGGCAGCCATTTATTTCTCTCTTCGGCCGAGTGTGTAAATACTCGCCCCCAGCAGCTTGCCTCCCTCGCTCTCTTCTGTGCTTTTATCTTTACTTTTTGAGGGCCTCCTTAAAGTCCAGCTTTATAGGGTCTGCATGCATGTGTAAACACAAGCGTTGAAGACAAAAGTGAGGACGCAAATTGTGATGGGCCAGAATGAGATGACGTATGATGATCACTTCACACGGGTGTGATTTCTTAACCCATTCTGACCTGAGATCAGATTCATAACGAGGTTTCTGCCGGACACACACTGGTCTGATGAACCCATTCTGACCTGAGATCAGATTCTAAAAATGTCAGTCGCTCTTCGATTTTTCAAAAATAGCAGACCTACAAGCTCGTATCGCGCCACTCGGTGGCGCGATATGAGCTTGTAGATCTGCTATTTTTAAATAGCTAAAGCATAACATGATGCTGACACCAAAATGGGTGCCCGGTCAGAATGGGTTAAACATGTACCCCTCTTTTTTTCATCTGTAATTAAACTTGAGATGAGATGCCCTCGTCTCGTCTCACACTGCCACACTGTGTAACCCCCCCCCCCCCCCCCCCCTCTTCACACACTCTACCTCTCTGATTCTCACGCTCCCTCACTTCCATTAGTCTCTTCTTCACCGAGTTCGTGGTATCCTTTTATTTTCTCTTTTTGCTCTCCCTCTGTGAGTTCTTTCACTCTCCATGCTGCCCCGGCTACTGTGTGCGCGTACGTGTGTGCGCGTGCGTGCGTACTTTGTGTTTTTTGTTATACTGCTGTTTTTTTTTTTTTTTTTTTAGAGAACAGAGAAACTTGCAAAAAGGAGAAAAGCAGACAGCTGCTAGAGGCCACATAGAACACACACACACACACACACACACAAACACACACACTCGTACAGGACACAAATGCTGTGTGATTGGCGTTTGGAAATATGCCATACACCTGACAGAATTCAGGTTCTATTCAGCCAGCTAGGCACTAGTAGGCACGGTAAATGGTGTAGCGTGCACCGAGAGTGTGTGCATGGTAGGATTGTTGTCCATGGTGTGCAGTGCAGCCATGGCTCTGTGAGGGCGGTGGTATAGTAGCAACCTCCGCTGCCACAGTCCTCGCCAACCGCACCCGACGCGCAGCAACTTCACGGCCCATTCAAACTTGTTTGGCGGGCAAATGGACGTGAAGATAAATGACCACTGTGAAGAGCTGTACCTCGCCACGCCGTTTTAAGACGACGTTCTGCGTGTTAAGACTTAAACAGGCAGTGGGAAGCCTTTGCATCACGCCTTGAGCTGCCAGCTGTCTATAGTTTGAAACAAGGTTTTTCTTATTAACGCCAGAAGGATTGTGCTGATGCGCCGAGCAGGGGAGGAGGGCTCTGTCAGTTGTGCAGGTATATGCAATATTTCCTAATAACTCAAAGAAGAAAAAAGAATAACTCTCCCCTTCTATTATTTTCCATACTCTCTTCCTATATCTGTCTAATCCAACACGACATGTCCTCTCTCTTTTTTTTTATATCCTCGCTGAGAGATTCGGGCCTGAGCGTGCACGCCTTATCACGGAAAAGATGATCAGGAGGAGCTGGCTGGCAGAATGAGCCGTGTGCGCGTGCGTGTGCGCGTGCCACTAAACAGTGTTTCATCCATCAAGGTGTCAGCTTAATGTATCCAATGTCATATCACTCACGGCACATCTTCCTCCCGTAGCCTGGATGGAAATCCTAATAGGCGGACGAGATAAGGAATTGCTGCGCGTTAGGATTCAGATTAGCCCCAGATTTGTGCAGAATGGGCTGGCTGTTTACCCCAGGGCTCCCGGTTTGTTTGCATGTCAAACGCTCGCTGCTATGCTTCTTGTATCAACCGCTATTTATCCAGAGCAGTGGGCGTGTTCCTCCCATATAGTCTAGCCAAGAAATGAAACCTCTTTTCGGGATTAAAGCCTTTTTTCGCCCCACAAGGTGCTGTCGACGTGTCTGTCTGGAGCGGGAGTGCATGGCCGGTCTCTCTTGCTTCCCAGTCAGGCTCACTAATGAGATGTATGAATGAATTAAGGCAAAATCGCTAATTCCTTCAAAGTGCCGCAATTTAATTTGTCCTGAACGAACGTGCCGCTGCTGCTGAGAATCAATGCTGAGAGCGGAGTTGGTACGTCGGTAGAGTCTGCATTCATCCCTGAGAGAATGGCCTTCTCTCTGTCCTCTCCTTTTGAACCCACGAGACGGGAATCTTTTCATCATCTCATCATCTCTTCTTTTCCGTGTATTTTTCTCCTCCTTCCACTAGCTGTGTGTGTGTGTGTGTGTGTGTGTGTGTGTGTGTGTGTGTGTGTGTGTGTGTGTGTGTGTGTGTGTGTGTGTGTGTGTGTGTGTGTGTGTGTGTGTGTGTGTGTGTGTGTGACTGTGTGTGTGTGTGTGTGTGTGTGTGTGTGTGTGTGTGTGTGTGTGTGTGTGTGTGTGTTGTGTGTGCACGTGTGCGTGGGTTGTCTTCTTCTTTTCCTGGCACATCAATTAGGTTTTCTCCTGTAAGCTGTGCTTAAGAGGAAGTAGGAAATACGCTGTGGATGCCTTGTTCTCTCCTGGCACGTAGTTTTCATTAATCAATATTTCCATGTGTGTAAAATGTTCAGCGATGCTGAAAGGCACCAGAGAGAGACTCAACAAAACAAGACTGAGAGTCTTAATAATGGTGAGGTTTCCCTGTGCAATCAAAAAGGCTTTCAGACTCATTAAAAGACATTGAATGCCATTGCCAAGATAGCTCGTCATTTATAAGAGTTTATATTGATCAGTTAGATCATGCTCAGAAATTAACCGTAAGGGAAAATGTCCGCCTCCAACCACCACCATGTAAATAGTCGATTTTATTTTCCCAGATTGCGTAAAAAAAAAATCACGACGTTATTCACGTCCCATAATTAATGCGTCACGTTTAAAAAAATATGTTTCGGGTGAATTAAAATAAAATCGGGCAGACCTTTACATACTGTAGCTGTTGTTTACTTCTGGTTTACGAACCCGGGAATGTGTCGCCTTCAAAATAAGAGTATTCAATGAAAAGATTGTGGCAGCGTCGAAATAATTAATTAATTAATTAATTAATACCTGGCAGAGAATGTTAACTGACTTGAATCCCGCTACATCTAATAGCCTACATCTTAAAATGTCAAACCGTCTTACTGTTTTCAGAGAACTACTTTTCTTCATCCTTTTCCATTGGGCTACAGTACAGGGCATTGGGCTTACAGTGGTAATGCTAACCTTCCTGCGCTTTGATTGGCATATAGCAGCATATAGCAGACTGTGGCTCAAGAGGTAGAGCAGGTCGTGCAATGATCCATGGGTCGGCGGTTTGAATACCGCCTCCTCCTGTCTACATGCCGAAGTGTCCTTGGGCAAAGACACTGAACCCCAAATTGCTCCCGATGTGCTGGTTGGTACCTTGCATGGCTTCCGCTGCAATCTGTGTATGAATGTGTGTGTGAATGGGTGAATGTAATGCACAATCTATGTAAAGCGCTTTGGATAAAGGCGCTATATAAATGCACCATTTACCATTTACCAACTGAGCTATGAGCAGTGGTGGGAAAAGTACTCACATTTTTCACTTAAGTAAAAGTATCAATACTGCAATATTGAAATACCGAAATAAAAGAATTTGTTGAGTAAAGCACAAAAGTATTGGCATCAAATGTACTTAAAGTACCAAAAGTAGAAAGTACTAACCATGCAGAATGTCCCATTTCATGTTTTCAAATGTCTAAACAACTTTTGAAAATCTCTACAAGCTCACAATGCGTCACTTTGCGAAAGTATTGGAAATTGGAAATACTCCAGTGAAGTACAATTACCGCAAAATAGTTTCTTTCCACCACTGGCTATGGGGTTCATGGTATGCACGTGATGACGACCGGTCCCTTTGGCGCCACACCGTAAATACTTTCAATGTATTGTAAAACTCTAAATGATGTGTTCAAGAGTACGGCTCATTAAAAATGCTGTTGGTACAAATTTGCCAGTATATCCATTAGTTTATCAGCTGTATTCCTGTCTATTTATGAGTGTGTGTCGCGTGCGTGCGTGCGTCTGCGCGTGTGCTCGTGCATAATGTTCGAGCGGGCGTGTGTGTGTGACAGAAACATGCATTCCAAAATGTTTTCTTTATTAGCTGGGTTGGTACTGAACCTGGGCGCTGAGGAGGAGCATTCTCAAAGGCAGATAGTGTGGCTCGTGTCGCTTCAGGCTATTTCTGTACCGACAGTCTGCCATTATTTAAATATCACCATGAATACTTCTGTTGTCCTGGAGGAACTGTCAGCACAATTACTTTGTGTGTGTGTGTGTGTGTGTGTGTGTGTGTG
>NC_139717.1:40603537-40798537 GCF_964188405.1 Protomyctophum parallelum | reverse complement strand
ATTTTGTTTAGATTCAGAGTCTGCACAAAAAACTCCATCAGCGGTTCATTTAGAGCACCATCTATTCAGAAGAGAGTGTCTTTTCTTTTTCTGTCGTGTTGGAAATAAGCTGTGATATCTGCAGGTAAAGGCCATTAATATGCTGACAGAATTGCAGCAGTTAACGAATGTGCAGCGCCGTTAATTGCCTAAGGATTGAGACTGTAATGTCCTCATTTGTTGCTCTGCAAATGCTGAAGTTCTTTTTTAAATAGCCTCGTTCAGAGCACGAGCCTTGCGGCTGATAAGGTTCTTCTCGCCTGCAGGCAGGTTCCGCTCCATCTCTTCTGCTCTCTCTCTTTCAACGGCACTGAGCGTGGCTACCTGTCTTCCTGTCTTCTCTCTCTTTTTAGAGAGTTTTTCATGACCTCTAGCTACGCTTAGGATCTCAATTAATCCCAAATTTAAAGATTCTTCAATTTGTAAAAATATTTTTTTATTAAAGTTTATATGGACACGGAGAGACTCACACACACACACAGACGGACGGACAGATGGACAGGGTGCAAAACATAGTCTTGGCAACGCCTTCAGCCTGGCCGAGACAATAAATACAATTATCTTTTAGAATCAAAACAATGTAAATAAGTAAATATAATATACACTAGGCATGTAACGGTACACTCAACTCACGATCACGATATGAGGTTCACGATACGATTTTTCACAATATTTTAAACACAACATTATTTTCCAGACGAACTAAAAAAAAGCTTTCTTTGATGTCATCTTAGCAGAGAGGCGGAAGGTTCCTATAACGACAGTGGGTGCCCGCCCGCCCCGCAACCTCACCGTATTAGCATTTGAATACCTGTTCTGTGAACACCGTAAAGGTGTGTGCAAAATGACCAGGGGGAGGGGAGCTATTTGGGTGCTATTTGGCTTACTATTGTGTCAGTGGGTGCTTAACCCCTTCTGACCTGAGATCAGATTCATACAAGGTTTCCACTGGACACACACTGGTCTGATTAACCCATTCTGACCTGAGATCAGATTCTAAAAATGTCAGTCGCTCTTCGATTTTTCAGAAATAGCAGACCTACAAGCTCGTATCGCGCCACTCGGTGGCGCGATATGAGCTTGTAGATCTGCTATTTTTCAATAGCTAAAGCATAACATGATGCCAACACCAAAATGGGTGCCCGTTCAGAATGGGTTAAGCCCTCAAGCACTCCCGGAGTTGACGCCGTCGCATCTTAGGCTAGATGTAGGCCTATTTGACAGTGCAGAAACATTAATTGCCTTTCTTGATGTATTAATGAGCCTCTACGACCATCACCTGGGCACAGACACAGACAGCTCCCCTCTGCAGGTCTCTATGACTGAAAGTGACTGCATGGAGTCTGTCTCGTTTCTGTATCTTAACTGTAAATGGTCATATTAAAGTTTAAAAACGAAACAAAACTATGAAACGAGACTCTGCTCAATAGGAAGAAATAGCATTGGCCTGGGCCGTGGCTCAGCGGTCCAGGCACCTTAGCCCAACTTGCCCAAGTCTGGCAGTGTGCTGTATAGGCTTGACTCCTGATCCCGGCGGCCTTTACTGCATGTCACCCCCCCCCCCCCCCCCATCTCTCTCGAAATAGAAAAATAGAAATAGCAATGATAGCTTGACCTAAACATTTGAAATGAATTGGAAATATACCTGTATATTAATTTAGATATTCACTGTACACTTATATTTGATAGACTGCATACACTATGTTGACTCATTCACCCATTCAGAGCTTTAAAATTATAGTTCATACCCTTTTACTCTCACCCATTCAGAGTTGTCACTTCATCTTTATTTTTTTATTTTTCATTCTTATTTCCGTTGGCTTGGTTCTTGACGCTTAGCTCTCCCCCCCCCCCCCCCCCCCCCCCCCCCACACACCCCATGTTTTGGTCTTACTGCTCTTGTTGTCGCTGCTGACACCTGAATTTCCCTCCGGGGATAAATAAAGATTTATCTTTATCTTATCTTTTTTTTTCCCCAACCCTTTCACGTCTCAGAGTGTATAGTGTTTGTCCCCTGTTTGATTCACACGGCCAGGACATTGGAAGTGAAAGGGAAGTCGTGGGCAAATCTCTATTGGCACCCCCCCCCCCTGTCCCCTGAGCGCTGCAGAGTGTCATTGGAGATGTGATGCATATGAGTGTTTATCTGGACTGGCAGGAGACCACAGGTGGCGTCAACGTGGAGCTCCTCCACAGGCGTCTCCCACAGCCAGGCTTATATAGGGCTGTCAGTCACGACTACAACATTTAACCCATTCTGACCTGAGATCAGATTCATATGAGGTTTTCCACTGGACACACACTGGTCTGATTAAACCCATTCTGACCTGAGATCAGATTCTAAAAATGTCAGTCGTTCTTCGATAAAAAAAAAAATAGCAGACCTACAAGCTCGTATCGCGCCACTCGGTGGCGCGATATGAGCTTGTAGATCTGCTATTTTTCAATAGATAAAGCATAACATGATGCTAACACCAAAATGGGCGCCCGGTCAGAATGGGTTAAGTTGACGATTCATTGTCATACAAATAATTGCGATCAGCGATTTGATTGTGTTTTCTGGAATTGAACATTGGAACACAACTTTAACATTAATTTATTTATTTAGTTTGGTTGTTTATGCTTCATAATCACAAAATGTTGTCGGGCAGATGAGACAAATGACTTAAATATACAAAGAAATTACTGTTGTAACTGTAAGCTTGTAGATCTGCTATTTCTGCAATTTTTGGGAAAAAAGTTTGAAAATATATGAGCAATGAAAACGATTATAACAATTATGCAGAAATATATTGCGATTATCTCAAGGAAATGCGACAATACGATTATGTAATAATTGTGACAGGCCTATAGCCAGGCTCCTGCTAGTCCTCACATGCATGTGTTTGGCTAGACTTACCAACAGTCCTATACAGTCATGAGTCTGACACCCTACCCAAAACCCTAACCTAACCCTAACCGCACACCGGAAGCCACGGATGATTTGTAACCGGCCACAGGTGATTTGTAACCGGCCACAGGTGATTTGTAACCTATCGGCGCATGTCGGGAGCGACGGTGTCCCATGACTGTAGGCCTGGTGGTATGTCTAACCAACATTATGCACCCCACCTTTCAAGGGGTTCCACTCTTAATTCAGATGGCGCATTAGTCCGACAGCGTGGCTTCGCGTGCCGTTTGGGTTAGGGCCAGGGTTAGTAATGGGGCGAGTTCAACCAACCAAAATGGCGCTGACCCCCTTTCAACCGCCATTTACGACATTACGTTTAATTGTTACCACAAACACGTTTATCGTTGTTTCAGCTAGGCTGTTTTTGCTAATAACGCAGATAGCGCGATGCTTGAGCATAACAATGGTTGGTAGGTTATCCACAGCACTCCTCCGCTAATAAAACGCTTACTGTGGACACAACCCATAAACATGGTATCCCTAATATTGGGCATTTCACTGTCAATTCTCAGAAGTATACTATACTATTATGCTTAATTTGTGATATGTTGGCGTTGCTCAGCAAGAATTGCAGATCTACAAGCTCACAATGTGTTGTGCGGCGCACTGAGAGCTTGTAGATCGGCTATTTTTGTCACTGTCGATCACAGGTGGAGTGCCTGTATTTGTGGTTATACGTTTCACAGTAGTCGGTTTAAGGTTGTGCAGAATTTTAAGATACTATTCCACGTTGTTGCTGTTTCCTTGACTTCATTTAATTCATCCTGATCATTTCCCAATTTTGAAATGAACATGGCAATTGTTTCTCAGTAACTGCATGCGATTGCTGCAGTGGTATTGTGCGTATTCTCAAATGTGTGTATCACATTTATTTTCATTTAAATTTAGCCAACAAAGCACTTTTCACTGGAAACCTCAATTCAATCTTTGTAATGTAGTTTTCTCTCTTCTGAGTATACCCTTGTTGCTGAAGGCATACTAGAATGAAAAAAGAACAATCAACAACACAGGATTGAATTGACCACATGCACACAAGGGTCTAAAACGAGATGTGTAGTGCGGTTTTCAAAGTGGGGGCCATCAGTGGCGGGTAAATTGGGCATTTCACAATAGGAGGTGCCGCAGCCATGAGGGTCTATAGCTAGCTAGTCTATAGCTTTGGGGGCCTCTGCCTGGAAAGGTTTGGGAACCACTGGTAGTGCATGAACAAACGTTTGTTACTGTGCAATGGAATTCTTCCCTCAATACAAGCACTTGTTATTATGATGCCGCCTCTTCCTCTGGTCCTCCTTTTATATTATTTTCTATTTACTTCTCCACAGGTCTGTGGAGAATATTCATCGTTGCTCTTGTTTCTGCGCTGAGTTGTGGAGCCCATGAGATAAGAGAATAGAACCGGGCACTAACTGTGCCAGGCCATTGTTCCACTGGACCGGAGCCTTGTAACCTGCCTCTGCCTGTGTTTTTCTATAGATAACACCGGCTTATTCCATTGTACTCGTTCCAGTGTTTTAAGACTGAGGTTACTGTCGAGAGACGAAACTGCAGGGGAAAAGAGAGGGCAAGATAAAGAGGTAATAGAAAGGGAGAAAGGCCTGCCCTTCTGTCCATCTCTAGTGCCGCCCTGCAGCTTTGAGCTCTTGGCTGGCGCTGCTGTGAGGTTCACTCACAGCTTGGCTCTGTTTAGTTGGAGTATTCCTTCTGAGAACAGGGCGTAAAGAAGAGAGCGAGGAAAATGAACAGAGTGGGAGAAATCGCAGCGATGGGTAGAGCTGGAGGGAGATAGAGATAGAATAACGATAATGGACGGTAGGGTAAAAGAGACAGCGAGAGCGAGAGAGACGGGGAGAGAGACAAAGAAAGCGAGAGGACAGTTGGAAAGCCTCAAAAGAAAATAGTTGATGTTCTGACCTCAGGCTTCACGGTGCACAAAGAGAAGCTTTCATACTCGCAGCCCGGTCAAAGTTCATCTTTCGAACAACCATGCAATCTCGTTGTAACATAGTATGCCTTCCCGTACGTGTGCAATGCCAACTAAACACAAATGCCGTGCCGTGCCCACGCATAACGGCCTGGCCTCAATCGCTGTAACACACTTTACGCTGTGTTCCTGTACGTCCACAATACACACACACAAAGCACATGAAGTGCACACAGAAGCACAACGCGTGCTCCTGCATAGGCCGGCCGGATTTATCATTCGCTGTCATTCTCTTCTTTTACAGGCAGAGGGATTTTCATGGGGCTTCGTCGTGAACCCAGTTCGAGGCTGTTATTTTTTTTCGCCCATGTTATCAAGGGCTTGGGGAAAGTGTAGTGTGTCGTTCCTTTTGCGGTGATAGGCGGTGAGGTGGTTTGGGTATAGCAACACAGGACTACAAACCACTCAGTGATGGATTCCTCTACACAGACTTTGCTGTAGTGCTTTGATTTATGATATAATACAGAGTGACATGGCGTGTAAGCTACACAATGCGTGCCGTGCACCCCATACCAATGTCGCTCCAAAGCTCCAGCCATCTATCACAAGCCCTGCTGTGCACTGGGGAAGGTAAAGGGCCCTCGGCACTTCAAGGGCATTGTGATTGAATTAAGCATTAAGTCGTTAGGAGTTTGAGACGAGGCGTAATTGCAAAGGGTATTTATCTATTCTGATGAATGAGCCTGTGGTTTTTTGTAGACTAAATACACTGTAACTGGAGAGTGAACTTACTCCAGAGAGCTGTGCTTATGAAGCAAGTTCCGTTATCTGTCTTCACTAACCATAAGAACCACAATCTCATCACGCCTAGTGGTCTCATGATTTCTAACTATATTTATATCTCGTTCACTTAAAAGGGGACGGTGTTTGCAGCGTATGACTAATTATAGGCAAACATGGACAAATCTACATGGCAGCAGAGTGGCATAGTTCACAAACGGAGAGCAAACTGTAATATCAGACAAATGCAAACAACTTAAACACACAATCCAGACCAACACGGCTGTCATCAGCTGGCAAAAATAATCGCCCAACTTTGTGTCACTGCTCCATCATTAGGGCACGAGTAGATCTGACTATAATTACATTTGCTTTTCCACTAGATTAATCTGTTGCTTCCTGTAGATTTATTCGTAGGGCGTGTATAATGATTATAGCCATAATCATTCAGCTGCAAAATATGTACAGTATATTATTAATCAATCAATATACCGGTTAAGTAGGCTTACTTTCATATCCAACAAGTACAAGTACAAGGCTTTAGTGCTTCAATCAGTCTCTGTTGTATAATTATTCAGCAGGGCTATAGGCAACCTTAGGCACGGGTTCCAACATTGGCATGTAGTAAGAGAGTTTTTATTTTTATTTTTAACCTGACCTGAGATCAGATTCATACGGAGGTTTCCACTGGACACACACTGGTCTGATTAACCCATTCTGACCTGAGATCAGATTCTAAAAATGTCAGTCGTTCTTTGATTTTTCAAAAATAGCAGACCTACAAGCTCGTATCGCGCCACTCGGTGGCGCGATATGAGCTTGTAGATCTGCTATTTTTCAATAGCTAAAGCATAACATGATGCCGACACCAAAATGGGTGCCCGGTCAGAATGGGTTAAAATAAGTATTCAAAAAAAAGTATAGTCAGTTAAATGAAGTCCCCTCACATCTATATCTATATGACATCCTGCACATAATTCTATTAATTCTATTTGTTCAAAATCAATCATTTTCTCTCCCGATGTCCTGCTGAAAGGTGGATTTGCAGGCCTGTTTTAAAGCAGGCCCATGGACAATCAAAATCTGTTTTATACGCTTAACCCGCATTTTAATCAACCCCCCTTCACTGCCGAGATTGTTGTATTACCTTTAGAGCATACGCTGAATTATTTGGGCTTTTAATCCGCGAAAATCGAGGGAAAAAAGCTTCCTCCGTTTGTTATGAACGATCGCACCACCCGCCATCTTGGTACACCCGGAAGACGCAGCACAGGACCCTCCTCCATGAGGCGTTGAACCCCATTCGTTTGCATTGGCCTCAATTTCCCAGAAGCCCTAGCAGCCCACAGCATGTGACGATTTCCGGTTTCATCATCAAAACAAATGCATCTACTCTCTTTCTCCGCGGCGAAGACGGATTTTCTATTTATTTATTACATTACGGCGGATTAAACACATAAAACAAAAGGCGGGTCTGTCGTATATGGCAGCGACATTAACCTGGAGTAATCCATTCCCGGCACGGAAACTGTTAAATTTTGACGTGGTGTCATAATTAAACTTAATGTTATGGCATGGCATATCAAGAAAATTAAAACATGGAACTTCATGTCTCAAAACGGTTGCTGACCCCTGGTATTATAAAAGCGCAATGCAATGGTTTTGATACTGCTTGCAGCCCACAGTTCACAACTCAATAATCTCACAGGATAAGCTCCTCGAGATGAGAATCTATAACTCTCATAAACAAATAATCAGGGGAGGCCAACATGCGCACCCAGATCCATGGGATCTTCTTTGAACGGCGATGCCATTTATTTTCCAACAGAACCGATTGGTCAATAGACAGCTCTTATATATTATGATCAAATGTAGCCATACCCAGGTACAAATATCAACCAGGGTTGAACCTATACCTTGCTAACCACAAATCCTGCTTTGTAGGACAGGCCCTCTGATTGTGGTGATTGTTGCTGTTTACTTTCCAACCCAGCCATTATCGCCTTAACCGAATGCCGAACTCGCTTTAGCCCCTCGTGGCGTTGGCATTGATGAGTGTTTGTTGTTTGCTGTTGTTTTTATAGACCTGCACAGCGGCACCTCGGCTCTATCGTCCTCATCCTCGTCTTCATCTTCGTTAACAACCGGGAAATTGGGAATTAAAGGCAACAAATGAGCCACTGTGTTTTCTGTGTCAGCTGGGCTCTGTGGGAGCAGATGCTGAGAACATTCACACCTATCATGACAACACGCTTCCTCTCTCCCTGTCTCCCTGTCTTCCTGCTATAGCCCAGCTATATATTCATCCCTGTCTGTCTGTCTGTCTGTCTCTCTATCTACACCCCTACTCTTTTGCTATCTTGTATTTCTCTTTCTAGCTCTGTATCAGTCTCTCTCACACTCGGACACACACATGCATTAGTGTTTGTGAGTTGACAGTGGTGTGTCAGTGTGGACTTGGTCACCTCCCACATTATAGATTGATTCTCCATTACAAGTGGGTTCTTTTGAAAGCGTTTGTTTAGTGCACCGCCAGTGGGGGGGGGGGGGGGGGGGGGGGTGACGGGAAGGTGAGGAGAGGAGAGATGAGGACACCTCTCAGTCTGCCTCTGAATCATCAGCAACACTGAATGTTTTAGTGGTATGATTTAGTGCGTTTTCCCGGAGTTTATCCCCGGAGCGTTTCCTTTTTTTCTCTTCAGCCTTGGAGCTGACCTTATTCTGCCTTCTTCCCTCCCTCCCCCGCAGGCCGGTCCCCGTCGTCGTTCCCTCTGAGAGAAAGGGGAAGTGATGTCACGCCACCACCACCGCTTCGAGAGGGACTACCGGGGCCCGTGGGAGCGCAGAGACGTCATGCGCCCGTCCGGCCTCCACAATGGCGCTCACAGTTGCGGCGCGGTCGTCGTCAACGGCAACAACCGCCCGGGGCTCCTCCCTCTCCCCGTCATCCCCTCCCTCCTCCCCACGCCGGTCGCCGTTGCCGCGACGACGTCGAGCGTCGGCGACATGGTGGCCAAGCGAGGCGCGCCAGTGGGATCGGTCGCCACGGCCTCAGCCAAGGTAAGGGTCGTTGGATGACCGCCTTTCCTCTCTCGCTACTCCCGGGAAAACCTCTCTCTCTCCTCTCTGGCCTCCTATTTTTTTTGTCAAGCTGCCCACTTTCCTCCTTTTCAGTCCCTCTCGTGTTCCGTCAGGTTTTTTCTCTGCAATCCAGCTGGCCTCTAATCTCCAACCTTCGCCCAGACGCCCACGCTCTTTGAGGCTTTTTCCAACTGTCCTCTCGCTTTCTTTGTCTCTCTCCCTATCTCTCTCGCTCTCGCTGTCTCTTTCACCATCTTCCAGCTCTGCTTTCCAGACTTGCTTTCCAACTGTGCTCTGTACTCTCCGACTCTCCGCTCATCTGTCGCGTCTCTCCAACTCCTTCTGCTCTGACTTTGTTCGCTTTCTGCCTTCTGCCGTTCGTAACCCTGCTCCTTCACTCCTGTTCTGCCACATTCTCTCCTCTCTCTCTCTCTCTCTCTCCAACGCCTCCACTCCTGCCAACCCGTTTACCTCCATATTTATTCCTGTGTCCTGCCAAACGAACAGGCTTGTCCTCCCCTTGCCTCCTCCCCGCTAATTCTCTCATATCATTATGTAAACGACCCCAGACAGCGGCCAAGGTTGGTCTTCACTCAGGTGATTAAGGCTCAGCGGCTGTGCGCGAGCAGGTGCGTCTCCAAAGACACAATATCTCAATGTTTCAGAGTGGAAATTAAAAGTTAACTGCATCATTTAAACCATTCTGACCTGAGATCAGATTCTAAAAATGTATGTTTGAAAATGACAGTTTTCTGAAAAAGCTGTGTTTCTATGTCAGTCGTTCTTCGATTTTTCAAAAATAGCAGACCTACAAGCTCGTATCGCGCCACTCGGTGGCGCGATAGGAGCTTGTAGATCTGCTATTTTTCAATAGCTAAAGCATAACATGATGCCAACACCAAAATGGGTGCCCGTTCAGAATGGGTTAATACACCCACATCTATTCTGGGATATATTCTCCTTTTGGTCCTGTTTTTCTTCTATGTTCTGCGTTTTTAGACTACACAAAAATAAATACACAGCGTTAAAGGACCACTTCACCACTTTTCAACTTATCTTCATATAATTGGTCCTCCATTAATGTTCATGATAAAATACAACAATTGTTTTCTACTCAGTCTGTGTCTCATAGGAGGGCTGTGGGCAGTTCAGAAACCCGTCCACCAGTGTATACTGCACGTGCACGTGCACGTGCGCGCGCGCGCGTGTGTGTGTGTGCGTGCTCGCCACCCCCTCACCAAGGGATTTACAGTGAAGAAGGAGAGAGAGCTTGACATCTTGGCCTCTCCCCCGCATCCATGGATACCATTCATCTTCTTTCAGCGCTCCTCCTCCTCACTATCAGATCATGCGGTTTAATTTTGAACTTGAACAGGAGCCCTTCAGGACCTCATCCAACCGCCCTGCCCTCTCCTCCCTATCCCACCCCCCATCACTCTTCTGTCTACACCGTGCACCCCCTCACTCCTTAACCCGGAGTTGTACTTGGTTGCACTGTGGTGCCGCGCACCGAAAGCGCCAAAGCGGCCGATTTTTCACAAACTCACAAGCTTGTACGTAGATCAGCAATTT
The DNA here is from genome assembly GCF_964188405.1 of Protomyctophum parallelum. Lineage (NCBI taxonomy): Eukaryota > Metazoa > Chordata > Actinopteri > Myctophiformes > Myctophidae > Protomyctophum > Protomyctophum parallelum. The sequence goes on along the minus strand of NC_139717.1, from coordinate 40,788,194 downwards.
TCAGAGCTTATTGATTACCTATTTTTTGGTGTGCCTATTTTTCGGTGTGTGACACTTGCCGCACAACCAATTATAAATCTGTCTTTACTCTCGCCGGGGCCCGCACGAGCTCCAGCCTCTCGGCCGAAGTCAGAGAAAGAGGTAAACAATGGTGTGGTAATTTAGCCCCCTAAAGTGCGCATCATTAGACGTCCTGCTGAATGCAAGCGGCTGACCACAGACACAGTAAATCTCATCTGGCAGCATGTCGGCCCCTGCCTTTGTAGCGGCTGCATAATTACATACGTCCGGGGCAACGTCTCTCGCCGTGCTCCCACTGTGGCTATTGTCATCGTTCAATGGCTGCCAGGGCAATTAGGAGTCCTCAGTATATAGCAGGGCTTGTATACGTCGAGCGTCACTCGTCGATACAAAATGCATGCATATGCTGTCGTGCTTTTACTACGTGGCGGTGGTCTGCCTGCACACACACACACACACACACACACACACACACACACACACACACACACACACACGTTAACGTGCCTGTGAGTGTGCACGGCGGCTATCATCGGCCGGCATTATGCAGATCCCTCCCTAGATGCCAGTGCTGTCTTTAAGCTTTAGTCAGGGCTTTACCTACTTGCCTGCTTTGTCTTCTGCCTTTTGACACTCCTTTGTGCGGCGGACGTTGGAGACCCGACGGCAGCGTTATACGTCGTTTAGGAAAGGGAAATACCCAGAGCCATGCCTGGCTTCTGCTTTAATCATGTTCTGGGAAGAGATACAGGCCTCCCAAGAGCCGGCTATAACATGGCAAGAGACTCTTTTTTCCATCTCTCTTAGTAGTCTCTCTTCCCTAGTTGAATGTGTCTGTCTTTGACTCTTTTTGTTTCTCTCTCTCTCTCTCTCTCTCTATCTGTGTGTCTGTATCTCTCTCCATTTCTGTGTGAGTGTTTGTCCTTTAACCCATTCTGGGCGGGCACCCATTTTGGTGTTGGCATCATGTTATGCTTTAGCTATTGAAAAATAGCAGATCTACAAGCTCATATCGCGCCACCGAGTGGCGCGATACGAGCTTGTAGGTCTGCTATTTTTTGAAAAATCGAAGAACGACTGACATTTCTAGAATCTGATCTCAAGTCAGAATGGGTTCATCAGACCAGTGTGTGTCCATTGGAAACCTCGTATGAATCTGATCTCAGGTCAGAATGGGTTAAATTCCATCTCTTTGCATCGAGCTCTACCTCTGTCTGTCTTTCTCTTAGCCTCTATCTGTCTGTCTGTCTCTGTCTCTGTCTCTCTGTCTCTCTCTCTCTCTCTCTCTCTCTCTCTCTCTCTCTCTCTCTCTCTCTCTCTCTCTCTCTCTCTCTCTCTCTCTCTGTGTGTTATCTTCGATCAAAGTGTTTGGGGTCACAGGAGTCTGATGGAGGGATACATCTCTCTCTCTCTCTCTCTGGTGTCCCAGCTCAGCCCGTAGCCGAGCTAAAAAGCTGACAGTCCGTTATTGATCTCCGCTGTTGGGAAGACCTGCCTCAAAAACACGATGGCTTCAGTCATCAGACCCCAGGAGATCGTGCTATTCCAGCAGCTATAGATACATCCGTGCAGCAGACGGGGCCTTTTGTACCTGCGTGTGTTTTTGCATACTAGGCTTGCGTGATATTTAATTGCCATTTTATACCGCCATATTTTACCGCAGTGTTTTGAAATGCTTTTCAATACTGCCATAAGTAGTCAGCAAATTGTGTTATGAAACTGGTGCAATAATCTTTGCAATCATTTGCAACGTGTTGTGAGCTTGTAGAGCTGCTGTTTTATTTAAAACGACAACAACTTATAATGTTTTTAACTGGTTCCATGCATGCCAGGTTGAAAGCGGTTAACCCATTCTGAACGGGCACCCATTTTGGTGTTAGCATCACGTCATGCTTTAGCTATTTAAAAATAGCAGATCTACAAGCTCATATCGCGCCACCGAGTGGCGCGATACGAGCTTGTAGGTCTGCTATTTTTGAAAAATCGAAGACACTTTTAGAATCTGATCTCAGGTCAGAATGGGTTAATAATGAAACTGTCAGGATGTAATAGACATTTTTTTAATCTGATCTCAGGTCAGAATGGGTTAAGCTCAATAAACAGATAACATTTTGCCATACTCCTCCCGTTTGTGGTCCACGTCGACCGGCACAAACGCTATGCTAGGCCTTTTTTCTTTTTTTTGAATTATCTTTTTCTCAATGTGTTATCATCATTTTATCACGGCGGGGCTGTGTTATCGGCCTTATCACTGCATGTGTAGATTAATTCTGCACTGCGCTGATACGATGGCTGGGGCTGCAGCTATTTATGTGCCCTGCTGATGAATAGTTATTTAAGGCCACTCTTGACGGGCTGTGAATTTTAGCAAAAGAGAAATCACAGCAATCAGGCTTATTTGGGTCGACCGGATAGCGACACTATAGTTCGGTTCGTTTGCAGAGATTCATCAAGCAATTTGGACGTGTGAAGAGTGGAGTTGTGGAGGAGGTGGTGGTGGCGGCGGTGGTGGTGGTGGTGCTGCGGTGTGCGGATGGATGTGTGGGTGGAGGGAGGGAGGGGCTAGGCTGAAGTGGACAGTTTATACCTGGGAAAGACTTTTAGTATGCAATAATTGGACCTGTGTGTATAGTGTCTGGGATACATGTTTGCATACTTGCGGATACTTTACCGCCTGTGGGTGTTTGTGGGAGAGTCTTAACAGTGGATCCTTTCAGCTGCTAATATTTATATTAATATTCCACAGAATGCTCCTCTGCACACTAAAAGCACGTGGGTTATTTCTGTAACTCAATTCCTGGGTTACTTGCGTTGAGTTATATTTCTGGGTTATTTTCCAGAGCCATAACCATTTCCTGGGTTATAGGGACCCAATTCATGGGTTTTTTAAAGTGGGTTAAGATTTCTGGGTTATTTTTCTGAGGGTAACCCCATTGTTGGGTCGGATAGGTCACACCCCATGGGAGTGGTTAGAGGACGTCCATTTCCCAGCATACACTGGGGTGCCAAGGACCGTGTGTTATTGTTCTTATATGTGTTATTATTTGAATATTAGAACGTGTATGTTATGGGTCGTTGTGTTTAGTGTTTTGCTATGGTATTATTTGGTGATATGTTGTTTTATGTGATTTGTTAGCAAAACCATGAATGTAAATGTCTGTTTGTTTGGTCAGTCTCTCTCCCCTTTTCCCATTCATATGTATAGTATCTGTTGGAAAGGGTTTGCTGTTGATGGTTGCTCCAACAAAGAGTTTTCATGCCTTTTGCAGGCAACTATACACAGTAAAAACACTTTGGATATTTATGTAACCCATCCCAGCCATATCCATTTCCTGGGATATAGGGACCCAATTCATGGGTTATAAGATTTCTGGGTTATTTTTCTGAGAGTAACCTTATTGTTGGCTCAGAGAGTTGGGATTGATTGATTGATTGATTGATTGATTGATTGATTGATTGATTGATTGATTGATTGATTGATTGATTGATTGATCGATTGATCGATTGATCGATTGATTGATTGAGCCAATAATGCTTCATTCATAACCGACATTATGGGTCAAAATAACGTGGAAGTTGGGTTATGCTGACCCTCTGAATGGGTTATTTTTATAACACAAATTATGGGTCAATATAACTTGGAAGTTGGGTTATGTTGACCCTCTGAATGGGTTATTTTTATAACCCAAGTTATAACCCAAGTTATGGGCCAAAATTAATATCCCATGTTGTTGCGTCAAAATATCCCAGGGGTTGAATAGGTCCCTTTGTAACCCAGGAGTGACCCAGCCATGTTTTAGTGTGTGCGTGGATATATCCCATTGATACATGTGGGTATTTTTGGTGGGCGTTCTAATGCCCTAGTTAGAGAGGGCAAATCCTTCTCCTGATTAATATGCTTAACCTTTTCAGCACCTCTGTTCACTGTGTGTTTCCATTTTCTGTAAATATGGAGTGCTGGGAGCTACTGGGGTTATTATGGTTGTGGTTATTATGGTGCGTAATTAATCATTAACGAGATGGCAACAGAAAAGGCCACCCCAATCCCTTATACAAAATGTATAAAGTTTTTATAAAATAATAATGTTCTCTTAACTTCTTCTGAACGGGCACCCATTTTGGTGTCGGCATCATGCTATGCTTTAGCTATTGAAAAATAGCAGATCTACAAGCTCATACCGCGCCACCGAGTGGCGCGATACGAGCTTGTAGGTCTGCTATTTTTGAAAAATCGAAGAGCGACTGACATTTCTAGAATCTGATCTCAGGTCAGAATGGGTTAATCAGACCAGTGTGTGTCCAGTGGAAACCTCGTATGAATCTGATCTCAGGTCAGAATGGGTATGATAATCCAATATGCACATTGTGCCATGGCTGGAGATGTTGTCCCTTCATGCTCTTCCATTGAGGAGTTTACACCCCGGGTACAACTGACAAGTCAATACAGTTATAATTAGAAGTATTACCAGTCAATTATCTCAAAGGGCCTATCTACAGATACCTGACGAAGGCCTGCTTAGGCCCAAACGTTGTTTCTTTGTCCGCTCTGTTATTCATTAATTATTTGTTGAGATTTTAACCCATTCTGACCTGAGATCAGATTCATAACGAGGTTTCCACTGGACACACACTGGTCTGACGAACCCATTCTGACCTGAGATCAGATTCTAAAAATGTCAGTCGTTCTTCGATTTTTCAAAAATAGCAGACCTACAAGCTCGTAGCGCGCCACTCGGTGGCGCGCTATGAGCTTGTAGATCTGCTATTTTTCAATAGGTAAAGCATAACATGATGCTAACACCAAAATGGGTGCCCGTTCAGAATGGGTTAAGGGTGTGCGGATCTCACATTGTGATATGATATGCATTTGGTGTGCACAAGAATAACTAATTACAATACTTAACTACTAATTATACATACAAAATAGCCACTCTAACTTTGACAGCATAGTGCTATTTTTGTTTTTTAAACCCACTGTATTGTAAAATCTTGACTTAATCTTAACTGTAAAAATGTGACCTAATTTAAATTGACACAGAATGTTAGTGTACTGTAGCTAATGTAAAGCCTAATGTACAGTATCACCCAGTGCCATGCCAAATTGTGTCAAGCTAAATATGGCAGCATTATGATCTTTACCCAAAGACAAGACAAAGCTTTCCGTAAATCTAAGACTAACCATACCTGCCCCATCTTGCCAGTTTTATGTAGCCTAATGTTGGGGCTGCTACTCCACCTTCGTCTTTGATATGAATGTGAAATATAATCACGCATGAATGACAACACTTCATCTTGTCTATCATGTGCTACCGACAAGCCAATCATTTTTCTAATAGCAAGAAATTCAAACCCAATCTTCTCTTCCCATTTATCTCAAACCTGTCGACGCATAATTTCCCCGGCTATATCAGCGTTGCACATGAGAATTGCATATTCATGAGAATGGGTACAAGTTAGAGCAGTGGTTGCCAAACGGTGTGCCAAGGCAGAAGGCACACTGGTGTGACATGAGACACAAGCCCATGTGTGCCATGGGATTGTGTGATATAAGCAAACATTAGTCATTATTATTGTTACGTAAAGTACTCTATATCAGGGGTTCTCAACGTTTTTGCCCGGGGACCCCCAGGAATGCTTTGGCCATGTCTCGCAGGCCATGTCTAGCCCATTCTGAACGGGAACCCATTTTGGTGTCTATTTAAAAAAATTGGTAGCTATTTAAAAATAGCAGATCTACAAGCTCATATCGCGCCACCGAGTGGCACGATACGAGCTTGTAGGTCTGCTATTTTTTGAAAGATCGAAGAACGACTGACATTTTTTTAGAATCTGATCTCAGGTCAGAATGGGTTAATCAGATCAGTGTGTGCAGCAAGATTTGTGAGTTGCTGTGATAGGAGAAGGATATCAAATGGAACACAACCACCGTAAAGACTAATCATTGTGTATATTCCTGCACTATACCTGCATCGAGTGATCTTGGTACATAGAAGTTGATCTATTGAAGATTCTGACAAAGTACATAATTTTTGTTTTGATTGTATTGCTGTATTGTTGTATTGTTCTTTCTGCTTTGGCAATGTAAACGTATATTTTCTCATGCCAATAAAGCCCTTTGAATTGAATTGTGTGTCCAGTGGAAACCTCGTATGAATCTGATCTCAGGTCAGAATGGGCTAGGGGCAGTAAACCTAGAGCACTGGGTACTTTGTGCGTCTTGGAAAGTCTGGTGACACGAGGTTGATTAGGTGAGTCTCCTCTTGAATCTAGGGAGACGCGTTGCGTTCTAGCGTGTACTGTACGCACATGCATCGTTTTGTTTTCCGTCCCTACACGTGCACGTCAAGAAAGTAACGGTACCGTGGCGTGGTACTGCGTTCTACGAGCATGACACCACTGTGTATGATGGCTTGTACTTAATGGTTGATATTTTACTTGTTTAGTAAGGAAAGATTCAAAAGCACAGCCAACTTCCAATAGAAAAACCTTTCTGCTGTTCATTTCAATTATAACGAGTAATGACATCTGGTGTATTTGCAGTTCTATTTGCAAATACATTTGGGTCATTGCATTGAGAGATTTCTGGTTTCACACAAGACTTTTCACAACGACATATTTACTTATGTCCCTAAACAAAAGTACAGGAACACTTTGTACAAAGGTACGTAAACACTGCCAGTGCAGTGAAATATGAAAAGCTCAGAATACAAGTGTAAAGTTTTTAATCAATTCTTGAATTATTCTCTTGATAGATATTGCATGAGCAATAGTTGTTTGTAAGGTTTGGGCATTATTAGTAACTGAAAATAAATGTTTACGTGAGTGATAAGAGAACGCTTGTTCAAGAGATTGAGATTTTGACTTTGAATTTGCAAGGCCTTGAAATTGGATACAGTAAAAGTCGTTGCGTTCCCTAATTAATAGCAAACTCAGCAACCTTTGCAGAATCCGCCACATTTGTATTCATGACAGCTCCGTATACACTATAGTGTAAAGCATGGAATAATTGGTGGCTGATAAATTTAGAGGTTAAAAGTACAGATGAGGATATAGCATGGTGTGCATGGTAGAGAATCCCTATAGTGATGTTGACATTTGCATTTTTAAAAGCTTTGCACTTCCTCACTTTCTGTGGTATTTTTAGTCGCGCTAGTGGTGTTGGTTCAAGTCGGTCGGTCCATCCAACCCAACAAGATATCTCGAAAACTGAATAGATTGCCATGGAACTTTTCTGTGCACCTCAATGCTCCATGGAGTATGAACCGTACTGTTGTCGGTGACTGCATGTGGTTTTCCCAAAATGTCAATTTGCATCTCAAACTTGAACGGGGGAATTGCTGTGACACTTACCGAGCACAGTCAGTCATGTTTCCCAGAGGGTAAACCTTTAACCATTTGAGTGTCCGCATGGCCAAACAAGATAATGGGCAGATACCGCAACAGGATTGACCCTGCTGCTTTTGCTAACCCCATGGCCTTTCCTTCAGCGTCCCCCTTCAGGGATTATACTGCAATATATAACCCCCGTTGTCCCCATTATAATTTAATATTAGCATTTTCTCTTCATTATTAGTCCCACTAGTGAGAGCATGTGAGTCTAGGGGCCGTATGGCAATGTCAGTCCGTTCAAGAAATAGCACAGCCTCTGTGGGCCGCTAGCAGGGTTTTATGTTCTTAGTCTTGTTTAACTTTCACTTGTTTTACCCTTCTAAAGTGTCTTTTGGCACAGACTGTGGTAAGCTAATTTATGAGAAACTCGGTACGCGGTAGCACTGTATCGACATGACCGAGCTCATCAATAGGCCTCGTTGCAAGGCAAAGTAAAATGGCACAATATGGCTTGTCTTGTTATTGATCTCAGCCCAGGTCAGTCAGCCCAGGCGTGGAAGCGGGTCCCGTGCTGTGACTGATGCAACACGGCATCCAGAGAACAGCAGGGCTCCTGGCCTGCCTCTAACTCAATCCAATGAGAAGGCAAGTTCACAAAAACCGCTCTCTGCCTACAGAATGACTTTTCTGAGTCCAGGTGAAGGCACTGACCGCATCGACGTCCCTGTGTATAGTGCTCCCAGACTCTGTTGTATAGCTGAATGACCAATATCAGCATTGCATAGCCCAGCAAGTTTAATTATGTAGTATTATATTATTTCATTAGTCTCACTCTCAAACATCTGCAAAGACAATGCAGTAGTACAAAATCATGTGCCTCAGTCAATTGAGATTAATCGGTGGAATCAGTAAAAAAGTACAGCATTTGTCTTGTGTGCACGAACAAAGCAGAAAATGTAAATAATAAATAAGCAAAATGCAATTAGCTCAAGATCTTACCATACTTTACACCACTGACTTGTATTCTTCAGGGCCTCCATTTCTATCCACACTGATGCGAAATCTCAGACTTGCGGTAACAAAATCCCATAGAAACCTTTTACGAATGATAAAATCATTGAATCTTTTTCAAGGTTAAGGCCAGGAGAGCAGGGAAAATCCTTGATGATGATAACCTTGCCTCAGTGGAACCTATTGAATATGAGATGATTAAAGTTTTAGTAGGCACACGCTCTGGGAAACAGGAGTAGGGAGACAGAAAGAGTGAGGGTGAGTGTGTGTGTGTGTGTGTGTGTGTGTGTGTGCTTTCTAGTCTCAAATTGCAAAGGCAGCAAGCTAGAATTGTTCTATCAAATGGGGGAACTTTATCATCCAGATAAGATGAAACTTTAACATTTTCAAAGCAGACAGACTCTCCATGGGGTCTCAAATAAAAGCCAGCTCCCTTATGGCAACAGCCAACAGCATTCCCAACCTTGCGGGAAGAAAAATCTATTGACTCAAAAGCTTGGAGTGAATATAGCACAAGCAATACTTGGTGTTAACGTTACGTATATATGTACATTCTGTTAGTGGAAACCCACAGCATGGGGTGTTTGATATTTAATTACAGTTTTGTGCCTTGTGTGTGTGTTATTATGAGCCCTTGTTGAGTTATTGTATGAATTAGTGGCCCTCCTCTGTACTTTAGGGGGAAATGGTTCCATTTCTCATGAGAAATATTGGACCAATTGTATGACAATTTATGAACTGTTAACGAAAACTTGACAAAAAAATAAATATTCAGGAAAGGAATACACACCCTCAATGGTTCTCTGCAAACAGTTATCTTTTAGTATTTGTCACTGTACATTTGCACACATTTGATGGCTACAAGTTATAGCACTACTATACTGTGTATAAGTTACCCATTTCATAGTAGGGTAATTTGATCATCATTCATCATTCAACAGGTTTATCGAAATATGACGATTAAGAAAGGTATGCATTGATGAAAGCTATGCCGGACACACTTTGTCCGTGGTTATGAGAGCTAGCTAGCATGATTGCAGTATAATAAATTGAGTATGAATGCTTATTCTACAGTTAATACATTAGAGTCTAATTTGAGGAATTCAGCTAATACTATCAAGTATTTGAGACTCGATCCTCCATAGACCCCTCTCCCCCTGGCTGCGTGTCAAAGTGTCCTTGAGCATGACACTTAACCTCCAACGGCTCCCAGGGAGTAGGTTGGTGCCTTGCATGGTTCCCTCTGGCATCAGTGTGTGATTGTGTGTGAGCGCATGGGTGAATGTAATGCATAATGTAAAGCGCTATGGAGAAAGGCTCCATAGAAATACGCCATTTACCATTTTAATATCTCCTGCAATATACAAAAATGCTTACAAAATGATTGTCAATTACTCGAGTGCTGTACGTACACTTCACTAAATACCGGGAACCGGGAAAGATGTGCTTTCAAAGCTACTTTTTGTTTATTTTCTGGGGAGCAGAAGGGTAAGGTTTCAGTTATTTTGTCACAGGCGGGCCTGCCATTTGTATTCACAGCAAAGATGCAGGGGAATTCTGGATGGATTGCTAGATGATTTCTCAGATGTAGAACATGTTAAATATTAATGATAGCAGAGAAATACTATTCACTGTTATGTTATGTTTTTTTGGGGGGTTTTTTATTTTTATTTTACCGGCATTGCCTTGAAGTTTGATTTACCATTCCCATGCAGATTGTGTCAAACCTGATAGCATCTTCAAAGGTCAGTCAAGAATCTATTTATCTCACTAGATTTTGTCTCAAAAGATTTAAAATTCCTGCAGATGAAAGCTGTGTGTGTGTGTGTGTGTGTGTGTGTGTGTGTGTGTGTGTGTGTGTGTGTGTGTGTGCTGTTTTTCACCACCTGTGCGCAACCTAACACACACACACACAAACACACACACACACACACATATTAACTGTATACAGTATGATGATTTTGGGTGTGCCAGTACAGTACAGTGACAGTACAGTAGTGGGTACAGTAGAGGGACCCCAACGGTAACTCTCTCATTTCTCTACCGTTTCTGACGTGGGGCCTCTTGCCGGGGACCGGGCCGGCACCCTGGCCGTGACCCTGTAGGTCTGGAACTTCCAGGGACCCCCAGGGACCCCCAGGGACCCCCAGGGACCCCCACACAGAGTTGCACCACACACTTCACACAGGTGTGATTTTTTCCTTGACATACTGGGACTATAGTGCATGCAAAGCTTCACGTCGATTAGTCCAACGGCGTCAGAGATTAGCTGCTCACATAATACACTGGTCTGGCCTGGCAGAGACATTGAATGATTGAACAAAGTGACGGTGAAATAAGGCTGTTGTTCAACGCTCTGGTTGAGTTGACGTGATATTAGTGATACCTCTGTGATCGCCCAGTGTGCATGCAGAACCAGTTACCAATAACTAATCCAGATTTGTCTTGAAAAATGCGAACACTGCTAGTTTTCCTTTTTCGATCAAGCAGAAGGAAATGAAAACAGGGCTGACTGACCGAATTTGCCTTAGCTATCCCTTGGTATGTCAATTTACAATTACAATTTACAATTTAGGCATTTAGCAGACGCTCTTAATCCAGAGCGACTTACATTTGAGCAAAAACAAAAGCATGGGAATACATCACATAAAAGTATTTATCATGAAACATGCGTAAACTAAGAAAGTAACAGTGGAATATCTATATTATGAGACTATACATACACTTATACATATAAACTATACATCTTTACTACTATGCTATACATGTGTACTATGGCGTGCTATGACTACATACAATACAATTACAGTGCTGTCTACATAACATGCTATAAGTCTGTATCAAATGCTATATAATCCAACAGAAATGCTATCTAAGGGTTTAGGGTAAGTGCTATGGGCCATGATGTCAATTGTCAATATTGAAACTGTGTGTGTGTGTGTGTGTGTGTGTGTGTGTGTGTGTGTGTGTGTTATCTGTGGATGGAGCAGTGTATCTACAATACTAGATCACAACCTCTTAGCTCTTTTTCAGCAGTCCATATTGTCAACGTGTCGGTGTAGATAACGCTATGGCTCTCACCGTGTGTGAAGGAACCTGCCCGCATGCATTATAAATGTTGCTATTAAAACTGTCACTTCCCTTTTGCTTCTCCTTATTGGATCTTTCCTCTCTGGGAAAATAGTACGCTACATTCTGGCGCCATATGCCTGAAATTTCCATGGAATTTCGTGTGTCACGTCGCTAGCGTAATTTGGCTTGCCTTGTAAAACAAGAGCACCTGTGTGATATAATATTGTGTGTACTGTATATACTGTACATATATATGCTTTTGTTGCTTGTGACCGCTCTGGAACAGAGCACTGAGGATATTGTCTGCACCCCAGTGTTTCAATTAGTCATACATTAAGTCTGTATCATCTGCTTTCTCAAAAGCAAAACATGGCTGCGATGCCGTTTATGTACAAACAGATCCTGTGTCAGATCTCCACAATGGAGTAATGCAAATCAGCGGGGCCTTAAGGGAGCTCACGCTGATTGAACAGTCATTTAGCAGAGTTCTTTCCCCCCCACTCTTTCTTTCCTCTAAGATGATGAGACATGGAAAGTTTGGCGCGTTAACGAGAAGCAGCGATGGTGTGTTTATGAAGGGCAAACGCACCAGGGGCTGGAACACTCTGCACCATGTGGGGAGAATTAGGCTTTTCCACTACCAATCAGACAGGGTCCATGCAGGAGTGATGCTAATCAGGGACATGGGGAGTCCGAGAGAGTGACAATGTGTGCGCGTGTGTGTGCGTGTGTGTGTGTGTGTGTGTGTGTGAGAGAGAGAGAGAGAGAGAGAGAATAATAGAGAAACGGAAAAGGAGGGAGAGAGTGCACCTCTGTCATGGTGCAGCACGCTGTTGAACTGTCAGAGGAAATAGCGCTATTAAACGGAATCTGTCAGAGCTGTTTTTAACCTATATTTTAAATGACACGGTTGGAAAATGGAAACCATACATCATCTCTACGCAGATAATATATCCAAAGTCTTAATACCTTTGTCGCACAGTGGGGACTCCGCCGGTTCAGATTATCAACAGAAAATATGAAAGGAAATGTGTCTGGAAAGCCCTTCTTGGCGGATGTGAAACGCAAGACGATTTCAGTCAAAGGTCAAGGCATCCATCGTGTTTTGCAGTCTGTGCCTCTCTCTCTGTGTCTCTCTGTGACAGGATGTTCCATAATTGAGGTTCGTCTGATCCAAATCATGTACATACAAGCCCCCCGCGTGCATGTTCCTGTCTACGGGGGCCAGTAACTCGGGTGACCTTTTGAATCGTCGATGCTGGAGTGAGTGCTGCACCTGTCCATCTGACAATTGGTCTTCTATAACCCCCACTATACCCCTGCAACCCAGCCAAGACTCCCCGTATTCCTCCCTCCCTGTTTAGGCATCCTGGGCTTAAGCAAAGCTCAGATTTAATCTGTTTGAGAGCGAGAAAAGAAAAAGGAACAGAGGTCGCAGGTTTTGTTCTGTAACCAGAAACGTACCCAGAATACGTGCCCATGCAGCCAGGTTCCTGGCAGTGTGGTGTGGTGGTGAGGTTGTCCTGGCTTCTGCGGGGGCCTTATACAAAGGACTCCATGCGTGTTTCTGGCAGAGATCTGGGATAAGAGTGCCTGCTCTCTCCTCTGTGCTCTGCTGCAATGAGTGGGAGGCAATGGAAAACCAGCGCTCCACACACACCACACCGTACCCACATCCCATCAGGTCACGACCACCCCGGCTCCCTCTACGGCGAGCCTGGCTCCAATGAGACGGCCTGGCAGGTCCAATCTAATAAGCGCGGTCATACGATATATCACACTCGGATCTCCCTCTTGTTTATTGAAAGGAGAGACGCGGGGCTCCTCTCCCCTCTGCCGCTCGTGTTCACAATGACGGTGCACTTTGAGAGCGCGCAATTTTGAAAGGACGGGCGAACGCCGCTGTTATTCAATACTGTACATCTGCTATACCCGACGTGCAACACTGGGATCTTTGTCTTGCTGGGCTCAGCCATGATTGGCGTCACTGGGCAAACAAAGGTGTATTTACAGTGGATCTGAGAGGGCATGAGCTCACATGCTTCGCTGTTGTCCCTTTCTTCTTGTTTTTTCTCACGAATTCGAGAAAGAGATAAAGGGTTGAAAATTTCTCCCCTTCATCTCTCTCTCTTTCTCTCATGTTGGAAAATGATTGCTTTCCTCCGTCGCTCTCCAGTGGCTGAAATGATGAAAGTATCCCAGTGTGAGAGACTGCTATACTCCCACTTTTTGCTATCATCTTTAGCCTTTATTTCTCTCTCGTTCTCTTCTGTGTCTCTCTCTTGTCCTCATCATTGCTGTGGTTGCCATAGGCAACCACATACTATTGTAATTGCACTTACTTATGTATTTATTGCTGTGCTTCTGCCCCTAAATGATAAATTGACCGGCTTCATCAGGAATCATGTGCTTATATTTATCTAAGTGATATGTTTATATTTTGAAGGATATTTAACTTATTAGTGCATTGCACTTTCAAACGTGTGTGGACTGTTTTGATCTACAAAGCCATAACAGTTATACAGTTACCACACGTATTAGAGAGGTTCAAAGGCTGAGGCCCCATGGAGGAAAAACTAATAACACCAATCTACCTCATGGTGGAACTATATTAGCCCAATTTACTCTTTGGACTTTAAGACAAAAGTGTGGTCAGCGGACTCCCAGGGGTCCTTGGGGGGTACCAGGGGGTCCCCAGCTAAAGTACGTAGTTAACTTAATACAGCGTCACAAATCACTTCGACCACTTTAACCGTGTTTTATACTGGACGCGGTATCGGGACGTAAAATCAAATCCATTCAAGAATAGCTGATGTACAAGCTATAGCGCCTCACTCTATGGCACGCTATGAGCTTGTAGATCTGCTATTTAGGAAAAAAACGTGAAAATTTGTGCAAATATTTGAATTTATATATATACACGATTTATATATAAAACGACCAAAAATCTACCTATGAAACCGCAAGTGTTCAACTCTTGAGTGTTTAACACTTGAGTGCAAAAATAGAAGGGCCTATTTTTACACTCCGACTTAAATGAACGCTCCCGTTTCCGCCGTGTATCTCTCACCACCCGCCTCTACCTCGTTACCGCCGACGCTGCTGCCGCCGCGCCTCGCCTCCTCAAACACCCTCCCTTGTCTTGGCGGTGGTGGAGGCGTTGATCTCTCGTTCGTTCGTTCCTCGCGTCAGCCTCGTCCCCGCCGCCGCCTCCTGAGCGTGCGCGTGTGAAATTGGATTGCTGATCCTCCGGCGCTGAGTGGCAGAGATGTAATATGGGATAGCGGCAGGAAGCGCACTCTGATGGTGGAGACAGCTGTTATGGGATGCCGAGGGATCACAGATGACAAACGCTCCGCTCCCGGTCCTCGTCTCTTAACCCATTCTGACCTGAGATCAGATTCATACGAGGTTTCCACTGGACACACACTGGTCTGATTAACCCATTCTGACCTGAGATCAGATTCTAAAAATGATTTTTTTTTTTCAAAAATAGCAGACCTACAAGCTCGTAAAGCATAACATGATGCCGACACCAAAATGGGTGCCCGTTCAGAATGGGTTAAAGACCTAGAAGGCACGCTGTGGGGAAATCTCACCAGGCCACACAAAGCAGGGCGTCGGGGCGACACAAACGCCACGCACGTTCCGTGGTCGGATTGGGAACGCTAGAGGTTGTCATCTAGGATTTGATCAAGTCGCAGAGTGACAATCGGTCACCGGCCTCGACACACCTCCCCCCCAAGCGTCTTGAAGCAGGCCTGTCACCTTTGATTTTCCGCAGATGTTTGCCGTTCCTTCTTAGAGCTCCAAATGCAACATACACACACACACACACACACACACACACACACCCTCTGTCACGGCACATCACCCTCCACTTCCTCATCACAGGGGGGTCAGCGGTCCCCATCAGAGGTTCTGTATACTTGTCCTTGTTCCTCTACTGATTATTGAATACCCTCCGCATCGATCCAAGTTCTGTTCCGTCACCATGAGATTCAACGGTACACAGCAGCTTCTCTAGAACATTTTGCAATGTGAAAATAATATAAATTGCTCACCATTGCTATCCCTTTTACAAGGTATCTCACTCCCTGCTTTTAAGTAGGCTATACAGTAGTAACTTTTGTACTACACAGGACCACTTGATTGTCAGTACTGTATGTATAGTTCAGGGGTAGGCAACCTGCGGCTCTAGAGCCACATATGGCTCTTATCCCCTTCTGACCTGAGATCAGATTCATACGAGGTTTCCACTGGACACATACTGGTCTGATTAACCCATTCTGACCTGAGATCAGATTCTAAAAATGTCAGTCGTTCTTCGATTTTTCAAAAAATAGCAGACCTACAAGCTCGTATCGCGCCACTCGGTGGCGCGATATGAGCTTGTAGATCTGCTATTTTTCAATAGCTAAAGCATAACATGATGCTGACACCAAAATGGGTGCCCGTTCAGAATGGGTTAAATGCCCTCTCCCGTGGCTCCCAGTTGCTACGGCAAAGAAGTATGAAAAGGAATAAGAGGTTTTCTTTTTTCTTTTCATTTAATCATAATTTATTATTGAATTTGTAGTAGGCATAAAGTTATTCTTTAATTTTGATATTGCAAAACAATGTTGCCTATAGCCTACACCATGCAGATAAAAATAAGAATCAAATTTAACGAAGGAAAATAGAATGTATTCATGATAAGACATCTTTGTTTGTTTTCACCACCAATGCCGCTGGCTTACTGGTACAGTGTACTTGACTTGAAATTAGCAAACAATAAAATGTAATATTGAAAGACCAGAAAAAAACACGAATAACTAAAGTTTGCTTTATTAAAGCAAACATATTTTGCGGCTCCAGATAGAATTGTAATACGTTTTTGGGCCAAAAATGGCAGTGATAATAAAGGTTGCCTATACCCCTGGTATAGTTCATAAAGTTCAGGATTTAGTTTTGGTCGAAAAGAACGAGAACTGTGTGTGTGTGTGTGTGTGTGTGTGCGTGTGCGTGTGCGTGTGCGCGTGCATGCGTGCGCGTGACACCCCGGAAGTATGAATAAAAGCACAACTAACTATAGAAAGCCAGACGAGGCCCTTTGGCCAGGCTGCATATCAAATGGCTAGTCTTTACACAACCGTCAAAAAAGGGTCTCGGTTAAACCAGAAAAAGTTCAGCCCTCCAGTTCAGGGTTGCGGCTCAACCATCTATGTAATTGAGCACATCAGCAAATGAGCGGATCAGCTCCTAGCCCTTCAAAGGCTCCACACTTAGTCCTCCTATTCCCCCTTCAAGTGTTAAATGAACTCCCTGCTGAGTCTAGCTGTCTGTATGTCATTTGGTTTTCAGCCCGGAAAAAACCGCTCTCTTATCTCGCAACCCCCCCCCCCCCTCCCCCCCTTCTGTCTCCTGGTCTCTCTCCCCTCCCCCCGGTCCCTTTGTCCGTCCTGTTTCACAATTGTAGAATAAATAAAGCGCAGTGGCATTTTAAAAAGGTCTGCATGTGGAGGGGGGGGGGGGGGGGGGGGGGGGGGGGGATTGACATTCAGAACGCCGCCACCTTAAGGTTAACTCCGTGTGAGAGGTGATCGCAAACGCAAGCTTTTAGGGCATCAATCGAGTCACGGGATATCAGATATCGGGGGGGAGGGAGGGAGGGAAGCGGTGTATAGCGTTCAAGATGCAGAGGTAAACAATACAGCACTCTGCAGCGCGCCTATAGCAAATCATTCAGACTCGTCTCACACCTTTTGACACAGAGCTCCGCAGGTACTTCCAGCATCTGTTAAACGACGGTTCCTTTAAAAAATAGCAGACCTACAAGCTCGTATCGCGCCACTCGGTGGCGCGATATGAGCTTGTAGATCTGCTATTTTTCAATAGCTAAAGCATAACATGATGCCAACACCAAAATGGGTGCCCCGTCAGAATGGGTTAAACACCCAATAGTGGACACCCAATTGTGTTGGGCTTATTACGTGCTGCTGTTGAGCTGCACAGGCTGTATTTTGTGCGAACGAATATGCCGACAAGAAGAGTAATTATGGACGAAGACTTAAGAGTTATTGCCTGTGGGGTTGAATGTCGAGTCCTGGCAACACAAGGCCATTAGTCGGCTCATTCTTATTTGCCAAGTCCCTGCGCTTTCTTGAAAAATATCCATCGACGGGCTTCTGCTCTCCTTGAGGTTTTTTTGTTGGTTTAGTTCGCCAGGCTTTCCATTCGGGTGCACAGACATGGACCAAGGGCTTCTGAGTTTGTTTTCCTTGGAAATAGTGGCAAACAAAAAAATCATTACCCAATTGACTGTGTTCCCCCCCCCCCCACCCCCCCCCCCCCCGCTTCAGCTGGTATCTGGGATGGCCGAGGGCCATGTTTGGTCAGCTTGTACATGGGGCTTCCCATGCGGAACTGGGAACACAGAACACCAGAACATAGAATACATACTGTGGCATGCAAAGCACAGAGGAATGAATGTCAACCAACCTAGTGCATGCGAGGGCCACTGAACGTGATGGATGTGATAGCACTGCCACAGCAATGGCATAATTACAACGTTGTTAATTACACATCCATATGGCTCTGTCGTTGTAGCCATAGCTACGCTGTATGTAATTGGCCGACCTCCATAGTCGTGGTATGAAAGGAACCGTCGCTTAACACATTCTGACCGGGCACCCATTTTGGTGTCGGCATCATGTTATGCTTTAAGCTATTGAAAAATAGCAGATCTACAAGCTCATATCGCGCCACCGAGTGGCGCGATACGAGCTTGTAGGTCTGCTATTTTTTGAAAAATCGAAGAACGACTGACATTTTTTAGAATCTGATCTCAGGTCAGAATGGGTTCGTCAGACCAGTGTGTGTCCGGCGGAAACCTGGCATGAATCTGATCTCAGGTCAGAATTGGTTAATGCCAGTTTTGTTGAACAATCATCTGTAGCTGCACAGCTCTGTAATTGGATTTTTTTTTCTCTCTCCACTGTTTTCTTTTTTTCTTTTGAATCGTTTTTTTTTTGTTCGGCTCCTCTCGAAATCATGAGTTGACTACTGCACAAAAAAACACGTCTGTTTGTCTACGCTTATTCGGTTATGCGGAGCTTGAACTCTTACCTTGTTTTTCTGTGCAGGCAGAGAATAAAAGAGAGCTAGCTTGTTGAGCTCCTCATTGTGATGGACATTTTCTTTGGAGTTCAAACAATAATACCTTTTCATTCTGTTCCTCCCACACACACACACACACACACACACACACATACACACACACACACACACACACACACACACACACACACACACACACACACACACACACACACACACACACACACACACTCGCTCACTCTCTTTCTCCCTCCTTACCGCTATTTTAGTCTCCCCAGTTGCTGTGGGCCTGGCCCTGCTCACGGAGCCCGAGGGACCCGCAGCTCACCATTTGAATAATACGCACATAAATAATAGATATATTTTAAAATGCAAATTCTAATGGGGACTTTGGGGGGGGGTGACTCAATCATGCAGCGTTTGCGGTTTGACCTTAACTCTGGCTAACACATTACCGGCAGCTTGGTGTTTCTCATTAGCCCATTCTGAACGGGCACCCATTTTGGTGTCAGCATCATGTTATGCTTTAGCTATTTAAAAATAGCAGATCTACAAGCTCATATCGCGCCACCGAGTGGCGCGATACGAGCTTGTAGGTCTGCTATTTTTTTTAAATCGAAGAGCGACTGACATTTTTAGAATCTGATCTCAGGTCAGAATGGGTTCATCAGACCAGTGTGTGTCCAGTGGAAACCTCGTATGAATCTGATCTCAGGTCAGAATGGGTTAGGCACTGTATACGCATCATCACACCGGTGGCGAGCACCCCCCCGCTGCCGTGACCACAGCCGCTGTACGTGTCACCCCCCCAAAATGTTAGTCCATAATCTTTACAACTTAATACTCATGTGAGTCCTCTGAACCCCATGACAAGTCGGATTGGAGAATAACAGATTAGACGCTGTGCAATTAAATTAGTTGTAACTACCGACGGCGCTGGTCGCCATGATTGAGAGTTCCGGCTGTTTGACGGGAAGTGTGGTTGGGACCGCTGTCCGTGGTGCTGATATTGGAGTGGTATTGCAGGAGAAATGCAACTGTTTTTTACTCTGTTATTAGTTCCCCCCATTACATCAGCAGGATGATTCATAGGCTAATTACAAAGGCATCAGTAGAGGTGATCGTCAAAGGCAACAGGGAGGGAAGGATAGGGAGTTGGTGGTAGTACCAACATAGCTACTCCCAGTCCAACCTGCTGCCACTCCCCAGCTATTAAAAAAAAGGCCCAATAATAGCCCATATTAGGACACAGGTTTTCAAAGTAGGGGCTGTGGTCTGTCAGGGTGTGCCAGGGGAGCAATTAGAAAGGGGAAGGAAAAGCTAAAAAGTACATTGTATGTATGGTCTCGTCCATTGACAGAAGAGTCCAAGCGGTCTGAGCATCTTGTGTTATCCTCTTTGTTCTATAAAAAAAAACTCCACTGTCCACTTGGTTTAAAAAAAGCTCCACTGTCAGTAAAGTCCTTGAAGCCAATGTGTGTGTTTTTTTGTTGTTGTTTCACTGTGTTTTACACCTGGGTGTTCGGCGTCATGGGAGTGAAATAGTTTTGGGTAGTCAGTGCTTGCTCGTTAACAATATTTTTTAACAATATATTTATTGCATTTTTCTTTTTTTGTACGAACAGACAATACAACAAAACAATACATAATACATCAGACAATACAATTACTTAAAACAAAAAACAAACAAACAAAAACAAAACAAAAACATACAGTACATACATAAATATATATATACAGTATAATAAAATAAGGGCACTTAGACTGGTAACAACAAAGAGTCCTTATGGCCACAAGACCCAAACAGCTGCAGAGAATACAATTAGACATTTTCAGTTTCCACCATTTAAATAAGATAAATCATTAACCGTAATATATTGGATAAACCGTCCCCATATTTTATCAAACATCTCTTGTTTATTCTTCAAAGTATAAGTGATTCTTTCCAGAGGAAGACACAATGATAGCTCCCTAAACCACTGAGCAATACTGGGTTTGCCTATCTTTTTCCACAATAGACGTGATTTTAAAATGAGCGCTCACCAAAAAGACTTCACAGGCACCTTGCAATAATGACTAGATAATTATCGTTTTATAATTGTGTGGCTCGAACATTAGGTCCGAATCGGGCTTAGAACCACACAGATCTACATGTAGCATGGAGTCAGGAATGCTATATATACTTCCAAGTGCTAACTATCTGCTGTCCACAGCTGCATTTTTAAAAATATCCCTCTTTTTTCGCCTCAATTACAATAATCCTAAGAAGAATATATAGAGCCAGAGCATTATTTCTGTTTAATTACTCTGATAACGATAATGAAGCCATTCTTTAATGAGATTATATTGCTACTGAGCAGTAAGTGCAATTCGAACAATTGTAATCATCTGTAATCGTTTGCGATATGAGTGATGCCAACAGTTCTTCCGTACTGTAATACAATCAGACTGGTGATAGTCTGGGGGGGGAGGGGGGGGGGGATTTTTCATTTAAACTACAATATGACAGTGTAACCAATGATGAAATTGCAGAGATTAATAAAGATGCACTTGACTGGGTCTTTACATTTCTTGAGGTAATAGATGGCCTAGTCTGTTTGAAAAGGCTGAGAATACCGCCATTCGGTTTAGAACAAAACGTCTGATTAGCACTGTAACTCCTTCATATTGAAGATCAAAAGCAATACAGAAGTTACTGGACCTAACCAGATTGGTACTTGAATGTGATTACAATCATAAGCCTAATCTGTTACTGAGAGTAAACCTGGTGAGTTAAATCACAGTACATCAGTACACGAGTGGTTCTTAGAGTGGTCCTTTAAGTGGAGTTCCAGGGGGTCCCTAGTCAAATTGGCTATCATAGTATCAAAAACAGTTTAACCACGTCATTGACCCTACTGTACATATTTGAAGCTGACAACATGTCGCTTCGCAAAGCGTTTCACGCTCATGGCTGGTTCGATGCCTCTTAGCATCCCAATGTGAGATTAGTAGAGGTCGCCTCCGCACATGCATATTTCATTTATTTGTATTTTAGTTTATTATTTTGAGGGCTATACAGCGTCCCTAACTGTTCCGCCTGCCGCTCGGGCCGGCCCTGTTAAATTGCACTTGTACACCTGCTATTTTCAAAACATATTTTTTAACAACACACATTTTGTATATAGGTATCCATGGCACAAACGATTTTCTGACGTGGATCCATGGCCAAATTTTATTTTAATTTAGACATAAACATCTTTGGGAACCAGTAGATTACATAATCCTTACACAATAAATAGTGCCTCTTTAATATACTGCACAGTTCTACAGTATTGTATTATATTTTAATTATCTGGAAGCAAAGCCACACAATGATGATTAACCAAGGCTGTACAGGGTCAGCTAACTATACGAGAGATGCTTTATAGTTTTCTGGTGAACTCTTCACTTTATAATTACCACACTATATAATTTTTAACAACGCTGTAGCAATAAGCCTCGGGAAAATAAGGTTGTTTCTTCAGTAATTGCTCGGTAATGAAGTTGTCGATTTATTTTTTTGGGATGATGCAGGGTAATTAAATTGCAGCATCTGCAGACAGGTGTATGCATACACAATCATCTTTGAGTACCATAGCTCTCATAAACAGCATTCCAATTTGCCATTCCTGTGGGCTTTATGATGGGTCTGTTAGGGGTTGATGTCGGCAGTGTTGTCTGTTGTGTTTTGGTGACGCAACTGATCTCTACCAGTGTAAGTTATTTTTTCTTCAGTAGGTGGACTGGTGTAATTTAGCCCTGCTATCCACTGGTCAGGTCAGGAGGTATCTGAGGGCTGTCATTCAGATGGAAAGACACACACACACACACACACACACACACACACACACACACACACACACACACACACACACACACACACACACACACACACACACACACACACACACACACACACACACACACACACACACACACACACACACACACACACACACTCATGCCCCTCCCACACACACACACACACAGAGGAGGCTGAACTAGAGATGGGGGTGACAGAGCGAGAAGGGTTAACGTGGGGAAGTGAGAGTTGGTCCAGCTATTTGACATAATTTAAGGCCGCCAGCCTCCAACAAGTGCTCCAACATTGACATCTTCTGTTCATTTGATCCATCACTAGTGGTAATACTGTGAGCTATAAATGTCAGCCAAGTTTGAGTCATATTTCCATTCGCTTTCAAAGGAAGAAAAGTTTGCCAGGCCGAAATCCCCGGGAGCCGGAGATGATGTGTTACAGGGATTTCCCGATCACGTTTTCTTTGCTACAGATCCGATTCTGATCATTTTAACCCATTCTGACCTGAGATCAGATTAAAAAAATGTCTATTACATCCTGACAGTTTCATTATTAACCCATTCTGACCTGAGATCAGATTCTAAAAGTGTCTTCGATTTTTCAAAAATAGCAGACCTACAAGCTCGTATCGCGCCACTCGGTGGCGCGATATGAGCTTGTAGATCTGCTATTTTTCAATAGCTAAAGCACAACATGATGCCAACACCAAAATGGGTGCCCGGTCAGAATGGGTTAAAATGACATGATCGGCCTCGATTTCCGATCACGTAATCAGATCGTGACGACCCTATAGTTTTAGCCCCCACTGGCGTACAATATATCTCAAAATCTAACTGGCGGATCACCATGAAATCTGCTAAGCACATTTACTGGGCTTCTTAGTCTTGTTAAGGGTTGATTTATGGGAACCCTTGCACCGTCACATCTTACAGTAAGTGTCTCCGGGAATGACGTGTTGTACATTCGAGGAGGATATAAAGAGGACCCCCTCTCAAGGTCAAATTGAAATTAGAACCATTTCATCATGACGTGTTAGGAGGAGTACTAGCATCTGAATGAGCAATAAATATTGTCAAATGCACGGTGAAGCACAATCAGTATTCAGCGCGTTGCGTGTGTTATTTTTAAGGACGGGATTTATTACAGACTTGTTTTGTTGCTGCCGGTGCTGCGTTAATATGTTAACGGCTGCAGATCTGTGTCTGGCCCCTTCCAGTGATGATCCAAACTGAACCGCTTCCCTTTTCTGCTACAGAGCCATGCCGTAGCATACCCCACACACACACACATGCACACAATGCTATCACATGCAAGTACGCACGCACCCACGCACGCTGAATACAGCAACTAGTTTATCATTGAAAATGTTACCATTTTAGTTTTTTCATTTCATATGATTCAGAGCTACGGAATTAGATTATCAGATATCACAGATGTCATATTTTGACCATAATGTATGATTCTGAAAACTATCATCGAGAGGAAAAGGGCCTCTAAAGTTTAGACAAGGATTTTCACACTTTCTCGGCTCAAAATAAATACAAATAAATGCTTTGGATTCCTATATTTAGTTAATAGAGGGTATGCGCATGCTTAAAGTGAGTGGCAAATCGAGTGGCAAAGCAACATGCAAAGTAAGTTTAACATTGTTTAATGTTGTTTAATGCAATCAGATAGGACTTTTCTGTTTGGATGCATGGGTTGTCAAGGCCAGAAAGTAGTTTTGTGCCACTCAGTAGGCGTTCCTACATAACTTCCGGGTTTGATGATGATGTCACGCGCATACCCTCTATACCCAACAAATGAATAATTGTGGATTAATGATCTTTCATCAGTCTTAAACTTTAAACCACAAACAGCTGCACCCTTCTGTTTTACAACAATAGTAATCAACAATAGTAATCAAACAAAATATGTTTTGTTTGGCCAGTTGCCTATCCCAGAAATAACTGCATTTGAATAACTGGAGAAGCGCAAGGTGAGAAAAGGTAGGAGGCAGTAGATCTCGAGGAAAGGAAATTGTTGAGATTTTGAAAAGACGTTTTCACCTTCTGTATAATGACTTGCCTAAAATAGGGACGCCAGAGTGAACATGTTTAAGACTTAGCGAAGCAATGTGTTTGCCCAACTGAGACACACATTATTGGAAAGCCAGCTACGTTTGGCAAGTGTATACCATCGTCCCTCCTGAGGTCATTATTCAATATTCAGATGGGCAAGACAAGCGACAGATGCTCATCTCCACTCAATGGGCATTCTCAGCCTCAGACGGTCAAGGGCTTGTATTCAATTGCCGGGCTAAAAGTATTTAATTGCATTTCAATAGGAATCCACGTCTGGTCCACTTGACCGCAGAGAAAATTGACAGATCTTTACCAAGCCTATAACCCACTTTGTATTAGACATTGTGTTGATGTGCAAAAGTCATTGATGTTAATGCAAGTCTGCTAGTCCAATTCTCTTTTGGCTTCTAGCATTAAATCAGATACTGTGGAACAATTAAACTGAAAATATTATGGGCTGAATTATTATCTCTAGCTTTGTTATCTTGCTGCCTGGTTTGTCCACCAACTTGCAAATTGAGCATTGAATCCTGAGCAGATCGGCCATGTTTTATTATCATTTTTTTCACCGGCACCTTTTATTGTACAATATTGTACGTCTTCCGCAGTGAATAGCAGAGATTCAAACGGGAGGGCCTGTGTTTCAGGCCAGAATGATTACATCGACAAGGTTAGCAATGAAACAGTACAAAATATGGAATGAGCCTTTTCTGTTTGATGACAGCCGCTGGCTTGAATCATGAAGTTTTACTGTCTGCGGTCGACACTGATGGAGGAGCCAAACGCTGAGGTTCAGCAAGGTCAGCACAACCTCTTAAATAGTCTCGAATGCTATATAGAGTCTGGAACTACACCTCCCCAAATCCGAGTAAGGAAGCTGCCATTTCCGTTCACGGAAATATATTTTAAAATATCTTTACATTAAATTTTTGTATTTCAATTTCTGCTAGTCTCCACTTCCGCTTTATAGCTTACTCATGATAGAGCTTCCGTTGCTCCAGACTGTATGACGGAAGCATTTGAAAATTGTGAGAGGCAACAGTCTGGCCACGCGAGACTATCCTCACAAGCGCAAGATGTGTGACGATTTGCTGAGACACACAGCAGACACACAGCAGTCACCCTTAAAACTTTTATTTCTATTTATTTATTTTTTAGCTGTTTCGTAGCATTATGATGAAATAAGTCGGTAACTTCATATTATCATTGTCAGATCAGATTAAAAAAAACTTTCATATGTTTACAAATGAATTTGCCAACACATAATTATTCATATTACTAAAACGCATTATTATTATTAGTAGTAGTTGATTTCATTAAAATACTAAAATTAGTTGTCTTGCCACTACCTGAACTCCATCCTCGTTTGGACCAAAGACAAGTAGTTCCGGTTTGCCATAAATAAGTATTTAGACACGATTTTGTAACCCAGTTTTCTTTTCACCCAGTGCCAATTATCTAATGTAATCCTGGGCGCTACACTTCCTCTGCCAACCTGGGGGGGCAGCGGACTGACCTCATGCCTCCTTCTATGCATGAGGAGTCCAAGCTGCTTCTTTTCACCTGACGGAGGGGAATTTCCCCGGCCGGACGTAGCGCGACCAGTTCCTTTCCCCTCCATCAGGCGCCCCGGCTGGCCAGGGGGAGGTAGTTTTAGAGACCAGGATTACGGCATGTTTTTGTGAGGGTATCTAGGGGACACGGGGAGAACATGCAAGACGTCGACACTTTAACGACTTTAACCCATTAAAACCAGCAAGCATCTGTGTCATATTAGATTTTAGCTGTCTATTGTCTGTTGAGTGGAAACCTCATACAAGTATGTCCAAAACTAGTAGTAGTAGTAGACATAGTTTGAATGGTGATTAATCATTATTAATTATATTTTAAGCTGTGATTAAGTTTTTTATCATTATTTTGACAGCCCAACAAGAACCTTGCTGGAGCCCTTATATTTTTGTTCCGACAGTTTGGTTCATTATTGGTGAATTATTATTCAGCGCATAATGAATATTCGTTGTCCTGTCATGTTTGTAACTGCTCTGGCTACTTAAGGCGTAATTACTCAGTGGCAGAACTGTACTTTGACCTTTTATCCCAACATAGATACTGTAGGGAAGCTCCTTGTTCATTTCCTTTCATAATAGCTAATTCCGCTAATAAAGATCCTCCTGTCTCCATTTCACCTGACTTTCAATTCAGGTGCCCTTCAAAGATCTAGGTTGGAGCATCATTACCAGGTAATGATATATTTTTACTTTCTGCTGAAGGCACACACACTTTCAATTTATTCTTCTCAAGGATGGGAAGGAAAACATTAATATGTATTGCGTGCACATGAGGAGAAAACCCTAATAGTTGTTTTAATTCAAATCATTTACATTTGTGTTGAGCTGGGTGAGAAATGTGACCAGCAATCTCTGGATATGTGACCTGCATACTTTTCCTGCTAAATGAGACATGTTAAATGATGGTGCCAGAGGGGAAAATGGGTATTTTCAAGCAGCACACACTGTTCCGATCATTGCAGATAACCATGCTGCAAGGGCTGGGGACCTAATTTAAGGGCTATTTACCATACACAGGGCACTTTCAATGCGGGGCTGCAAAATGGGCAGAAATGCAGGAAGAAAACCGTGGAAGAGAAGGTTTTCCTTAAATCAAAGATTAACCCACAAACATCATCATTTATGTTCCAAGGTTTGCAACGACACCTGTAATAATTCATCGGTCTCGCACATCGTGAAAATCTGACATAAAGAAACGCTTAACGTAGTACATTAGTAATGTAAGAGTAATATTAGACACTACGGAATAGACATTATTCAGACAATAGACTAAGCCACACACCGCAGTGCAGACATTTATGCCTCACCACTTAATTGCTAGGTAGTTACTAGTAAGTATTTAGGTGGTAACCCACACGTTACGACCTAATGCACCTTTGTTGGAACTCTAATTAGTTCCACTGCTAACATTTTGCTAACATTTCGTTTGGTCCCAGGGCACTCAGGGTTAGAAGGGAATGAGAAGGTGGACCTATTGTATTAGTAAAGTGACGTTTAGGCAGATAAGTAGATGTGCAGTTGCCCCTGGGGAGGGTGGAGCTTACCCGGTAGTGGATGAAGTAAAGAAGGTTTAATAAGGGAGTGGCAAGCCGGATGCATGGGAGAAGGAGGATAAGGGGAGGCATTAGTACTTGGTGCAACCTAAAGTGTGTTATAGTGCTGCTCTAACACTGCATCACGCAGAGATGCAGTAAAGCATTATGTAGATTGAGGCTGGGAAGAACTTGTTTTTAATAGGGAAACATGAAACAGGGCTATGTCCTGAACGGACTGGCCCCCTGCTACATCATCGACCTCCCTCCATCCCCCCCTCCATTAGGACCCTCAGGTCAGCCGACAGGCGACTCTTAGAAGTCCCACCAACAAAAAACTGTGGAACAGCATTCCCCTCGATGTTAGGTCTGTAACCCTATGGTATAATACAGTTGTCCTTTAAAACACTTTTAGTGCCGGAAGTGCATCAAAATAGGAGCTCTGGGGTGCCGGAGTTGTCTGATCGCTTTTACTCTGAAAGCCATGAACCGGAAACACTTTCCTAAAAAAGTTGACTTTACAAAGTTGACCTCACATCCCGATCGTTTTAATTTATACGATATATGTTCCAAAAAGCGTTCATATTTTGCGGGAGAGACGGATGAGGAGCAGAAATGAAGCGCAAGCATATCGATCCATTCATCACCACGGAGAGCGCCCTGGATTAGGAGATACGAGTCATTCTTTCCGCCGCGCTAACATGCGAGTCAATGACAAGCTAATAGTTGCACAGAGCATTAGCATACGGAAAGCGAAAAGCGAAATGCCAAAAAAAAAAAATATATAGGAAAAATTCTGAATATTCTTATCTCGCCCCGTGTCACTAGGACTATGTGTTAGTGCTGCTCTAACACTGCATCGCTATGACGTCCACAGACGTCCAAGGCACTAATTTTTCGGAATCCTTATGACGTTTAGGGACGTTTTATGTAATAATTGTGTTAACTGTGTTGGCGGGCTGAGCGCACTGACGAGGAGTATTATGGGATAGCTTGTTTTGACTTTCGGTTCTGGTGTAGAGGGAAGCGGTCGCGCTTTTCAGAGGAAGAGATATATTATTTAGTTTGTTTGCTACGGACAGTTGATACAGAATTAGAACCCTGGCCGATCATGTTTGTTCTTTTGAATAATTTTTGTTTATTAAATCACCAGTTCTGCAACACGGTCTCCTTTTTCTTCATAGCATAGAAAGAAAGCATGTGGATTACTCCGGAGAGGAGAGACACGGTGGTTATAGGTCTGCTCCCTCCTTTGAGACTTTTAAATCACGACTTAAAACATTTTTCACAAGCCTTTGAATCCCTCTGATGATCCTGCACATTTTTATTGATAGGAAATGTGTGCCTTTCATTCATTCATTCATTCATTCATTCATTCATTCATTCATTCATTCATTCATTCATGTTTTTTCTATGGCTTGAGTACTATAACTGTGTGTTGTTTTAACCCTTATGGTCTTATACTGGTGTATTGTATTGTATTGTTTTCTCTGACCTGTGAAGCACTTACAATGAGAGTTGTTTTTAAACGTGCTATACAAATACATTTGATTTGATATGTCAGTGTGGGCAGCCAGAAACAGTAAAACGTGTTTCTAGAGTGCAGTCATTCTAACACAGAAAGACAATGTCTATTCATTAGGATGACAGAGCAGAAGTGGAGGCTTTTTCTGTTTTTTTTCCGTATTTGGCCACAGTTGGAATCAGATTGATCAAAGGCAGTACTGCCGTTCCCAGTGGTGGAAAAAAGTACTAATATTTTTTACTTAAGTAAAAGTATCAATACTGTAATTATGTACTTTGTTACAAGTAAAAGTCTGCTGTTCAAAATGTACTATTTTGAAAATGGCTGATCTACAAGCTCACAATGCATCGCAACGCATTGTGAGCTTGTAGATCGGCTATTTTCAAATGGCCGAAATCTATAGGGCTGAAGTGGTTATATTGTATGTCTTGTAATAATAATCAAAATCTACAAAGTAACTAGTAACTAAAGTTTTCAAATAAAATATTTTAAATAATATTTGCTCTAGTGGAGTAGAAGTAAAAATACTGGAAATTGGAAATACTCAAGTAAAGTACAAATACCTAATAATTGCACTTAAGTAAATGTACATTATGGTAGTTAGTTAGTTACTTTCCACCACTGGCAGTTCCTGCAGTGGTGACTGTAAAGATCTAGGCGAATAAACCACCAGACCAGTAGAGGGCAGTAATACGCCTCGTGGAGCCCACCACACTGCCAGGCATCTAAAATAAGAGGGAGAAGAAGGAGACGGATATCAGGAAGTAGCTTGTTTACTTTAAACAGAGAAGCAACGCTGAGAGGCTATGCTGCAGGCAGGATTCTAATGTTTATTTCCCTTTTTATGGAACCATCTGTAAGTAACTAACTGTTAGAATTACTAAAATCTTTACCTGTATGTTTGGAACTTCTGTTTGATATATAAATTGGATAAATTTTAGACACGTTATTATTGCTGGATGCAATATTCTTAGTAGCAGCATATAGCATGGCAATACTGTCTGCAAAGGCTCTGAATTGTGGTGAAAACTCGTTGGTCATAATATTTGCATTTGTAGTGGTGCCTCTAATTCCTATTTAAATTCAGTTCTTATCTGAAGAACCCTATAAGAAACATGTTAATTCACATTGCCAATGTGATGCTTACCAAATGTCAATACTTACCTGTTATGTTGTGCCTAAGAGTGTTGTCATGACTGGTTGTTATTTCAGTTTCACACTTATTCATGGTAAACCTGCCAATTACACACCTGCCTTTACCCTGGAGGTTTACAGTGGATATGAGTTTCGCTGCATTTTTAACTCGGTAGTTGGTACACGTAACACTTGACACTCTCAGAGTTGAATAACTCATGAGGTCATCATGATTATGTACTACATGGTATTATAACACTCTTGTCATGGTAGTGAAAATGAGATGCAGGGGTAAATACAGAGGCAGCAGAGATAAAAGATGCTTAACTGTAGTTCAATGACACAAGACCAAGGCATGCAGTAATATTAGATAATAAATGCCATAACCGTGCTTATAGCAGCAACTATGTCAAGGCATTGCATTGTTAACCCATTCTGAATGGGCACCCATTTTGGTGTTAGCATCATGTTATGCTTTAGCTATTTAAAAATAGCAGATCTACAAGCTCATATCGCGCCACCGAGTGGCGCGATACGAGCTTGTAGGTCTGCTATTTTTAAAAAATCGAAGAGCGACTGACATTTTTTAGAATCTGATCTCAGGTCAGAATGGGTTCATCAGACCAGTGTGTGTCCAGTGGAAAACCTCGTATGAATCTGATCTCAGGTCAGAATGGGTTAATGCAAGGAATGTCCTCTGGTTGTACTTTTGTTCGTCCGATGCGTGGGGGACCCGGGCAGTAAAAGGGGCACGGTGCTTAATCAGAGCCATAATCCTAGATGAGCGCCGGAATGGGACTTGTGTCTAACCCATTCTGACCTGAGATCAGATTCATACGAGGTTTCCGCCGGACACACACTGGTCTGATTAACCCATTCTGACCTGAGATCAGATTCTAAAAATGCCAGTCGCTCTTCGATTTTTCAAAAATAGCAGACCTACAAGCTCGTATCGCGCCACTCGGTGGCGCGATATGAGCTTGTAGATCTGCTATTTTTAAATAGCTAAAGCATAACATGATGCTGACACCAAAATGGGTGCCCGGTCAGAATGGGCTAAACGTGGAGCGAGTGTTGTCATTTTTTCCCCAGCGTGTTTTAGGCTTATGAGGTCAGCCAGCTCACTGTATATCAGCCACGGGGTAACGACGTGTGCTAAACTATCAGCGCCCCTGTCTCTCTCTCTCCTTTTCCCTCTTACTCATCATTTCATCTCATTGCAGCTACCGTGTGATTGCCTTCATCTCCTTGATGCATTTCTTTCTTTCACTTAGATATTTCATCGTCGTCTCTCTGTCTTTCTGTCTCATGCAGATGCGGTCATTACCGCCCCCCACCCCCCCCCCCCCTTCATTCACTTCGCTTCTGCTCACCCGCGGCACGTCCCTTTTGTGCTCCTCTCTGACTGACGAGCCTGCTGTTTCATCCTCGTATGCGGCATAATGTACTTTATCATTTAGTCGTGTTTGTTTTTTTGGCGGGGGGGGGGGGGGGGGGGGGGGGGGTTATAAGTGGTCATGATTATTTACTGCCAGTGACTTCGAGTGCACACTTTCAAACTACTGTCCCACTTTGTAAATCCTGTAAATGTTGGTCACAGCGTTTTGAACAGAGACCGGCTGTGGGTTTGGAAGAATTGGCGTGGCAGCCGTGGCTGGAGGCTCTTTAACCCATTCTGACCTGAGATCAGATTCTAAAAATGTCAGTCGCTCTTCGATTTTTCAAAAATAGCAGACCTACAAGCTCGTATCGCGCCACTCGGTGGCGCGATATGAGCTTGTAGATCTGCTATTTTTAAATAGCTAAAGCATAACATGATGCTGACACCAAAATGGGTGCCCGGTCAGAATGGGTTAACTCGGAGATATGAGAGGATACGTGTGAGATGCAGCCAGCTAGCTGTTGGTAGCAGGGGGGCATGTTCTGGCTGTGGTGATTTAACATCAAGTTGGTACTATTATATCTGCTCCAAGGGGAAAAAAAACAAACCAAAAAACTAAACAAATTGCAGACCAATTATGGCTTCTTCATTGCTGTATTATCAAGCCCTGCATGCAAATATAATCATGCAGTGAAACTGTTATGGAAGCTATCGCTGCTATTAAAGTTTATTTGACAGTGATGATAGAGGGCTCCACATACTGTTGAAGTGCTAGACATTTTGGCCCTTCTGAATGCCTCATCCGGGCCCCCTCGCATCCAGCCAGAGTTATGGCATACTTGACTTAGAAGAGACTTGGTCGCAAATGAGAAATGAGGACCCTTCCTTTTGTTTCCGCTCTCTTATATACGGCCTCATTTCATCGACTTAACGACCTCATTTAAACGGGCCTAATGACTCTTACTAATGTCCGGGCATAGCTGAGAGATTGTGGCTTATTCTCATGAGCAGTGTCCTCTGCATGGTTATTGTATATCTCCATTATGAGGCCTGGTCTCTGTGGGAAAACACAGCCTATTTATTGTGCTCTCTCAGATTGCAAAAAAATGTTTCTGTTTGGTGTTACCGTGTCCAGTTTGAAATTTCTAGGGCATGAGAAAGGCCATCTTATTTAGCTGTGAAAGGTTTCAGTCTGATTGACATCAGATTTTGATGCCATTGACTGTGGCCATTTGTATTCCTACAGTTCGACTTTGCAAATCAAAGGCTCGAAATGTATTATCATAAACCAATTTCATTGTATTTTTCTACATATCTCACTCATTTGAGGGGTTTTGGCTCCCAGCGGCACAGCCTTAGATAGACAAATTGAGTGCTGGAAAGGTCAATGTACCGCCAACACATAATTTAAAGTCAGCCCGTCAAAATTCACCAAGAATATATCATATAAGGGAGAACCATTAACTCGGCACTTCTGCATATGTTAGTGTCTATTAGCCATCTCTCTTTGTCTTATCCATGTGACACTTGGTAATGGGTTGACTGTGTCGTGCAACCATATAGCGTGTGATAGTTTCCATTAAAGATGAGCGCACAACAACCAAGCACTTGGCACCGCCAACCCGAATCAATTCAAATAAGGGACGACTTGTGGCGTCAACACAGATCAATATTCAGACAAGGGCTTCCTGATGCGGTCATTACCGCCATAGGAGGAGGCCATTATGGGAAGCCCAGCTTGTCAAATGTATAACGTAAAAGCACATATCCCAGCATATGTGACAGCATAGGCGGCGGGTGCGTTTTACCTTTGGGTAGGCTATAGAATTGCGTTGGGGGGGATTCTCGCGGCCGAGCGGAGCGAGGCCGCCGCCGCGGATTTATTTATTTATTTATTTCCCAGATGGTCTAAAAATGAGTTATTTAGCATACTTTTACCAATGAATTAGGCTATACACAGACAACGACTTTTGGAAGTCTTTTTCTCAAGTCTCGAGTCAGTCAGTCAGTGACAGTGTAGATTACCCGGCGGTGTTGGCGTGTTGCTGCCCCTCCGGGAGTCGCGGCTCATGGCTCTCCACAGACGGCACAGAGACAGCAGTCACTCCGCTGAACGTGCCAGTGTTGCTGCAGTGGTGTGAACTGTGAACCGTGCGGGCACTGGCGCTGCTGAGTTCTGACACCTTCTATAATGCTGCGCACATATATTATATATATAAAAAAAATACCCAGCATAATTTTTGGGAAGGCTAAGCCTTCCCTAGCCTTACGCACCCGCCGCCTATGTGTGACAGGAAATCAATGCTCTTCGATACGGATTGAAACCTGACAGCTCAATGAGCTTTGCAGGGAGGGTGTTTGCCTCTCCCCTCCCCCTCCATAACTACATCAAAGGGACTTAACGGCAACCCTGCAGACAATTTCAGATTACACACGCCTGTCAACAACTGCACTGGGATCCCCGTACACAGGTTGTGTAAGGTGAAACGGAAAGATCGCCGTGCAGGCCCTGGCTTCCGCAAAATTGGCGTCCGCGAAGCTTCAGGTTCCCTCCTCCTGTGCCATTGCCACCTTTATCGAGTTTAGCATTTGGGAATTGTATTGGTGGTTGGTGTGTGATGTTGTGTCACTTTTGGGTCCAAAACTGATTTGGGAGAGTCCGAGCGCACCAATTACTGAGGTTTTGACCGATATTATTTCAAAAGTAGATTTTTTTTTTGCCTTTTTTTTTAAACGTTTAGAAATAATCCCCAAATAATCCCAAAAAGTAGAAAGTGGTAAAATATTTGGACATTTGACTACATTACATACAGTAATTGCTGATACCGATGTTGCCAAAACGTTTCAAAGCATCAGCAGTAACAGACCCAGTGCAGTATAGATATGTGATTTAGCTGGGGGGGAATTAGAGAGGATACTTACAGCTTCACCGCTTTCATTTAGTAAGCATCAGTTTGCAGCCCCTCCCCCCCCCGGCTTTTGCCCCATAACACTGCAATTTGCTTACA
The DNA here is from genome assembly GCF_964188405.1 of Protomyctophum parallelum. NCBI lineage: Eukaryota > Metazoa > Chordata > Actinopteri > Myctophiformes > Myctophidae > Protomyctophum > Protomyctophum parallelum. The sequence continues at coordinate 40,753,614 of NC_139717.1, read as the reverse complement.
ACTTTAATGTTTTTTAAATGACTGCAAGTAACACTAAATTATCAAGAGATGTAGTATTATGTCAGGATACTTGAGTGGCTGGTTTGTGTTACACTGGGATATTATTGTTATTATTAGTAGTAGTATTATATGCATACAGTACATGATATTCAGGATTGTTGCTGAAGCCATATGTTGTTGAATTATATATACCACTGGTTTTATATTTTATTGATGTGTTGAAATATACACATTAAGTGAATTAGAATGAGAGTAAGTATGCATAGATATAGTACTACCTTATTCTGTAGTATTACCCTATTCAGCTGTGGAAAAATAAAATCAGTTTATTTTTATCAGTTTTTTGTAAGTGATCGACTTACGTGTGTGTGTGTGTGTGTGTGTGTGTGTGTGTGTGTGTGTGTGTGTGTGTGTGTGTGTGTGTGTGTGTGTGTGTGTGTGTGTGTGTGTGTGTGTGTGTGTGTGTGTGTGTGTGTGTGTGTGTGTGTGTGTGTGTGTGTGTGTGTGTGTGGAAGCACATTTGTTACATTCTATTTATTTTATATAGTCTGTGGTATGACTCGGTCGGGGACTCAATCCCTGACCTCCCAATCTCAGGGCAGACAGACAGCTCTAACCACAAGGCAACTGAGCTGGTAATTTATATATACAATAATGTACTGTTAAATCATTGATTTGGTTCATTGATACCTTTGGGTCTGTGAAGCACGGCATCACAGATCAATAATTTTGAACCTCTCAGAAATTGGCTGCAAGCATTTGAACTCCAGGGTGATAAAAAATAAATAACTTGTATTTCTTTCTTCCAAGCCAGGGGGTGGTTTAGTGTTCAGCTCTTGCAGTTTGGTTGGCAAATAGATATTGGGCAGAACTTTGACTCACTGAAGTTTGAAGATGAATGTAAAAGAAAAAGATGCATGGCAAGGACACCATTATACAACAAGGTATAAAATAGTAGTAGTACAAACTCTCTTTCTATAGATATATATAGAAGGCTTGGACGCCTCAGCCGTCCGCAATCAATCAATCAAAATACTCTTATGACAGATGGGCCAGTGCATTGATTTCGCCTCAAAGTCTGCACTGAGGGCCCAGGCACAAAGCTTGTCCAGGAGTCCAAATGATCTTATCTAAAAAAAAAAAACATCGACTCTTAAGAAGACTTCCAAGATTTTTTTCATTGTCAAAACAAAAATCGATACCAATGGATTTCTTTCATTCTGACTGCAGGGTTCTGATGTTTTCGTTTATTCATGTGTGTATCTGAGGGAATGTTGTGTGTGATGTGATGCACACAGGCTCAAGCAAAGCGGTTGCTGCCCAAAAGCTCTGCAGACATAAAAGAGAATCTTTCAAACAAAATGGTGAATCCTACACACACAGTAGTTTGACCTTATTCTGGAGGTGCTGCGGGAATGAGGAGCAGGTCGTTTACAAGGAGGGCAGGTTGAACCGCAGACCTCAAGTCAGTTTTTATTGGATCTGCTATCGTCTTTAATTACGTTTTCAAAAACACTCGAGAAAAGAGCTCATTACAACCTTGTGGTTATGAAGTGTGATCTCTGCTCTGCCGGTTTAAGGAATAAAGATAAATAAATAATGAATGTAATTGAAAGAAGTCAGATTGACACTTTTCCCTGTGCGTCAGGCTGACACATTTATGAAGCAAAGTGTCACCGTCATTGCCTTATAGTGGAAAACATGTTGTGACTAACATGCATAGAGCTAATTCTGACCCGTTGTTTGTTTTGTTTTGATCAAAATACAAATTTTACTAATTTATCTCTTGCTTTGCAGAACTGAAATGTGATAAAAGTAGTGCAGATTGACGGATCATCAACACACACACACACACACACACACACACACACACACACACACACACACACACACACACACACAGTCACACACACACACACGCACGCACACACACACACGCATACAAAAAGGCTTTCTTATCTGTCAAATGTAGCCCTCCATACAGGACGCAGAGCTTGAAATTAGTTTTGCCATCTGGATAGAACCGCATTAGCATTTGAAAAAACGAAGATGTTGGACCAAATCGAGAGTAGCACTTTCACAGACAGATGAAAAAGAACCCATACAGAAAGGAAAGAGGGGGAGGGGGGGGGGGGGGGGAAGCCTCCTCTGAAATTCTTTCATAATTCAACCCAAGGTCTGTGTATATGTCCCACCTGCTGCCGTATGGCACCTGGTGGCTACCCAGGCCATTTTCTCCGTCCTCAGCCCGGCTGGTTGAGGTTGTAATGATCCCAGCGTGTCTCTGGCATATGGCTTACCCCTGGCAGCGTGTGCGGTGCGGAACCCCCACTTGTGCTATAGCGGTAGTGTGTGTGTGGAGCTGTACCGCAGGGTGTCTTGGCAGTCCCATCACTTGGGCCGCTGACCACTTCATCTTGTAGGATAAAACCAGCCTTTCAGTCTCTCCTCTGGGGGTAGCGGTGCTGGAACTCACAAAGACGACGGCTTGGATCGCAGCCACAGGATACACATCTGGCTGCCTGTGTGCTGCTGTGTGTACGCGGGCTTTTCTCTCTCTTGTCTGTCTTTCCGTCCGTCCTTCTTTTTATGTCTCACTCTTTTGCTGGACATTCTTAAATGGGCCCAGACAGTATCCCTTGTACACACACCTTGATTTAACTTAACATCAAATAGCATAGCACCCATTTGTTGTTTTGTTTTGGACCAAGCTTCATCTTTCTTTTGAATATCCCTGTTGTCAAATATCCAAGAAGAACTTGCTAGCTTGTCATAATAAGTGGTATAGTATATGTGGTGGACTGTAACGGCTGACAGCACTGTAACGGCATTCTGCCGTGCTGCTGGAAACTTTATGCTGCTATGTTTAGGAAGGCCATGAAAAGCTATACGTTGATCTTGTACAGTAGCCAGTTGGCATGTTGATTTGCGTTTCCCAGCATTCATTTTAGCTTGGTTCATGATGGATGTTGTGGATGTATTCTATTTCCTAAAATCTACAGCAAATGCTTTTCGCCGGCTTCATCAATTGCTTGATTGCGGACATTTGCAGGTATATTAGTACAAGCACCTTCTGCTTGCCTATGAAGATTTCCAAATGGGTAGCTATGGTGTAGCTCTATGAAATCCGCTTGATGTGCATTTCCAGCTACAAGCTTTGTAACCTTGTGTCGATGCAATTTTATGCCCATACAGTATATGGAGATCTGATCTCTGTATCTGGCTGTTCTTGCCCCTTGGCCTACTAATGTATGCCCATATATGGATGGAGATCCCATGATGTCATGATGTCATCGGTTGTATGGGCGGTTATGCACCACCAAATAATATATTCCTATATACAGTATAAGGCATTTCTAGATCGATTCGGCGGTTCTGGAACGACCACTGATCGGCCACCACGTTCTGTAGAGATGGTTCTCGAGAAGGACAGTTACACTCATCTATAGGTCCTTTTTTGTACCTTGGCTTTTTTGTTGTTGAGATCATCATGTACTTGGAATGTTATTTGGATATCTTCTTTATAGCACTGATTTAAAGGTATATTCAGTGATTTCACTTAATTCAAATATCACTTTTTTTGTTTTGTTGTGATAATCCTCCCTACTATAGAGTGTGCTGACCATATAAGGAGTTCCTCCCTGTCCCCAGTTAACCCCTGGGGCTCAAAAAACCTTAGGTTTCGTTTTTGAGACTCTATCCTGATTGGACGAAAGGCTGGGTCCCACAGCCAAAAACGAAACCCAAGGTTTTTTGAGTGAAATCACTGAATATACCTTTAATCTACCTGATGACGGCTTTATATAGTCGAAACATGTGTTGGACGCATTATGCCCTATGAAGACTGCCTTGAATTTTTTCCGATTTTAGTAACTGTTTTTTAAAAAGCAATAACTCACTCCGGGCCGTGTTATATAGTGATTATATCACATGCAGCTAAGGGGGATGTTGTTGGCCCTTAACCCATTCTGACCTGAGATCAGATTCTAGAAATGTCTATTACATCCTGACAGTTTCATTATGAATCCATTCTGACCTGAGATCAGATTCTAAAAGTGTCTTCGATTTTTCAAAAATAGCAGACCTACAAGCTCGTATCGCGCCACTCGGTGGCGCGATATGAGCTTGTAGATCTGCTATTTTTAAATAGCTAAAGCATAACATGATTCTGACACCAAAATGGGTGCCCGTTAAGAATGGGTTAAATAATCCCACAGTTCTCCTTTTCATACAAGAGGTTCCAATAAAACCAAACGTGTAAACAAAAATTCCTGTAGCTCATTTTGGAATGAAATTGCAGCCCTGAACCAAACACCTCTCTGCCAGTAAGATAGAAAATTAAGAAAGATTGTTTGAGACTATCTCCAGCAATGATGCATATCTCCAGTTTTTGTTTTTGTTATCCCGTGCTGAATACAGAGCAGCCCGTCCTCTAGGGGGTTATTTTGTCTGCTAGAAACGCCACTTGTTTACTCATAAATCCGATTTTGTAAACTGCCTATCTGCCACGACTCTTTGAAATGTCATTTGCATGATTAAACTTCCCTCTCGTCGTCTCCATAATGAATATAATCTCTATTGTGATCACGAGAGCAAGTGCTTTGTCCCTGCTGTCATCAATAGCGGCTGTTATGAAGCGGGGTGAAGAGTATTTGAAATTGCAGGCAAATTAAAATACCATCCCTTAAGAGTCATTCTTGTCTAATGTAAATGACTTTCTTTTAGTGGGAGATTCCCATTCATAAAACACATTTTCAACACATTTACAGTATTCTTTTGTCTTGTATCCGGTGATCTATCACGGCTGTACTATTTAATATACATTAACAATTACAATTTACAATTTACAATTTAGGCATTTAGCAGACGCTCTTAATCCAGAGCGATTTACATTAAACAAGAACAAAAAGCATGGGAATACATCACAAAAAAGCATTTATCATGAAACATGCGTAAGCTAAGAAAGTAACAGTGGAATATCTATATTATGAGAACAATCTGATCTACTCTGCTCTTTTGAATACATTGCAATGTCTCCATTTGAAGGAGTCATGTGACCACCCTTTAGAGCCCTGCCACGTTACGCCTCATTCAGTCTCGCCTAGACGCCTATACGACCTAAATATTAAACTATGATATTTATGATTTTTCTCTGCACGTCTCTACGGTCTCTACAGTGCAGACTAGAGTCTTGCCATAGAGCACCGAAGTCCTGACGTCACTTCTGCTACCCCTGAGTCACAGAAGTATATTTTCTATTTGAAAATCCAAAGGGAAATCGCATCATATAAGAACTGTGTTCCAAAATGCACTGCGTCGTGACATCTTAGAAGACTGATGCGATTGTGGTGTGAGCGGGAGAGTTGGGGGCAGTCTGGGCACGGCAGTGTTGGAGCACCGGCCACAACGCCCGACATAATGACTTCATTCTGATTGTGTGTAGAAAATGATTTCCTGCATATCTTGGATAGTGGAAGTGTTTTTTTTAAATACCTCCTCAAGAGTTTCTGCCATTATTTGTAATTCATTAATCTTTCTCAGTAAGCAATTGGGAGAAGAATAACAATGAGAACTGTCAATTCTCTGACCGTAGCTCTCTCAGTCAAGTGTTCAAATTTAAATGGTAATTTGAGGTGCCCAAGGTGTGCTTCTTACTTTTAAATCCTGCTGTTCTTTTGGCTTGCTGGCTAATGAGCAAACATGCAAGCTAAACCACATCCTGTGACAGCTAGCAGTGGCCTGGCTGAACACGGATGCCATTGGAGTTAAAGTAAAGCCGGCTGCGTCCCCCGCGCGGCGGACACAGCCGCCTCCATTCTTTTCAATGAACCTATCGAACACCGGCTGCGTCCGACGCGCGCTGACGCGCGGTCACGCCTCGCCTGCCGCGCCGATGCACCACGGTTCTATTTTCCAGGCGTTCCGTGGGCTATCCGTGGGCGTGGCAATGGAATATAGTCAACAAAACTCCCCAGCCGCGTGGTAGCGCGCCGCGTCCTGTTGGTGTTGCCGTGCGGCTATGTGACGGTGTGTGTCGGGCTTAAGATGCATTATGTCACTTAGGCCTGGCATTAACTTGCAGATGCCTGAGACCTCACCACTATGGTCTAGGTGGGTGAGACTTAACGGCAATATTAACGAGCTGGGGAAAGGTGATGCAAATGAGGGAGAGCGTATGAGATGTGTCTTTGCTCCGCAGTTAATTATAGTCAATCAAGCAGGCGGGCAGCCAGACGACTAGAGGTCGGAGGTCGGTACACTCTGGGGAATACAGGGAGAGACTCGAGGTGAGGCAAACATCCCCGAGCAGCTGCACCTCTAGCTGCTCCATCAATTCCCCCAGGTGTGTCATAACGGTGTGAGGAGGTTTGTAGCACAGATTGGAGGCCAGATTGCAGCAGCGGCAGGCCCATCAGCGCCGGTAAGCGAGATGTGATTGATGTACAGGTGGAGGTGTGGTTGGGTGGATCCGTGCCCTGGCCTCTTCGCTCAGATACGAGGTCAGTTAATTAGTGTAAAGCAGTGGCTACCCACGTGCCACTCTTATCTGGAGTGTCTTATCACAAGGCCAACAGCAGCGATCAATAATGAGGAGCGTTGGAGTAAAGCACTCGCACAAAAGAAAAATTAAACGAGACTAAAGAGGCTAAAATCTCTGCTCTAGTGCCCCCTAGAGACTGTGCTGCTTTTCACACATTTGGACCGACCAACATTGCTATAAAATATTATTTTTTAATCATTGTCAGGATAGGTGTGTGGGCAGGATATACAGTATATTCACTGGCAGATTAAAAGCTAACTACTAAGCCTACTATTGGCCTACTTGCTCCCGTGGGGGAAGTTCGGTTTCAGCTCCACCCAGCTGACTGCTGCTCACAAGGGGCGCAGAGCAGTTAATGGGTTAGATGTCCTGCTCAAGGACACCTCGACCAGTCATATTTGACACATTACTAGCTAGGCCTGGAATCGGACCTGGGACAACTGGGGACTGCGGTTCCCCAGGCGGGCTCGCTCACCAAATAATAACCAATAATTTTAAACCAGCAAAAGCTAGAGGAAATCGGGGTTCATCTTCTGCTCCCCATGTACAACTGAAGGAAAGACAGTAGTTTTTGGTTTTGGACCACAGTGCTGCTGGAGGAAGCTTGGGGAAGGGGAGGGGAGAGGGGTTGGGCTCAACACCCACGTGAGTTTGGACACTGGTAGGCTTAAAAAGAGATACAATACCAGGCATACAATTTAGATGTCTGGGCTGGACTGTGGAAGAGAAGGAAAACCGCTGGCGTTGTGAACTGAACAAGAGTGCCTCACTGATGTGTCTCCTCCCATTTCTACTACCACCCTAGAGTGAATTAAGAAAAGAAAATCACACCCGTGTGAAGTGAGTGGTGCAACTCCGTGTGGGGGTCCCCGGGGGGGGTCCCCGGGGGGGGGGTCCCCGGAAGTTCCAGACCCACAGGAACGCGGCCAGGGTGCCGGCTCGGTTCCGGCGAGAAATGTGCCGTGTGGGGGTCACTGTACTGTAACACCCTGTGTGTGTGTGTGTGTGTGTGTGTGTGTGTGTGTGTGTGTGTGTGTGTGAGAGTGTGAGAGAGAGGGAGTTTCGTGCTCGGAGCCAGCCAGCCAGGGACAGACCCAGGGACACACATAGCTGTCTATAGGAGTGGTTGCACCACTCAAAAAGTGGACACACACCCACATAGTATTTTGCAAAGTACTTGTGACTAGTGCACCAATGCCTATACTCATGCTTGTTGTGTTGATGGTTTGGCCAAATTGACAGACTGAAAACATTTTTCTGTAGTTTTATTTTATTTCAGTTAGTTCCGTTTTAGTTAGTCAGATATGACAACCTCAGTGATCACTGGTGCTTGTATGCAGTTACAAAGTACTGTAGAAGAAAAAGTACTAAAAAGTAAAAATCAGACCCATCTGAAGTGAGTTGTACTGTACTGTACTGTACTGTACTGTACAAGCCCTCCTCCCTGGCCTGTGTGTGTCTGTGTGTTAGGCTGTGCAACAGTGACATTTGGTGGTGAACAAACGCTATACCGCTATTTTCGTGCTCGGACACAGCCAGGGACAGTGGTTGCACCACTCAAAAACAGTGAGAAATGGGAGATCGACAGCAGCCTATATGACATACAGTACTGTTATCATTCTGCAGTAGGTCTTCATTGTGCGTTTTTGATTGAAATACTCATGGAGCCTCCGGGTGTTTTGATTTGATTGACACTCTTTTCTGTTCTGATTTCTGTGTCATGTTTTACGATTTTTGTTCTTTTTTTATCCACAAGGTCAACAACACACCCCTTGCCCTCAGCACTTTAGAACTACAGTCTAAGACTGCAGTTTTATTGTACCAGCAGTGAAGCGAGCACATCAAAGCACATTATTAGATTTTAAGAGATAAACTGCAGTGACAATATGGAGAGCCACTCGACCGAGAAAAGAACCAGTGCCGTCAGCAACGACACAGAAGTACTGTAGGGGATAATCATCTCCGAAGGTCTGCGTTATTGAAAAATAATACATGCCGTGGAATCGTGGATGCCAAGTTGCCTCCGCAGAGTGCATTATATTTTTTGATAAAGGCACAGCTTGTAGGCTATTTTCCTGTTTAATACAGTACCAGAGACACATTCCAGTGATTAAAATAGAATTAGTGTTTATTCATATTTGGGTGGCGGTAAGCTCTTTAACCACCCCCTGGTGTTCCAATTTTGGGCATACAAATGTGTTGCATTTGTTGTACATTGGTTGTTTTAGAAATGTGTAACATTTTTGAGACTAAGTGGTTCAGTGCATCTGACATGATCAATTTTGTGTTGGCACGTTGTTAAAGGGACACTTCACCCTTTTTGCAAAAAAATATATGTTAATGACGTTTAGAAGCTTTAGATCACTTTCCTGGTGGTATTTATGTGTGTAATATGTGGTTTTAGTTATTTTAGATTGTAGCAGTGAGCCTGTTGTCTCTGATGTCATGGACACTGGTCTCACTACCTTCCTGGACTACAATTCCCATAATTCTTTGGTGCACTGCTCCTCCTTGCGGATAGGGGGAGAGCTGTCTTACTGAGACAACATGTAGTCCAGGAAGGAAGTGAGCCCAGTGTCCATGACATCAGAGACAACAGGCTCACTGCTACAATCTAAAATATCTAAAACCACATATTACATACATAAAGCCCCCCAGGAAAGTGTTCTAAAGCTTCTAAACGTCATTAACATATCTTTTTTTGCAAAAAGGGTGAAGTGTCCCTTTAACCTTGAATAAACTTTATTTTACTAATCCAGCAAGTGGGAGAAGCTGTACAGTGTGCGCACTGCGCACGCATGTGCTCGTGCGTGTGTGTAACGTATACGGTGGCTCCTGCAGAGCATGAATAAAGCGTTTACACAGTGGCCAGCTGGGGCATTGGTCATTGATAAAGATCCAACTCTATCATGCATCAGTCCACTTCTTGTGATCTATGCGGTGGGTGCATATCAATCTGTAATCAGACTTTTGTGGCATATAATCATAAACTGGTGTAGCCAGATCAGGTTGTTATCACAAATAAACGAATGGAAGTCACCAAATTCATTCGATTGGGTGTTTTATAATTTATATACTGTAGCAAATGGTGTGAATATTCAATGCGGCTGCCTGCTAGTAGTAGCATGATGTGATTCAGATAGGACGTCGACTGCTTTGTATACAACGAGGAGGATGTGGATGGAAATCATCAGCTTGTGCTAAAACAGGAGTGCGATGAAACGAGAGAAGAGATGTCTTGCTTTTTCCCCTCCGTTAATACAATGGACCTAAAAGGACGTATTAACGGAACTGAGAGATGTAGGAGGGTGCTAGCACATTGTCTGCTTTGTATACAACGAGGAGGTTGTGAAAACCACTTCTTTTGTTTGTTGCAGATACAGGATCTCTTTCTTGTTTTTAGTAGAAGTCTAGCTCTTGCATTTTGAATCGGCCCCTTGATTAATGAAATGGACTTGAAAGACTCACATAATGCTATAGGACATTACGGCACTGGCATATCGGGGAGTAGATTCTAGCAGACTGCTCTGCTGTACTTGAGGGCATTTACATGCACACTGATATGCCAATCTTACAACAGATATTAAGGGCAATACTTAGTTCAAGCCTAGAGTGCAAACCTCTAGTGTATTGGTCCTTCCATCATATTCCAATATTGTACATTAGCGTATAGTTGTGTGTGCGGTGTCGAATATCAAAGTAACCTAGGTCACTGACCAGTGATGCAAATATCCTGCATCCTTAGACTCACTAAATTGAGAGAGGACACACTCATGTGGGGGTCCCGGGATGCAATACTGTACTCTTAACGTTGTTGAAATAAGACTCATAAAATGTCCCTGGGACCATCTAAAAGGCCACCCCTGGGTCCCGGGACCCCGTTAACATTGAAAACATATTTACATCACTGGGTCACAATGAACTCCAATCCTTGTTGAAATTGTGACAATCACATAAACACTTTTATCAGAGTTTCATATACTTGTATGAGTGAATGACAAGTAAAGCCGTCTTCTTGATTCGTGAATCCGAAATTGAGTTAAGGAGAACCTGACAGCTTTTGAATTATTTAGGCATAATAGCCTTCTCAATTTTAATGAGATTATTCATTCAGTGACACATTGTAGATATGTATGTGTACCAGTTGTCAAGTATCTTCATTTTTATTACCTGTCTCTCCTGTGTTTCCTTACTGCTGTCACTGCTATGACACCTGCATTGAATGGGATCAATACAGGCTTATCTTATCTTTATCTTTCTCATCTTTCTCAGGTTTATCTTAGATTTCTGTCAGGTTTCCATTCATGTTTGACTACATGCAGTGAGACATGGCATCTTGACCAGCTGCAACGCAACATATTGTTCCTCTCGGGCAGAAACCGATTATCTCCATATGTTTAGTGCTTAACACTCTTTAATGTACTTGATCATACTACAGCGTCACACAAAAGTATCAAAAATGGCAGATCTACAAGCTGCTGTTTTTGCTATTTCTTCTTATTTGAATCCTGAAATGTCCAACCGTTTTGGACATATGACGTTTCCACCTGACAATGATATATATTATAACTATACAGTAATAGTGCTTGTCTGTGTTTCTCAAATTAATTAATCAAAAAGATAACTGATAGAATACTTTGATAGAAAATAATATGTAGTTGCAGCCGTATACTGTGTGTCAGAAGGAGAAGGTACCTGAGTGATGGGAAGGTACCTGAGTGATAGGATTCTATGCGACCTGGGGTGTTCTTGGCATGATGTGGACAAATGTTATTTTGAGCCCTGTTGATTGGCAGAGAGAGAGTCAATAGAGCCAGGATGAAAAGAGGGCACAGATGTGACTGATTGGACGCTTGGAGCTTTTCCTGCTTGCATGCTGTTTCTTTGTTTGCTTATAGAGTTTTCTCTTTTCTTTACACAATACAATGTTACACTCAGAATAAATTGCCTTTGATCTTTTTTTTTACTCCCACAAAAAACTAATCTCTGGACTTTAAATTGAGTCAGTAGAGCAAATGTATTCATATTGTGACAATCTTTATCCCTCAGTTAGTCAACACAATGCCTTGTTAGTTGAACTTGTTAGAGCTGTGTTTTGATGAAAAGTCAATAGTAATAGTGCTGCTGAAACTGAATGGAGTGATGTTGTCTATTTTTGCCTCAGTAGCTGCGCAGATATATTTGTGTTGCTTCTGCGACTGAATTAAATACAGTGTAGCGGCTGTAGCTCGGGAGGTAAAGCGTTGGCTTGGGAATCGTAAGGCTTAGTCTGGTTCGATTCCAGGCATCCCCTGGGTTACTCTTGAAGTTTATTGTAAAGAGCTTTAGAGAGAGGCGTTGAATACTGTAAAATGAATGTAAATGCACCATTTACATGCATTTCCTGATATGTTTGATATATGTTTTGATAATATCAGAATTTAACAACAGTTAAAGGTATATTCAGTGATTTCACTCAAAAAAGGTTTCGTTTTTGGCTGTGGGACCCAGCCTTTCGTCCAATCAGGATAGAGAGTCAAAAACGAAACCTAAGGTTTTTTGACCCCCAGGGGTTAACTGGGGACAGGGAGGAACTCCTTATATGGCCAGCACACTCTATAGTAGGGAGGATTATCACAACAAAACAAAAAAATAAGTGATATTTGAATTAAGTGAAATCACTGAATATACCTTTAACTTAAAATTGTACAGTATGTTAACCACACCCTGGCATCCCTATTTTGGGCAAACTTGCCAATTGCTTTATGCTTTATTAAACAGTCCCACAAAGGTAGCAGATCTACAAGCTCACATTGCACCACGCAACACACTGAGTTTCTAGATGCCCGGTAGGCTATTTTCAATATTTTGTAGTTAAGTGTCCCCACTCTGTTTTTACAAATACAGCCCTTATTTCACAATATGCACAACCAGAAGTTCAGGATAGTTATTTTTTTAAAGATATGTTTTATGGCTTTTTTTGCCTTTTTTTTTTTTGTTGCATTTATTTGATGGGGAACAGTAATGTGACAGGAAAGGGGGGGGAGACATGCGGCAAAGGCAGACGGGCTCGGGACTCGAACCTGCAGCACGCCGTCAGGCTGGATTACCGGCCTATAGGTGCCTGGACCGCTCAGCCGCGGCACAGGCCAAGTTCAGTATAGTTTTAATTACTTTATATTTTCAGCAGCCGCAATACAATAATGGTATTAAATGTGGCAATGCATTTAGCAGCTATGCTGTAAAACTATGAAACTGGTGACCTGATTCCATGCAGGAGACCTATTTATGTGTGTATGATAGGCATTATATGCCAGGAAATATTTCACTAAGTGACTGAGCGCTTTCTAAAATGAATTTGTAAAATTCCTATTACATTATTGCCAAGACAGATATTGTGTTCTTTCATATTGCAATATCAATATGAACCCAATTTATTATTTAGCTCTAAATGGCTATATGCCCAGTTACCGTTAATTCAATACACACACAGACAGACGCACACACGCACGTGCATGCACACACACACACACACACACACACACACACACACACACACACACACACACACACACACACACACACACACACACACACACACACACACACACACACACACAATTTCTAACCACAGACAAGCCCCACACACTGTCCCAGTGGCTGCTACCGTGACAGGGAGTGGACATTTCTGTTCCCTAAGCGCTGGCCTCGCCATCAGCCAAGGTCAAGGCCCTGTAGACCTCTGTCTCTCATTGGCCCTTGGCAGGTGACGATGAAGGGCAGCACGGCGTCCAGACACCCTCCGCTGGGAGGTGTTACTGTGACACTGGGAAGTCGCCACAGCTCCCACGTCCAATCAACATTCAATCTCACTGGGAACAAGCCAGCGACCACGCGTGGCGCGGTTGCCTCCCCTTAGCGTTGGGGATGAATCATGTCCAGAAGATTACTATCTCAGCCCGGCCCCTGTGTGTCTGTGTCCACTGTCCAGTACAAGACCGCCACTTATCTGCGAGAGAAAAGGGAGACCGAGTGGAGGCAGGGTTTGAGTTAGTGTTGGAGGGCACGCACTGCAACCTCGGAGCACTCATGGGATATTAGACGGGGGGGGGGGGGGGGGGGGGGTCCGGGCCTAGCTTCCTCACTGGAGCCTGTCGGCCACGCCCCAACAGTCACGCTCCTGTTTTCCGGAACACTCCGTGCAGCCGTGCACTGAGCCGGTAGCTTGCTCAGCTGTCGGACCGTCTTAGCTGGGATTTCAGTGGAAGTGCAGTCCGTTCCCCTTCAGTCGTTTGGCCCGGGGCTACATGGGGAATTATGGAGTCTGTATTTCGTAGTGTGGTGCATGGTGCACCAGAAGTTCTCTTTCTTTGTTCCTTATATATTTTTTTTTATCCCACGATTTTTGCAACCCATTTTTTTTCCACCCAGTGTCAATTATCTAATGTATTCCTGGGCACTACACTTCCTCTGCCAACTTGGGGGGGGGGCGGCGGACTGACCTCATGCTTCCTTCTATGCATGAGGAGTCCAAGCTGTTTCTTTTCTCCTGACGGGGGGGAATTTCCACGGCTTGACGTAGTGCGTGTTAGGAACACGTTATTCCGACCGGTTCCTTTCCCCTCCATCAGGCGCCCCGGCTGGCCAGGGGGAGGTAGTTTAGAGACCAGGATTACTGCACGTAACTTTTGGGAAAGTGTCATAGTAGCTTGTTTACAACTGAAACGGACTCCCTTTGCATAACTTCCTCTTCAAAGCGACATGTAATGATTAGTCAACACTAGTTTTATTTCTAAGTCTACTTACAGGACATTAACATCACATTTGAGTTCCTTTTGAATGCCTGTCAGATTTCTCTACATAACTGTCTCAGCTGTTGGTGCGCAAATGCACCTTGCATGCCTTTGATCTATGCTCAGAAAACATTTTGACGACGTATGCGCACTCACTGGCACATCGGTTGTGTGCCCCCCTGATTATTAATAAAAACAACAAAAACGAATGGTTCAATTCCATTTAGATTCGAGTGCCAACCCTAACGAGCAAAGGTTCGAACCATGAATGTTCGGGGACAGCCTTAACACACACACACACACACACACACACACACACACACACACACAGCCTTTTGGCGAAACAGCCTGCATATATCGGTATCGGAAATTAGGAGTAGGACACAATATCAGATATTAGAAACAAATACACCCCTATAAAGTATACACTTGTTGTGTTTAGTGTTTATTTACATTTTCATCATACAAAAGAAAATCACATTAGAAACAAAAGTAAACACAGCCCCCTCACTCATTAGCAGGACATTATCGGTCACCAGAACCAGAATGTTTTTTCAATGGGTTTATATTAGAAGTGTCTCATAAAATGAATATCAAATATCTAAATATTGACCCGAGCAACTTCAAAACTATGGAGTGCAGTCAGTGCACACAAAAGCCAGACTAGACGTTAAAATGACCCCATAAGTGTTTTTAAAGTGAAACATCTCTTTAGCCACTTAAAACTATACACTTAGTTGACCCCATGCAGGGCTGAATCCTAGGCCCCTTTCAGCTTTAGTCCTACACTAAATATCTTCACTGAAAATAGCAGATCTGACACGTGTTGTGAGTCAATGTTTATGTGAAGTAATGTGAACAGTGTTACCAGAGCCCTGTTAGTCAGCTTCACTTGCTTCAAGTGATGAGGACAATGAGAACGTACGGTTGATTTCGAGAGGCGTGTTGTGAGCTTGTAGATCTGCTGTTTTCCCATGATGTTAGAATAGGGACAGCTAAGGTTCAAGTTAAACAAAGAACAAGGGTCAAACGTTCACATGCCGTACATATGAAAAGGGTCCATTGTAAATTGAAATGTTGTGCAGATCTGGGTTGTGGGACTGATTTAGAACAGCCAATGTTGGCGACCTCTTCTGGATGGATATCGCTTGATGTTTCACTTCTGTCAACATGTCCTGTTCCAGAAGAGATTCCCCATTGCCTGAGAACGCGTCACTTTGACTTGGTTTCTCTTTGATCATTGTGAAGACAAAAGGCGAGGCAAAGGGAAGAATACTGCCGCGTTGTCAAAACTTGAACGCAAGCCGTGCCTATCAACTTGTCAGGCTTGTCAGTTTTTCACAGCTATGCGTTGCGTTTTTCAATTAATAATTGGTTCATGAATTCATAAGTGTGTCATTTGGCCATGCAGTTTTTTTTGATACAGCATGCACAATGCTCAAATGCCATATATGCAGAATGCTTGCCGGTAAATGCGCAATGAAACGGAGCCGCATTGTATACGTATCACAATGCGCGGCTGGACACGCATGCTTGCTGTATTGGTTTGCATTTGATAAACGTCATTAAGATAGAAATATTACCTCGGTTTCTTCTTATATCCCTCTCCAGTGGTCCTTCTGTTTACCATCCCTACCCAATGGCACCACACGGCTCGCTCGCCATGTTGGAACGCCGCTGCGTCTTAAGATGGCTGCCAAATATGGCAAAGTAGCTCCCTTTGTTTACCCGTGGGATGCTCTGCTATGCTCCAGTCTAATAGATTGGACACAGCAGCCCCATGCACCGACTCAGCCATTCACCTCCTCCATGATGGGAGTCCAGAACAAATTCACCTCACACTTAAGTGTCAGCACGCTCCCATGGCAAGAAGGCATCCGCATACAGTAAGTGCATAACGTTTTCGAAAAGAAAACGGCGAGAGGAAGAGATAGTTCGCCTTATTTTTTTATTTTTTTTAACATCCGTAAATTTGTGCACCGTTTGTCGTGGTAGGGGAGAAGGGAAGTGGCTCTTTTCTATATTTTTTTTTAATCTTTTATAGAAAAGCTGAAAATGATGTGTCAAAGAAAATGATACAAGGCTATATGATGGATGGCTCTGTCTCTGGCTGCCTCTCAATCTCTCCCACCTCCCCTCGCTGCCATTCATTCTCTAACGCAGTCTCTTGCCAGAGAGGAAAGAAAAAGGCATTAGCTCCTTCCACATTTCAGCCAAACTCTTGTGTCTGTCCATGCTTGGCCACAGGGAAGAAGAAAAAGCCATTCTGCTGGGGTAGAATTTCATTTCCTTTCACCGCCCATACTGTTCCTTATGATTTGTCCATGGTGTGGAATTACAATGTGATATTATTCTTGCAGCGCACGCATTACAGCCGGGCATGGCGACTGCTGCCGTTATTGAAATTTTGATTAGGATTGAATTTGTGTACAGGCGTTTTCCCCCCAGAGAGATGGCTCGCTGATTGCCGAGGTGCCGTTTCTCGGACGCCTTTTTAAAATTGAACCGTAATGGGAGCCGTGCGCGTCACGCCGCTTGGAATATCCCGGCACCGCGTCCGGACGGTGCATCCACTTGGCTTTTGAGATTTTAATTGATATAAACCATATCTAGAGGAAGATTTTAACCGGCATTAAAAGCCCTGTTCGATTTGGCGTGCCAGTGGAGAGGCGTCGGCAGAGGCAGTGAAACGAGCCTGTGGCTCTCCTCTCTGTGAAGAGCTTTCTGCGGCGTGCTGTCGTTGGAACATCGAGCCTTAAGAGGCAGAACATAATGAACTGCTGTAGCTGTACCTCACACACACACACACACACACACACACACACACACACACACACACACACACACACACACACTGCCGTCTCATTGTGTCCGCCAGCTCTCTTAATGACATTTCATGAGATTATCTTTTGACAGGGGCATCGTGGCTGACCTGTGTGTGTGCGCGAACGTGTGTTTGTACTGAATACAGTATGTGAAAGATAGAGGACAGATAAGTGTGTGCGCGCTCGCGACTGTCTGTGTGTGTGTGTATTTTCTCTCACCCTGTCTCAGGCCCTCTGATCTGCCCTCAATTGTCTCTCTCTCTCTTTCTTCATCTCTCTCGGTCATTCTCTATACCGCGTTCTCATTTTGTTATTAAATCTCACAGTGGTTTGTTTGTTGATCTGATCAGTGTGTGCTGTAACGTTGTTGTTGCCCTCAAAGGCACCTCCTCTGTCTGCCATTAAACTGCCATTACATTGTCTGACCTTCGAAATGGTCACACACACACACACACACACACACACACACACACACACACACACACACACACACACACACACACACACACACACACACACACACACACACACACCTCGCTCCACCAGCAAATAAAGTGTTGAGCAGCGTCTTGTTGTTGCTGTTTGTGTATAGACCGGGGTTGTCTCACAGGAATCAGAACACGGGGCTCCTGATCACCATGTGACAGGTAACAGACGACCCCCCCCGACGACCCCCCCCGCCCAGACACGTAACGCATGGCAGATGGCGGCCCGGGAGCTTTATTTGGGCTTCGCTAGGCACAATATCGCTGCCTTGTCATTGGTCGATGTCGGGAGGAGTCCGCACGGTGACAGCCTTGTCAGCCTTGTGGCCGTGTCATAGAGAATAGCTGACATGACGGTCGGTATGATCGCACTGTCTCCGCTGCCCATTCGGAGGCGGACGAGCATTCCATCAAGACCTGATGTGTCTTCATTTTCATCTCTCGCGTTCTGTGCCGGGGTTATGCGGCCGCACCCTTCTTCCTATATTCAGCAGGCTGGGAAATAGATAGGATAGGACCTTTTGCGTGTGCGTGTGCGTGCGTGCGTGTGTGCGTGCGTGCGTGCGTGAGTGCGCGCGCGCGCACAACATTTCAGAGGGAGATGGGTGGCATGCTTTATTTCAGCTCGGCATATATATGACTGTACTAGCACACTATTTGTGAAGAATGAGACATTTGTGTGTGTGTGTGAGAGAGAGTGTGGGTGGGTGACTGGGTGTGTGCGTGTATGTCTGGGTCAGTGTGAATGGATGTCCCCTGGTGTCAGCGACGGTGTTGGCTGTGCCATGCAGCAGTCTGACATGGCCAGACAAAGCACCGAAGCCCATTCTATCTTTTAGAAACAACCTCTAATGGCTTCGTTCTAAAGCCACCAGACAGACGGGCTGTAGACGTTCTGCTGATTCTGGTCCACAGACAGACTGAACCCGTCGGGTCTCTTTCCCGTCCCAGTGTTTTTCCACACTTTTCTTTCGGTGCCTCGGGCAATAATA
This sequence comes from Protomyctophum parallelum, assembly GCF_964188405.1. NCBI lineage: Eukaryota > Metazoa > Chordata > Actinopteri > Myctophiformes > Myctophidae > Protomyctophum > Protomyctophum parallelum. The sequence continues at coordinate 40,734,999 of NC_139717.1, read as the reverse complement.
GGCCTTTATTATGATGCAGAAAGACAGGGAAATGGTGAATTGTGTGCAGTTGCGCAGAATGCCAGCCATTTCTAACCATGATTAACCCATTCTGACCTGAGATCAGATTCTATAAACGTCTTCTACATCCTGACAGTTTTCTGAAAAAGCTATGTTTCTATGTCAGTCGTTCTTCGATTTTTCAAAAATAGCAGACCTACAAGCTCATATCGCGCCACTCGGTGGCGCGATATGAGCTTGTAGATCTGCTATTTTTCAATAGCTAAAGCATAAAATGATGCCAACACCAAAATCGGTGCCCGGTCAGAATGGGTTAAGTGCAGCTTGAGGCTTGTGTGTGTGTGTGTGCGTGTGTGTGTGTGCGTGCGCATGCGGTTGAATTCATTCATGGTTGAACATGAGCAATCCTTATATTAAATATATATCTTCTTTATTGTGAGCTATTATACAGTATGTCAAAAGTCATATGATGTGGCACGCATGAATGCAAATTTAAAATGCATGTATTTTTTCTGAGTGTGCATATACCCCAGAGAGAGAGCACGGGGGTTATATGAGGAGTGCATGAACTGCAGGATGGCTGTATTATGCGTGTGGATGCATTTTATGCCGCTGTTTATGTGTGGGCATTGTGTGTGTGCGTTGTTCTGTGGCTTTGTGACACAGCCAGGCGTACCATAGAAAACCGTTCCATACAATAAATATAAAACATCCCCAACTCGCTTGACAACAGCTGCATAGCGACTTGGCACCCCTCCCGAAAATAAATAAATGTTCTGGCTGCCCTCCTCCGTCTCTCTTCCTCCTCCTCCTCCTCCTCCTCCAGTGTGATTTTTGTTTAGTCAGAGGAAACTCTCTGCTGGCTGGCGAAAATTGGTGGGTGAGGGTGATGGAGTGTGGGCACAGGTTGGTGAAAGGGGGGGGGGGGTGGGGGGTGGGGTAAAAGTATGAGAGGATGTCATGCAGAAAGATGGCTGCTCCAGCACCTACAGTAGTACTGTACCAGTGTACCGTGCTGTAACACACTGCCTGCATTTCTAGCGTGTTAATAAACATGTTGTGCATGTGTGCCGCCTGTTCATGAGTGTGTGTGCCTGTGTGTGTGTGTGTGTGTGTGTGTGTGTGTGTGTGTGTGTGTGTGTGTGTTCGTGCATATGTGTGTGTGTGTGCTCGTGCATATGTGTGTGTGTGTTCGTGCATATGTGTGCGTGTGTGCGTACATTTTTCCCCTATCTAACCTTGATCATTTTTGGATTGTTCCCGGGCCTGGCTGGATACTATAGGCTGTCATTGTGATGGCAAAGAATGGAAACCATCTCCTGTTTTATTTTAATTTTTTATGTCCCCGCCTTAGTGCAGTAAAACCCTCTACAGATGCATTGACATTTTAGTAGAGACGAGGGTTTTTTTTTTTCCTCCCTGGGGGGGCTAAGGAGCAAGGTAATGAGGAATTGGCTGTGCCCCGGCATGGAGAGGTGGAGTGAGGTTGGTGAAGAAATGCGGTGGTGGTCGGACGCAGAGTGCTCATTAAGTTGGTGGGAAATGGTTGCAGTGAGTACGCTATGCGCATCGGAGAAAGAAAAGAAGTCCAAATTCTACCTCCCAATCTTCTAGAGCTGCCTCTCTGAGGTATTGAGCCACCCAGGGGTGTTTGGTAGGGGAGCCCGCCTAAACCATTTATTTCAGCATTCTCTTGTCTGAAGTAGACAGGTTGTGCTGGACATAAAGCTCTGGCCTGTCAGTTAAACGCGGCAGCCGCCTAGGAATGCCCCCCACCCCCCAATCTATCACTCACTACTCTCTCTCTCTCTGGCACTATAAATTCCTATATAAACCCATTGTTGTAACTTCAAACTCCATTTTAACCATGATGGATTCATTGAAAACACCTGCCATTGGGTTCTGGTGACTGATATTGGCCTTCTAATGTGTGAGTGCACCGTGTTCTTTCAATTTGTTTTTACATTTTTTGAGGGTTCCTATGTCCAGCTTTTGGGTGTGTGTAACCCGAATTTTGTCCTAACGCAAACATTAAATGACAATGAATGGACAATCTTGAGTGTTTGTGTATACACAAACATTGCGTAACACAGACACACATTTATTTTATTACACACACATTTTATTATTAAAACATAATATATATATATAATATATATATTATAATATTTTTAAAATTAATAAATCAAATAAGTAAAAAAGGTTATTGAATAAACACGACCCCCTCACGCATTAGAAGGGCTATAGCAGTTAACAGAACCAAGGAGGACGGGCGTAAACATGATTAAAATTGAGTTTGAAGTTAACAATGGGGATGTATAGGAATGAAGCACAGAGTTTGCGTGTTGTTGGCTTTGGGACATGTCGTGTTGTGGAGCGTTGGTGTGAGCAGGAGGTGTGGCTGTGCTCTTGTCAATGGAATGCATGATGAAGTCGCACGGCCAGGTCAGAGAGGATAATGAAATTGAGGGATGGCCGGGATGGATGGAAGCATCGGAAGGGGTTAGGGGGGATGCAGACATGCCAGACAGAGGTGGGTTGACCAGGTCTTTTCCATTAACTCGGAGGGCAGGCTGGGGGGTGAGCCAGCAAAGGGTGGAGCCTCAGCTCTGCCCCTTTTCCTGGGCCTGGCTCTTAGGCCAAGCGTCCTCGCTGGAGAAAGGGTGGAGAGCATATTGCTGTGGGCTGTGGGGTCCAATGGTGATTGACCCTGTGTTTTCATCATTCTGTGGCTGGCCTGATAACATTTCTCATGCCCGTACCAGAGGGGGGAAAGAAATTGATGTCTTTCTGGGTTCACCTGACTTGGTTTAAGAAACTAAGTTTGGTTTTGTGGAGTTGGATTTGCACTTGCACATTGCTACTGTGACTTTATTTTCTATTTTAATGGAATGGGATTTATTTTTCTTATCATTTCTCCCTCCCACCTGCCTGCAAAGCAGCTGTTTCAATGCTCTCCATGTGTAATTGACCGTACAACAAAGACATTCAAACACTGCACGGAGCGCATCTTGATCTGAACGTGGCCCACGCTAGAAATCCATTTGCTGTCAATATTTACGAAAATGGTGGCTTGTGTTGAAAGCCATGGACTCCGGGTCTGTCTCACGCTGCTGAATGTGGTGAATTTTATGCTGTCCTTCTTGCTCCTATTATGTGTATAATCAGCAATCACTCACTGCCTATTACAGTAAATCAATCAATCAGGCTGCCTCAGTCGCGATGACCCCCTGGGTTTTTACAGTTGAAGAACCAGTCTGTACATTCGTGGCGGTAGAATGCTGTTACTGTATCACCAAGGATCTATTGGCGGAATCTCACATATTGCATTTGCCGTCAGCTTAGTTCACTTCCGTTCGATCCAAGCTTTTATAAATGTCATAACATTTGGATTTCCAGACGGGTTTAACCCATTCTGACCGGGCACCCATTTTGGTGTTGGCATCATGTTATGCTTTAGCTATTGAAAAATAGCAGATCTACAAGCTCATATCGCGCCACCGAGTGGCGCGATACGAGCTTGTAGGTCTGCTATTTTTTGAAAAATCGAAGAACGACTGACATTTTTAGAATCTGATCTCAGGTCAGAATGGGTTCATCAGACCAGTGTGTGTCCGGCGGAAACCTCGTATGAATCTGATCTCAGGTCAGAATGGGTTAATAATAAAAGCACGCGAGTACCACTCGAATTCTCCGCGATACAATCAAGGAGGGAAGGATGGAGTCAATAGCTTGATGCAGTACACCAGATATACTGTGTGCACACCAAGTGCAAAATAAAGATTTCTTTACATTCAACACTTCTGTTAAATCGAGTCATTAAATAATGGTATTAACCCATTCTGAACGGGAACCCATTTTGGTGTTGGCATCATGTTATGCTTTAGCTATTGAAAAATAGCAGATCTACAAGCTCGTAGCGCGCCACCGAGTGGCGCGATACGAGCTTGTAGGTCTGCTATTTTTGAAAAATCGAAGAACGACCTGACAGTTTTATAATCTGATCTCAGGTCAGAATGGGTTTATCAGACCAGTGTGTGTCCAGTGGAAACCTCGTATGAATCTGATCTCAGGTCAGAATGGGTTAATGTTCATGCAACGACAATCACACCTTGGTGAACAGGCGGATGCTATTTAGATGCACTACATTGCACGTCATGTAAAAGGTCACAACGCAGGAGACAGTTGTTAACTATATATTGAACTGGTTGCGTTCTCTCAGCTGTAGTGTTTCCTTTTTCTGTTCTTAATTCATTCATTCTGTACAATGTTTTTTTTTTTGCATTCCAACAATGGGCTGTCACAATTATTACATAGTCGTCTAATGGCAATTATTTGAGATAATTGCATTTGTATTTGCATAATCGTCAGGGGGAAAATAGCAGATCTACGTACAAGCTATTTCCGCTACCGGCTGTTTCTACTATTTAAAAAAAAAAATCTTCGTATATTTAAGTTATTTGTCATATCTGTCCTTTGCAATTTTTGATTACTAGGCCTTAAAGGAAATGTTTTATTTATTATTATTTTTTAACACCAAAGGCACAATTAAATCGTCAATCGCAATTATTTGTAAGACAATTAAATCAGTCACCAGTTTACAGCTATGGCCACCTTGGGCCATCCGTGGTCCTTGTTGCTGTTTTGGTCACGGTTGTTTTTCTGGAAAGGATGTTGCTGAGCAGTCGCTGTTGTTTTGTCATCCGACAGATATCGGGTGCATCTCCCGGAGAGAACCAGGCCCCAGGACTACTGCTGGCTCCAGGGGTGCGCTGGGGACAGACGCCCATCAACCAGCTTACGCCCTGGGACACCGACGAGCCCCCTGCCAAACAGCACAGAGAGAGCGAGCCCACTGGTACACACACACACGCACGCACGCACACACACAGACACACACACAATCACTCACTCACTCACTCACTCACTCACTAATCTGACATGTGTACTGTGCAAGCAAATGTGTAGGATCAAGTGCATGCAAGGACATAGTGTGTGTGTGTATGTGTTTCCGTGCGTACGTGTGTGACTGTGTGTGCATATTGATGCAGAAAAACGCACACAAATTCACACTACACCCCATTGGCTCTGAGGCAGCTAGCGGCCATGCTAATGAAGCATGTTGGGTGCCAGTGCCCTACATAATGCAGTATGCACACATGCATACAGTACATATGCATGCACATGCATAATGTACACATACAAATACTGTCTTAGACATGTGTTCAGTGCTGCCTTGCATGCATATAGAAATTGCTCTATCAATGTGACTTTAGGAGAGGTAAAACTATTTGTGTGTGTGTGTGTGTGTGTGTGTGTGTGTGTGTGTGTGTGTGTGTTTGTGTGTGTGTGTGCGTGTGCGTGCGCACACATGCTATTTTATGGTCATCAAATACCAGGATAAGAATCCACGGCCATTATTAATTATTGCCCCTCACACACACTCAAACATTAATTAATTAATCTCCTTTATAAAATGTTAGATGCCACCGGTGCAGACGCTTCGACCCAGTCTTAATCAGTTCTATTTTATTGTGCCACTAAGCTAGGCTAAATCCATTTCAAGTGTCTTCTTCAAGTGACCTTGGCTAGGTCTAATTTGGATGTCGACCTTATTATTTCTATCCATGCCAGTTCAGTTCGGGAGCAGAGCCATGTCGCGCCACGCAGAGTGGCAGACTGACAGACTGACAGTAACATGCTAACCACTGTCTACCATATTACTTTATTTACATTATTATATTATATACTAGAGCGGTGGCCTACTTGGAACGATGCCCCACCCAGTTATTATGCCCGTGTCCCTTTTTAGGGCCATATTTGGAGTTTTTTTTGTCAGGCATACCCAAATATGGAGTCTATGCAGTTGTCAGAACAATCATTGTGATGTCAGAACAGGCCAGCTCCATATATGGAGATATAGGAGTGATCAGGTCCAGAAAGATCCCCGGCGGAGGCTTTTGTGCTGCTTCTGGACTCTGGACTATCCGCCGGACTCGACACACCGGGCAGACACTGCACTCCCTGTGATGGTGTGGAGCGTGTGTGTCGAGTCAGTGGGGCGATACGGTTCTCAAGTTACGTGGATCACGGACGTATACGAACACACAGAGACTGTGTGCATTTATAGATCTAGATTAATATACATCATTTCTTGTGGCTAAAGCCAGCACTGCAGTTGTAATACACTCTCCCAGAATGAGACTGCCCCCTAGAGCAGTCAGTCTCTCCTCCATTGTTGGGCTGGCCTCTGCCTTTTGCTCATCTCAAATGTCTCATTTAGGAATTGTGGTGGCACAGAGCGGTCTCCAGTGGAACCTCTGGTTGACAGTGCAGCCCAATGATTTGCTGCAGGGTTGCTTGTCGTCCCAGGTGGCGGCAGTCTAGGATTAAAGGACAATAACGCTATATCCAGATATAAAGATTGGCAAAATACGCTGGCAGACTTTCAGTGAATGGTGTGTATTAGGCCACTGGTGATACGTGTATACTTATACTGGGGGGCACACGTAAAACAGAGGAGGGAAATGGATGGATTGATGGTGTCAAATCAAAGTGCTGTAATTAGCATAACGAAAACCCCCCGAGCATACATTTGCCTATGTTTATGCCATAGGCATATTGTATTTGTTTATGGTTATTTCTCAGTCATTGTGACCGGCCTATATAAATGGGTGTATGGAGTTGATTTATGGACCCATTAGCTAGTTTTAATGTGGGATTTTTGAACAAACAAAACCTTACTAGCTATTTTCTAGCTACCAAACAACTCTTGCAGCGTGTTACAAATGAGTGCATTTGTAACATTGTAACACAATTTATCTACACATAGTATACGTAGGCCCCTACATGATGTACGTGTGCAAATTATGTGTAGCGTACCCCGAGTTTACCTGGTGCCTTTCAATATAACACAGAGACACACACAATTTGCAAGACTTTAAACTGGAGCAGGCTGCCAAGTACTGGATGACATGACTCGAGGGAGGTGATGATGAGGCAGAATATGATTGGCTATGTCATACGTGGATGCGTGGTCCAATCGGGGAAGGTGGGCGAGGCAGAGTATAATTGGTCAAGAAGATGCATGGGCCAATCAGGGATGGTGGTGAGGCAGAATATGATTGGGCATTATTCCTGGATGCGTGGACCAAAACGGGAAGGTGATGAGGCCAGTGATTGGATGAATTGATGACTGGGCCAATCAGTGGACCAGTGTTGACGGCAAAGGAAAGACAATAACCCAACACAAGTGCATGCTTAAATACATGACATCACACAGGAAAACCTGTCCAGGCGACCAGAGCTATGCTACCACACTCCCTTCTAGAGCTCGGGGGGGGGGGGGTTTAAACGGGGCTAATTGCCTCCTCAGTGTAACTTTCACACTTTCAATAAAGATTTAATTATAGCACGGATTAATTATTAAACGGGCTGATCAGTTCAGTTTAGTTCACGTGCCGTAGCAGAGCGGTTTCTCAGCCGAAACCAGCCGCAGTGCCCGCGGTGGGTGGGGTGGAGTGCTGTAACGGGGGAGCCGTGCCTTTGTGTGCGGTGCTCAGCCACCCGAGGTGGAGGGCTCCTCCTGGCAGACGTCTGCTGTGTGTCCCCTGGTCCGTGGCCGTGGGACCCTGCTGTGTGAGGCCGGGGGGGGGAGGACGCAGGATGAATGGGACATGAAGTTCTCAGGCTCTTAGTATTGTGTCTGAGCGAACAAGAGCTTCACTCGCTTGTCTCACCCCTGCTCTCTCTATATCCCTTCAGCCCTGCACCCTCCGTCCCTGCCTTCAAGTTCACCCCTCCACACTTCCCCTCCTGTCCAGTCCCCCCACCCTCCGTCCCTGCCTTCTCACCCCTCCACACTTCCCCTCCTGTCCAGTCCCCCCCACCCTCCGTCCCTGCCTTCACACCCCTCCACACTTCCCCTCCTGTCCAGTCCCCCCCGCCCGAAACGCCCCTGTCTTCGTGGGAAGTGTGAAGGAAAGTGAGATGTCACTGACCTGTGCACACAGTTGCATATGACACTCTCTAAATCGAAGCATGGCGGTGCATATTGATTGGCACGCGTGTGCACCATTCCAAATCTGTGACTGACATTTGTAAAACGGAGCCAGCTCCTCTCTCCACACTCGACTGAGCCACAGTGCCAGAGAGCCGGAATTAATCAACGGTTTCCAGCAGTTTCGTATATAGGAAGTTTCTCATTTTTGATTGAAGGGTTTAAAGTGTTGGCAGTTGCCATTTTTGTTCTTTTTAAATAACATGAAAATAAATATGATTGTCACGAGCGGTTGATTGAGCAATTCATGGGAATTCTTTAATGGGATTTGGTGGCCTTTATGTTTTCTTATATATATTTTTTTAAATGAAGTTTATATCCTTTTCACATTTTAACCCATTCTGAACGGGCACCCATTTTGGTGTTGGCATCATGTTATGCTTTAGCTATTGAAAAATAGCAGATCTACAAGCTCATATCGCGCCACCGAGTGGCGCGATACGAGCTTGTAGGTCAGCTATTTTTGAAAAATCGAAGAACGACTGACATTTTTAGAATCTGATCTCAGGTCAGAATGGGCTAATCAGACCAGTGTGTTGTCCAGTGGAAACCTCGTATGAATCTGATCTCAGGTCAGAATGGGTTAATTATGGAGTACAAGAGAGCAACCAGGGGGCAGAATCCACATAACGTTAATGCAATTAATTTCCTAAAGCCGCTCACGAGCATTGAGACCTGCGTGAATACGAGAGCATGTTGTGCCCAGGCTAATGGGATTTGTGTATTTAATCTCATATTCAACTGAAAAAGACAAGTTTCACACAAATTCACAGCACCACTGCAAAAGCAGAAGAGAGATGTGTGACAGACTGCAAATAGAGCCACCAGCGAAGAGGTCCCCTCATTAACCCATTCTGACCTGAGATCAGATTCATACGAGGTTTCCACTGGACACACACTGGTCTGATTAACCCATTCTGACCTGAGATCAGATTCTAAAAATGTCAGTCGTTCTTCGATTTTTCAAAAATGGCAGACCTACAAGCTCGTATCGCGCCACTCGGTGGCGCGATATGAGCTTGTAGATCTGCTATTTTTCAATATCTAAAGCATAACATGATGCCAACACCAAAATGGGTGCCCGTTCAGAATGGGTTAAGGCCTCGCTGATCTGATTAACGTCATTGGACCTAATCAAACAATATGGGTTATTCCATCAGCGCGGTTTCCAGATTGATCCCTTTGCTATAGCAGGGAGCTGCAAACTGGCGGGAAGAATGAAGACCAGGGCTGCCGACGGGCTCAGGGATAGATGTGAATTATCCCATTCTGACCTGAGATCAGATTCATACGAGGTTTCCGCCGGACACACACTGGTCTGATGAACCCATTCTGACCTGAGATCAGATTCTAAAAATGTCAGTCGCTCTTCGATTTTTCAAAAATAGCAGACCTACAAGCTCGTATCGCGCCACTCGGTGGCGCGATATGAGCTTGTAGATCTGCTATTTTGATGCTGACACCAAAATGGGTGCCCGGTCAGAATGAATTATGCATGGAGGTGGCCTCCACATCATTTCTGCCTCTTCCTTTCTCCCTTTCCTTGCCCCTCTCATCAGTCCACCCCTGCAATCGGTCTCGCTCTCTCTCTCTCCTGTTTCTCTTCTCACTCCCCCCCCCCCCCTCCCCTCACCCAGTCTTTTGCATTTGCACACTGTTTCCTTGCTGCTACACTGTTAGAATATTAGCAGGGCTACCAGCCAAGTAACCAGGTTCTTTTTGTGTGCTGCGGCGGGATTCAGCCTTTGGCTCCTTGGCAGCGGTGGCAGGTTATTTTTGGAGCAGGGGACTAAGAGGGGGCACGGGGCGCCACAGGAAGACAGGGAACAGGGGAGATATCGGGCAGGAGGGGAGGCATGGGCCAGGTCCAATATGGCTGCATATTTATTAAGATTAATCAGATCAGCTCTGAGACTCCTCTGTCCCTGGCGGTGAGCTAGAGGGCCTCGCTTACACTAATATTGTAGTGCCTTGGTTCTCGCCCTGGTGTGGAGAAATGGTTTGGCTCGGAGTGTCTGGGTAAACACAGACTCCTACATACATGTATGTAGTTTGTATTGTGTGCTTGATTCACAGACGCTTGTTCGCCGATTATTACACACTAAAAGTCTTATTGTCTCCACCAGCCGAAGGCATCGGGAGAGTATGTTTTTCCGTCCGTCCGTGCGTGAGTCCGTCCATCTGCGTACAGCTAATCTCCGGCACCGTTGCCCCGGTCGATGCTAAACTGTGCGCACACACTCCCAGGATGCCAGCAATGCACCTCTGCCCCAATTTCTCCACAATGGCCTGTTATATAGCACCACCATTTTTTGCAAAATACATTTCTTTATATTACTCGTACACATTTTATCCATACTGTACATCACACAAATCGGTATACACAATCTCTAGTCAAGTGATCAACACGGACATCATGTCCGCTTCCCCATATGTCATCCCCGTTGGCTAAGATTGCCTTCCAAATTTTTTCAGGATTGGTCCGTTTTGAACAAAACACGTGTTCAACACAGATCTTTTTATTACTTTGTCCAAACATCACAAACGCTATTATCCTGGTGGAGACCTGTGCCCAGAGGGGCTCTTTTTCTAGCCCATTCTGACCGGGCACCCATTTTGGTGTCGGTATCATGTTATGCTTTAGCTATTGAAAAATAGCAGATCTACAAGCTCATATCGCGCCACCGAGTGGCGCGATACGAGCTTGTAGGTCTGCTATTTTTGAAAAATCGAAGAGCGACTGACATTTTTAGAATCTGATCTCGGGTCAGAATGGGTTCATCAGACCAGTGTGTGTCCAGTGGAAACCTCGTATGAATCTGATCTCAGGTCAGAATGGGCTAGTTACCTATGTGATCCCAGAGGCAAATAGATTCATAGGAAGCCTTTTTCTTTGTGTTTCAATGTGAAAGCCTGGAGGCCAAGACAAACACTGACCAGCGGAGAGTGGTTTCTGCATGCAATCGTAAACGCACCATTAGCACGTCATTAGCACTGATGAAAGTCGAGGACTGCAATGTTTCCTGCGTTTTTCTTACATTAGCATAACCCATTCTGACCTGAGATCAGATTCACACAAGGTTTCCACTGGACACACACTGGTCTGATTAACCCATTCTGACCTGAGATCAGATTCTAAAAATGTCAGTCGTTCTTCGATTTTTTTCAAAAATAGCAGACCTACAAGCTCGTATCGCGCCACTCGGTGGCGCGATATGAGCTTGTAGATCTGCTATTTTTCAATAGCTAAAGCACGACATGATGCTAACACCAAAATGGGTGCCCGTTCAGAATGGGATAATGTATTGATTGATTTACTTTGCTCTTGAGCACTGTTTTAGACAGATGTCCTTAATTAAAGACGTTTGCATTGATCTCAGCATTTCTTTCTTAGGCTTTGTTGTAGCCCAAGGACATGTACGGTTATCTCTACTGCCAGTGCCACCCAAGACACCCAAGACAACGCTTTGATGCTACGAGCAGTAACACGGGCTCAATGTCATAGTATGATCTCTGTTACCAAGACACAAATAATCCACAAACCCAATTCTCAACAAAAACAAATGACTTTTTATGTTGGAAGATGTACATGGAAATGCAATTGACAATTTTCTCCCTTCCTTATCCCATTTTGGGGGCGGGAAACCCCTTTTGGTGTTAGCATCATATTATGCTTTACCTATTGAAAAATAGCAGATCTACAAGCTCATATCGCGCCACCGAGTGGCGCGATACGAGCTTGTAGGTCTGCTATTTTTTGAGAAATCGAAGAACGACTGACATAGAAACATAGCTTTTTCAGAAAACTGTCAAGATGTAGAAGACATTTTTATAATCTGATCTCAGGTCAAAATGCGTTATACGTCTCTCTCTCTCTCTCTCTCTCAGGTCCCCCTTGGGCTCCGTTAGCCGCAGTGAGCCAGCCCGGCCGCCTCCCACACACCTACGGCCTCCCCCATCCTCCGCCCTTCAGCCACAGCGTGACGGTCCAGTCCCCCGTCATAGGCGTGACCCCGTCCGTCCAGACACCCGTGCCCCCCCACCACGCCCTCATGACGGCCCACTTCCAGCTGACGACGCCGCACTCCGGCCAGCAGCCTCCCTCCATGGCGCTGAGCATGCCCGGCGGCGGCCAGTCCCACTACCCCTCGGCGGCCCCCTCCCCCCGCGCCGCCCCGCCGGCCAATCACGCGCTTCACCCGAACCCTCATAGTGTGATGGGGAACGGCCACTTGACCCCCCACCACCCCAGCAGCCACCCCTACGTTCACCCCCCGGCGTTGCCTCTCGCGAATGGCCAGGCGGCGCAGCAGGGCCAGTCCGCGGCGGCGCCGGCCGGTCAGGACGGTCGGACCAGCCTTCAGATGCTACGGACGGTCGGCATGGGGAAGTACGAGTTCAGCGATCCGGGACATCCCAAAGGTAAGCATGGCCGGGGTCTCCAGCCGGGCGGACATTTATCTGTAAGGCTCAGTGTGAGAGAGAGTTTTAATAACAAAACATTTTCAACCTGTTACACTTTTGCACTTTGATACACTATATAGCCTCGGAGCCTTCCAGAGGCTAAAGCGAGGTGGTCTTGAACCGAGCACAGTAGCACGCCCCCCCCGGAATGGTGTCAGCCGTTAGATTGATGTGCTGCGAGCCTTTTTTTTTTTTTTTTTTTGGATTCCCAGTGACCTCTGCTCAGGCCGAGTCACGTGGTGCCGTGTCGGAATGAAACTCACACAGCCGTCGGCTTGTATGCCGGAGCGCCTTCTCATTGCCAGCGCTCATAAACAGGGGCACGAACACTCTGGCAAGAGGTTGTTAAAATACAGTTTTGCAACCGGAGCCAATTCGGTTGAAAGCTTCCAACCAAGGTCACAGACAACTGTTGTGCTTTCATGACTAGTCTAGCAGGCAGCTGGCGGCCACTGAAAATGTGTACCACGCAACAGTGCTGTTTAGCTGACCGACTTGTACGCAGAAAGACACACAAAATAACGGTATACATTACTCACCTGAACCTGTCACACAGTGACAGCAGCAGCGGTTGTCGTTTTAAAAACCCATGCACAGTCACACATCTAGCGTTTTTAATGAATGCTAGATGTAACGGTTTAACTGACATTAATCTTTTTGCACATGCTGTGTGACGCAGCTTTCCTTCATGACTCTCACACTTCTCACTGTGCTGTTTGCTGGAGCCTTGTTGACTTGTGTTTCTCAGAGTCTCTAAGCTGTAAATTGGTGTTTGGTTTAACCTTGGAGTTTATGAGGCAGGGCCCTAGGAACAGATGTTCACAATTCCCTGACCAATTTTCACATTTAATGAAGCTTTTAATTTAAGTTTAGATTGTGTGCGTGCGTGCGTGTGCACGTGCATGCATGTGAGTTCTTGTTTGTTTTTGTTTTGATCAATAAAATGCCAGCAAATGAGCTCGTAGACTTGATGCAAAAAAGCAATTATTTCTCGCAGGCTGGCGGTGATATGTTGAGCTAAGGCGGCAGGTGAAAATGGAAATGGAAAAAGCTAATTAGACAGGCAGCGTTGGTCCAACATGTCTTCACCTTTTATGCCAGTTTGAGCCATTATCTGTGATTGCCCGTAAAAAAACCCCCCACATTTCCTCCTGTTGAAGTGCGGAAAGCCAGCGTTTAAGCCGAGCCATTACACACCTCCGTTTGACAGAAGGGGAAATAAAGGCTACAGCCTTGTTAAACATTCAGTAGCCCCGGCGCTCACACAATGACTATTATTATTCTTCATTTCTGCATTTTCCATATCATGTCGTGCTCACGCTTATTCTGCAAATGTGCAGGGCTGCCTGTCTTATTGGCAGCTTTGGAGAGGGTGGGAAATGAGAAACGGCAGACGATACGCTTTTAGGATTGGTCCGAACGTCACACGGCCGTACAGTACAGTACAGTACAGTACAGTACAGTACAGTACAGTACAGTACAGTACAGTACAGTACAGTACAGTACAGTACAGTACAGTACAGTACAGTACAGTACAGTACAGTACAGTACAGTACAGTACGTACTTGAGATACTGTTGAGCCCTCTCTGAAGGTCGAACCTGGAGCAGAGGTGCTTTAACCCATTCTATACGGGAACCCATTTTGGTGTTAGCATTACGTTATGCTTTAGCTATTTAAAAATAGCAGATCTACAAGCTCATATCGCGCCACCAAGTGGCGCGATACGAGCTTGTAGGTCTGCTATTTTTAAAAATCGAAGAGCGACTGACATTTTTAAAATCTGATCTCAGGTCAGAATGGGTTAATCAGACCAGTGTGTGTCCAGTGGAAACCTCGTATGAATCTGATCTCAGGTCAGAACGGGTTAAATGCACATCTTGTCTGCATTTCTACCGCCCCTCTTTGCCCAGAGCCGCCAGAGGGTGTGTCTGTCGCCGCACCGAGGTTGAACGGGGGACAGTGGAGGTAGAGGGTGGCACGGCGCCGCAATGCCAGTGAATTAGCAGTTGTCACATCTCCTCTCGACAAAGCCCCCGTCGAGTGGCACGGGCACCTCTCCGGCGTGAAGACCACTTAGCCTAGCTTTGCAGTCACAATCACCACTATTGACTCTCCGGTGCTGTCTCTCTCTTCCCTCTCTCTGTTTCTGTACTCTCGTCCTTGCTCCCGTGCCATTCTCTCTCTCTCTCTCTCTCTCTCTCTCTCTCTCTCCTTTTTTTCTCTGAAGTGACAAGCTCTCTCACTTGTCATGCATTCTGTTCTAACCCATTCTGACCGGGCACCCATTTTGGTGTCAGCATCATGTTATGCTTTAGCTATTTAAAAATAGCAGATCTACAAGCTCATATCGCGCCACCGAGTGGCGCGATACGAGCTTGTAGGTCTGCTATTTTTTTTAAATCGAAGAGCGACTGTCATTTTTAGAATCTGATCTCAGGTCAGAATGGGTTCATCAGACCCAGTGTTTATCCTGCGGAAACCTCGTATGAATCTGATCTCAGGTCAGAATGGGCTAAATCACGGGAGTTATCGCCGCATACCAATTGGGGCGCTTTGCTTTGCTGCTGCTGACGTAGCATCACTGCTGAGCGAGCAGCACGGTGCTGAGACGTGCAAAACAGAGGTATGGGTGCCTCAGCCTCTCTAGCCCATTCTGACCTGAGATCAGATTCATACGAGGTTTCCGCCAGACACACACTGGTCTGATGAACCCATTCTGACCTGAGATCAGATTCTAAAAATGTCAGTCGCTCTTCGATTTTTCAAAAATAGCAGACCTACAAGCTCGTATCGCGCCACTCGGTGGCGCGATATGAGCTTGTAGATCTGCTATTTTTAAATAGCTAAAGCATAACATGATGCTGACACCAAAATGGGTGCCCGGTCAGAATGGGCTAGCTGTGCTGTTGGAAATGTGTCGTGAGCACGCCGCTTTGCATTTCCTACAGCATGCGGATGCTTTGCTATATATGGGAGGTGGCAGTGGTACTGCTGTAGTCTGTGACGAGAGACCAGAAGCACCCACTGGTTTACGGTCAGTTTTAACTATGTCCAGCCCTCTGAAGAAATAATGGATGGGATAGCTCTCTCTCTCTCTCTCTCTCTCTCACGCGCGCGCACACATACTGTACACTTTATGATTCCTTCAGGGATATTCCATTGGTCAAATGCAATAAAACGTGGACATAAAGATACTACAGGGATCATCACCACTCTTACACATTTGCCCTCTGCCCCGCGTCATGCCATGTGAAAACACACGCACGCACACACACACACACACACACACACACACGCGCGTGCGCACATGCACGCACGCACGCACACACACAGAGGGAGAGAGAGCTGTTGAGATGCAACGTGTAATCCCTCTCGAGCCGTTCAAAATATCCTTAAAATGGCTGCAGTAATTGGGTATATAATTGGCAGAAGGCATTAGAGTAGTCTTTCCCTGTTCATCTCCTCCATGCAGTAGCTTACTCTGGCCTTAAAATATTAGTGTAAAGTCGATGAAACTGCTGAATTTCACAGAGCCTGTTAACCTGGGTTTTTTTTTTTTTTTTACGTCATGTTCATTGGCGTAGCGGGGCCAAGCAGGATTCGAACCCCTCTCTGTTGGTGGTGGTGGTGGGGGGCAAAAATGTTACCTGTATTGGATGGGTGGAGCTAATAGGTGAAGATGACTATGTGGAAGTGATGTGTGATTGGTAGAGGAGGTGAGAGATGGAGATGATGTATAGGCCGTGATGGGAGGTAGAGGTGATACAATGTGCCTTTTGAGAAGTCCACATGTCCTGCCATTGGCAATTCAGTATATTGTCAGTGCCTTGCCTTGTTAACCCATTCTGACCTGAGATCAGATTCATACGAGGTTTCCGCCGGACACACACTGGTCTGATGAACCCATTCTGACCTGAGATCAGATTCTAAAAATGTCAGTCGCTCTTCGATTTTTCAAAAAATAGCAGACCTACAAGCTCGTATCGCGCCACTCGGTGGCGCGATATGAGCTTGTAGATCTGCTATTTTTAAATAGCTAAAGCACAACATGATGCTAACACCTAGTTCCCGTTCAGAATGGGTTGAAACATTGTCAGTGAGAAAGGCGGGGCATTTACCAAGGTGTTACACGTCTTATTCTATTCAGATTCCTTGAAGAGTTCCTCTGCTGGACCTGTCGACACTCTTTTCAGTAGCAAAGCAGTGGAATTAGAAAGGATAATCGGTGAATAAAACCTGGGGGGGAAACAAAACATGCATTTTCAGAAATCCTTCAGGAAAAGATCAGGAAAAGCGTGAAGAGTTGGAATGGCAGTAAGGCACATCTTGTAGATGGAGATGGTGGGTAGGATGTGATCGGAGGAGGTGATGAGGTTAGAGGAGGAGGTGATTGGCAGATGAGGTTATAGGAGGAGATGATCGGATGGGGTGATTGGTAGATGATGTTATAGAAGGAGATGATAGGTAGGGATGTGTAAATGTGTCCAAAATGAAAATCGATTTGTATAATTCAATATTAACGATTAATCGATTCATCGTTTTGGGGGGGGGGGGGATTTTTTTTTTTTTTTTTTTTTTTTATGAACCCTACAAATAAAAAAAATCTTCCCCCCAAGGGGTACCTAAGTCAAAAAAGTTTGGGAGCCCCTGATGTAGTTGATTAACAATAATTGTAACTCTTGAGAGTTAATAAGGGTCCATTTGGTTACTAACTCCATCTTTTAAATGGGACCACTGGTGGCTATCACCATAGCAACCCCAGCCTAGGCCTGATTAGGTAAATTCCCAACACCTGCTAAATCCTCCAAACCTGTATATTGATTGGAATCAATCTCCACTCACACTCCTCTCATGCAGCTACACAGACACATCCCAGGCACACTTTGGTAGGCCTATAGCCCTGTCCTGTTTGGATGACAATATTGCCTTTCCAACAGATTTTCATTAAAAAAAAAACGAAAAAAAAAACGAGAAAAAAAAACGATTATCGATTATTAATTTTCATAATCGATTTTGGGTCCTATCAACGATAATCGATTAATCGATTAATCGGACCCATCCCTAATGATAGGATGAGGTGATGTGTAGAATGTAGATGACGCTCTACAGTTGGAGGAGGAGGTGATGGATAGACATGTTAGCCAGGTAGAGGAGGCGTCTGTGGTGGCTCTCGGGTGACTGAAACCGACACAAAGTAGAATCTGGCAGATCTGTAGCTTTTGTAATTCTGCTTGCACACTGTGACACTCTTGTGTGTCTGTGTCTGCTCATGTGTGTAAGTGGGTGTGTATCCATGCGTGTGTAAATGTGTGTGTGTGTGTGTGTGTGTGTGTGTGTGTGTGTGTGTGTGTGTGTGTGTGTGTGTGTAGTGCATGTTGGAAACAAGGAAGCGCCAGCATACATTATTCCATGTCCATTATTACCTCCGACGAACAGATACTGTTAAACCGTCAAACTCTTTGACAGAACTCACGCGCCGCATTCAATTTTGCATCGGCTTCAAAGCTAGTAATTGGTCTCCACACTGCATCATGTGTGCACAATATATATATATTATATATATAGTTTGATCTTGATTATGTTCACACAGTACGGTATGTACAGTATATCATGTCTTTGTGTTTGTGTGATGACCCACACACATCACCTGCTGAGTCACGTCGGTATCATTCCAGACATGGATCTGCCTTATTGATTTGTATCAGTACTCGCTGCCTATATTCAGATAGATGCTATACAGTATTTAACGTTACACACAAGAGATGTGTTCTGTTCTGGAGCCCCGACCGATGCCATATTGTTTGGGGTCCGATGCCGATCCCGATTTTTGGAGATTTCCCAAACCACGCCACAGATTAACATGGTTTTGACAAAAAGCTTTCATGAAACTGATTAACCCATTCTGACCTGAGATCAGATTCTAAAAATGTCAGTCGTTCTTCAATTAAAAAAAAAATAGCAGACCTACAAGCTCGTATCGCGCCACTCGGTGGCGCGATATGAGCTTGTAGATCTGCTATTTTTCAATAGCTAAAGCACAACATGATACCAACACCAAAATGGGTGCCCGTTCAGAATGGGTTAATCGCTGAATCAGGATATATTAAGCCAGGATATATATGTTAAATCCCAGCTTAATCCAAGTTTTGTGAAATAGGCCCCTGGTTGAAAGTGGTTAATCGCTGAATCAGGATATATTAACCCATTTGGATTTTTCAAAAATAGCAGACCTACAAGCTCGTAGAGCGCCACTCGGTGGCGCTATGAGCTTGTAGATCTGCTATTTTTCAATAGCTAAAGCATAACATAATGCCAACACCAAAAGGGGTTCCCGCCCAAAATGGGTTAAACCAGGATATATGTTAAATCCCAGGATATATGGCTTAATCCATAATCCAAGTTTCGTGAAACAGGCCCCTGGTTGAAAGTGGTTAAAATCGGCTGCATAATTGCAGATGCCACCGTCCGATTTATCGGATGCTAGGTTTGTTGGTTTGCAGCTACCTGTTATCCTAGATACTTTGTACTACTTAATTGTTTTCTTGGCACTCTATTTTCTTGACCGCTTGCCGATTGCTGGCTGGCTGACTAGAGTACATGGTGTTTACTCTGATCTTGCACTTTGTAAAGTGGCTCTGAATAAGAGAATTAGTCTAAATGCCTCAATTGTGAATTGCAATACTACAGTCTCCAGGCTGTGAGCCTACAGTCTCAGCCGACTACCGTGTCTCTTGTTCCTCCTCTGGTCGTTTCCATAGTGCCTGTGTGTACAAAACCCAGTTTGTCTAGCTGGCTTCTTTCAAAACAGCCACCCTGCATTGTAGTTTTCTAATTCTGTCACCTCTGATGTCTTTGTTTTGCCTTTTCTCTCTCTCTCTCTCTCTCTCTCTCTCTCTCTCTCTCTCTCTCTCTCTCTCTCTCTCTCTCTCTCCCCCCTCTCTATTCCCCTCACCCTGTTTTATGTATTTTGCACTGCTTTTAATAGCGTGGCACAACGTAAAAGCTTGCCAAGTGTTGCTTTTTATCAGGGTAAGAACAAGACCTCTCTCTCTCTCTCTCTCTCAGGTAATGTCCACGGTCGCAGCCCGCTGCCAAAATGTTGACGTGTGACTCCATGATGTGAAATAGGAGAATGACTGGCAGTCAAGCTGTGAGGCAGAGAGAGAGACAGACGTGGGCATTAAGGAGATGTGCAGAGAGGAACAGACACGAGAGAGAGAGAGAAAGATGCGTATAAAGAGAGACAGATAACTGACAGAAAGAGAGCGATCGAAAGAGATACAGATTTGGAGAGAAAAAGAAAGTGGGAAAAAGATAGGACACTGACAGATGGAGAGCGAGAGAGCGCGCGCGCGCCAGAGCGGAAGACAAAGGGAGAGATTGACATAAGAAATGGTGAAATACTGTGCGAGAAGAAGATTCAAACTGATACAAAGAGTGATATATAGACAGAGAGAGGGTGTGTGTGTGTGTGCGTGCGTGTGTGTGCGACGTGCGCGTACACTGAGCGAGTCATTAAAATCGATGTCTGTCTTGATGAATATGTGTCAGACTGAATCCAGTGCACAGCTCAGCAGGGACCGGGCCCACTCACTGAAAGCATGATTGAGCACCATTTAACACAGAAGAACCCACTCCTCCTGAAAACGGCATCGGTTCCCTAAAAATAACCCACTGGCCTGCGTGCCCCATGTGCGCCGTCGCCACATGCACATGTACCGTTTAAAAAAAAAAGCCTGTCAAAGTTTTTTTTGTTATCAAATGTTTTTTATTTTAAGACAAAAATCACAATAATACACGTTAACAACATGAATGAAAAACACATAAAACAACACATAACAGCAAAAGCAAAGGAACACAAAAACAAACAATCCCACCCACCCCTCCCCCCCCGAGACCAAAGATGCCACAAAAAAATGTCATTACTCCTACTACTGTGGAGACAAAAAATAAATAAATAATGATAATAATAATGATTAAACCATGCCCTTTAAAAAAGCCTGTCAAAGTTAACCTGTACTTGGAAATGATTCCACTGCACTGCAGCACACTAAAACACTGGCCTGTAAACTCAACTGTGTTGATTTTAAATCAGCAGGACGGGGACGGGGGGGTTTGCCGTGAAATGATGAAAACAAACCAGGACTATAATTATGTAGCATTGTTGGCTGGCCGACAGTGCCAGTTACTGTGTTGAAACAGGACCGCTAACTAGATAGAAGGAGAATGGTGGAGCTTGGGCTCTGGCCACCCGCTGCCCCCCTACGGAGCTAGCGTGTCAAACACGCTCTCGTCTCGTCTCCTCCCCTTTCATGTCGGACACAATTTGAACGCTCATGTCCGCTTCAGTGGCCTCTACCTGCACCTTTCTCACGCACTGGTAGACGCACGCGCGCGCACACGCGCACACACACACACACACACACACACACACACACACACACACACACACACACACACACACACACACACACACACACACACAGTTGCATACAGAACAGGAACACACAAAGGAAGTGATAGTTTACATGCCACCTCACAAACACGTGCGTGCACAGTACATGCACGCACGCACAGACACACACACACACACACGCCACACATAAAGCAGCGTGGTTGCGCCCCGCCCCGCCCCGCCCAGGGAAGGTCGTCCTCCAGTCATCTTCAGTCATCATCTAGGGACCAGATTGAATCCTCTAGAGCCGCTGCTGAATGCAATTAAGATGCCCAGCTGAGTTAAGATGTGAGTCGTATAGCGCTGCATGGAGAGTCCAGGCAGGGCCAGCTTCATCTCCTTCCCCTCCCCGCGAGCCTGTTCCATCACTCTTATCCCATTCTGAACGGGAATCCATTTTGGTGTCGGCATCATGTATGTAAAATAGCAGATCTACAAGCTCATAGCGCGCCACCAAGTGGCGCGCTACGAGCTTGTAGGGTCTGCTATTTTTGAAAAATCGAAGAACGACTGACATTTTTAGAATCTGATCTCAGGTCAGAATGGGTTAATCAGACCAGTGTGTGTCCAGTGGAAACCTCATATGAATCTGATCTCAGGTCAGAATGGGTTATCTGCCCTGGGCCTCATTAATACCATCTTATTTATGTGTCTCTGTGTGTTTGCAGTGGTGGAAAATAAAAGTACTCGATACTGCAATGTAGAAACGCACCGTTGCAAGTAAAGGTCCCGGAATTCAACGTGTATACTTGAGTAAAGGTACAAAAGTATTGGCATCCAAATGTACCCAAATGTAAAAGTAGTCATTGTGGGGAATGTCCCACTACTATTAGTTTTCTAATGTATTTTTGTTTTGTTTGTTGAAAATAGCAGATCTACAAGCTCACAATGCATCACATTGCAACGCATTGTGAGCTTGTAGATCGGCTATTTTCAAATGGCCGAAATGTATATAGGGCTGAAATGGTTCTCGTGTGTTTCGTAATAATAATCGAAAGCTACAAAGTAACTACTGTAGTAACTAAAGTTTTCAAATTCATGTAGTGGAGTAAAAGTACAACATTTGGCTCCTAAATGTAGTGGAGTAGACGCTCTCCTCCATTTACTGTCTGGCCCTCTATAAAAAAAATAACATAAAGGCGAAAGCCGCAAGAAAAAACATTAAAAAGTACTTTAACCCATTCTGACCGGGCACCCATTTTGGTGTTGGCATCATGTTATGCTTTAGCTATTTAAAAATAGCAGATCTACAAGCTCATATCGCGCCACCGAGTGGCGCGATACGAGCTTGTAGTTCTGCTATTTTTGAACAATCGAAGAACGACTGGCATTTTTTTTAAATCTGATCTCAGGTCAGAATGGGTCAATCAGACCAGTGTGTGTCCAGCGGAAACCTCGTATGAATCTGATCTCAGGTCAGAATGGGTTAAGTACAGTACTTAAGTAAATGTACTTAGTTAACTTTCCACCACTGTGTGTTTGTGTGTTCTTCTGGACCAAGCATATTGGCGCTGCTGTCCATGTTGAATGTTGGCTCCAGCCAGTGGCTGATGTCATTATGCCTCGTCAAACATAGTAAAGACAGTGATTGTTTACAAGAGTGGGCCGTGCACTGTGTGACTTTCCCCACTCTGCTTTTGCAGGGCTTAATTGGAGCTGGGTTTGGTCTCAACATGTCAATCTAATGGGTCAGGGTTACTTATTTCATTAAGTCCCCCACACACACACACACACACGCACGCACGCACGCGACTGGCATCGAGGGTTGTTTTGCTTGGGGCGATCCTGATGGATCAACCAGTTGATGTTGTCGTCACTGTCCCACTCCATGGAAGTAGAAGAAATAATCTTATTGTGTGGGGGGAAAAAAAAAGAGAAGACAGCTACTGTAAGGATGTTGTTTGTCTTGGATGTGGCTGTGGAGATGTACAGAGGATCTCTGTGCATTGAGTAGACTGACACTGACAGGCAAATGAACAGATGACTGTAGCAGTAGCCCCGATGGCGAGGCAGTAATCCGTATTAGCAGTGGTGTGTAAACAAACATTTAGCCATTTTCGGCGCCGGCATCCACCACGAGCATGCTTATGACAGGCCATTAAAACACACTTATTAAAAACACAGCCAATTTGCGATAGCCACACTGAATCCATTAATCACACGCTAGCACATTAATTATGCACCCTATCTTTAGACAGAGTATTTCTTTTTGTCTCTTTCTCTCTAACTCCCTTCATCTTTTTATTTCCCCGCTCTCTCTTTCTCATGACATTTTGGTAAATTGTCTGCATATCTATAGGGCCTTTATCCAAAGCATTTACAAAGTTACATTCACCACACACACACACACACACACACACACACACACACACACACACACACACACACACACAGGCCCTCTCATAGAAGTCTAGTGTGTCATAGAGCCACACTGTAAAAACAAGCAGATCTATATCTGACCAAGAGTCTTTGGAGATTTGTTTCCTTTGCTATGCGACGTAAGAGCGTGGACTAGCCAACACTATTGGGCGGCAGTAGATCAGTGCTAGAGCTCGATCCGCGGCTCCCCCAGAGTTAGTGTCGATTAAGTGTCCTTGAGCAAGACTCTGAACCCCCCTTATTATTGCTCCCGATGTGCAGGTTGGTCCCTTGCATGGTGTCCTCCTCGCCTTCGGTGAGTGAAAATCTGTGTGAATGTGTGAATGTATCACCCCAATCTATTGCTTTGGATAAAAGCGCTATATATAAATGCACCGTGGGTTAAAAAGATATATGTATATTATGTCTTCCAACATACTGAAATAAGCAGGATGAATTAGAATGAGTTCTGTGTTGTTTTTGCTTGGTGGTGATTATCTCAAAGCTATCCACGTCAGGATTAGCTGCGGTGTTGTTATGCTACCCGGCTTAACATAAATTATAGAATTTACAGGTCTGGTAGTGGGTATTTAGTTTTTCATTGCTAATGTATAGTTATTCCTTAACCCATTCTGACCGGGCACCCATTTTGGTGTCGGCATCATGTTATGCATCATGTTAGCAGATCTACAAGCTCATATCGCGCCACCGAGTGGCGCGATACGAGCTTGTAGGTCTGCTATTTTTGAAAAATCGAAGAGCGACTGACATTTCTAGAATCTGATCTCAGGTCAGAATGGGTTAATCAGACCAGTGTGTGTCCATGTGGAAATCTCGTATGAATCTGATCTCAGGTCAGAATGGGTTAAAATAATAAACACGTCCCCCCAGTGCCCAGAACGTGAGATGGAATAGGATATTCACACACACACACACAAGGCTGATAAATATTAATGCATTTATAACCAATTAGCGCGGCCTTGCCATGTGTGAGCGTGATTTCAAGTAATTGTTCCAATGTGCGTCTTAAAAACATGCTAATTTGTTATTTACATGTTACACATAATTGTACACACGCTTATATATTTTCTGCACATTTGTACAAACCATGACTGTAATTACCCCCTCCCTGCACACCTTTTTCACACCATTTCACTACCTGCCGTAAGAGGGTTTTTTTTTATCATACCTGCCTGTTCTTATCTTTGATTGTAACTTTTTTTTAATCTTAACCCATTTTGACCTGATCAGATTAAAAAAAATCTCTTCTACGTCCTGACAGTTTTCTGAAAAAGCTATGTTTCCATGTCAGTCGTTCTTCGATTTTTCAAAAATAGCAGACCTACAAGCTCGTAGCGCGCCACTCGGTGGCGCGCTACGAGCTTGTAGGTCTGCTATTTTTCAATAGCTAAAGCATAACATGATGCTAACACTAGATGTTAACACTATTATCGTATTGTTTTTAGCCTAAAAACAAAACCTAGAAAGGTGGCGCAGTGGAGGAGTAGGACAAAGGCTCCACGTCCTCCCGGTGGGGGCTCCTCACTGGCAGGCGAGCCACTAGGATATTCAGAAGTGACAACACACATGTGTGCAAGGGTGGAATTAATTGGCATAACGACTTAATTAGGGGGAAAAGTGGGTGAACAAAAACGTATCTTTTTTTCCCCTTATTATTATTTTAATGATCTTGCATCAGTGTCTTAGCCCAATCTCCGTGGAACATTCCACACCTCAACATTTTGTTGCTTGCACCTGTATGAGTGGAGCGGTGGGGAAGACCAGCCGCGCCATGCTGTATAATGTAACTCTTAACTCCATTGTTACAATAGCTTCCATTGAGATATCTGAGCGTTGTTCTTGTGTTCCTCTGCGGAGGGAGTGAGGGAAGGACGGACGGACGGAATGAAGGAGGGAGAGCGAGAGAGAGAGAGAGAGGAGACGATGAAGAAGATGATGAGGAGAGTAGTGGAGTGGAGGATGAGAGAGCAGCAGCTGCATGTCAAAAGACAAGAGGAAGGAAAGATGAGCCCCGGTTTCTCTCCCTCTCTCTCTCTCATTATGTTTTAACCCATTCTGACCTGAGATCAGATTCATACGAGGTTTCCGCCGGACACACACTGGTCTGATTAAACCCATTCTGACCTGAGATCAGATTTAAAAAATGTCAGTCGCTCTTCGATTTAAAAAAAAATAGCAGACCTACAAGCTCGTATCGCGCCACTCGGTGGCGCGATATGAGCTTGTAGATCTGCTATTTTTAAATAGCTAAAGCATAACATGATGCTGACACCAATGGGTGCCCGTTCAGAATGGGTTAAAGGAGGGGAGGCGCAGCGGGAGTCCCATGCGTTAGCTAGCCCCCCCCCCCCCCCTCACCCTCCCCCCCCCTCTCTATCTCCTTTGCAGTTAATAATACAGAGACGGTGGATAGCTCATTAAGATTGATCATCCTCTGTGCATCTCCTCCGCGCGCTCGCCATTAATCACAGGGTTTCAGATGAAGAAGCAGGAAGAGGCTCGGTCGGGCCCCGGCGCGGCTCGACGGGCCCCGCTGCTTGCGTGCATAATCACAGACGCCCGCCCGCCTCGCCTCGCCTCGCCTCGCCTCATCCTCCCCTCTCTTCATCTCCACCGCATCTCCTCTGCTTATTCGTCTCCACCTATACTCCCCTCCTACCCCCCCCTCCTCCACCTGTCCTCTTCACTTCCAGCCTCTTGTCTGTTTCCAAATCCCCACCCACCTTCCCCCCCGACGCCATCTCCACCCCCACGCCTCTTTGTGTGTGTGTGTGTGTGTGTGTGTGTGTGTGTTCTCTGTTCGGTCCACCTGCTCCCCGACAGTGCACCCACCTATACTTCTAGCCCCTCTTCTCTTCTACCCCCCCCCCCTTCTCTTTCTCCTGCACGTCGTCTGTTCTCCTCTACTGTCTACATACCTTAACCCATTCTGACCTGAGATCAGATTAAAAAAAAATGTCTATTACATCCTGACAGTTTCATTATTAACCCATTCTGACCTGAGATCAGATTCTAAAAGTGTCTTCGATTAAAAAATAAATAAATAGCAGACCTACAAGCTCGTATTGCGCCACTCGGTGGCGCGATATGAGCTTGTAGATCTGCTATTTTTCAATGGCTAAAGCACGACATGATGCCGACACCAAAATGGGTGCCCGCCCAAAATGGGTTAACTCCTCTCTCCTTCTTTCTCTCTCTCTGTGTGCCCCCCTGCCCCCCTCTGCCCCCTCACCGACATCCATGTAAGTCACTCATTTAATGGCCTGGGAACTGCGATTTGGTAGAACGACAGGCGAGATTAAAGGAAGAGTGGATTAGTATTTAAGAGAGAGAGAGAGAGAGAGAGGCAAGAGCCAAATTCCATTCCAAGTTACTGATTGGTCTCTGACAGCGTTCCGTGTCGGTCTAAACTGCAACAATCAAACCATCATTTCACCCTTATTATGTTTCATATAAAGAGCGAGCAGACAATAGTTTTTTCTTTAGAAATGTTTCTCATATAAAGAGTGGGGCAGACAACAGGGTTTTCAAATCATGTTTCATATAAAATGCAAGCCGCAAGCAAGCAGACAATACTTTTTTTTTAATTATGTTTCATAAAGTGCAAGCAGACGTAGTTTTTTTTCCACCGTGAGTCTGGATTCGCATCTTTGAGTGAAGCGCCGGCATTTAATTTAAAATCCATATCTGTTATTTTAATGGGGGTTGGAGATAAGCGGAGCATCTTAGCTCTATTTCCATGCATAACCTGTCCTTTTTAAGGGTTAACACATGCACGTGTGTGTGTGTGCGTGTGTGTGTGTGTGTGTGTGTGTGTGCGCAACAAGCAAGGATAATGCTCCCCTTAGGGTGGGCATGTTTTCTGCTGCCGTTGGCAGAACGGTTTACAGTAGGCAGTGGTGAAAAATGGTTTTATTTAAGTAAAGGTATCAATACTGCAATGTAGAACTACTACTATTCACTATGCAGAATGTCTCTTTTCAAGTTTTGTAATATTTTGAAAATAGCAGATCTATACAAGCTCACAATGCGTTGCATCGCAAGCTTAAATAGCCGAAATGTGTATAGGGCTGAAATGTTATGTATGTTTTGTAATAACAATCAAAGTAACTAGTAAGTAATAACTAAAGTTTTCAAATAAATCTAGTGGAGTAAATATTTGCCTCTGAGATGTAGAAGTAGAAGTAGTATTATTGGAAATTGGAAATACTCGAGTAGAGTACTTGAGTAAACGTACTTAGTTACTTTCCACCACTAACAGTAGGTGGCGGTCCGTTTCTAGCTCAGTTTGTGCACATGAACACAAATCCAATGTGGGAATTGGAGGAGAGGAGTTTATGCTTAAAACTGGAGGATTTATCCACAGATGGATTGAAGCCGACACCTTCCATTCTCTCCACCCTGGTCGTCAGTGAGTCGTTGCAGGCGGTTGTGATTCAAGCCCGGGCTTAGTGGCAGGTAATGGTTGATGGATGAGGGTCAGGAGGAGAGGAGAGGAGAGGTGTATGGAGGATGAGGGTCAGGAGGAGAGGAGAGGAGAGGAGAGGTGTATGGAGGATGAGGGTCAGGAGGAGAGGAGAGGAGAGGAGAGGTGTATGGGGGATGAGGGTCAGGAGGAGAGGAGAGGAGAGGAGAGGAGAGGAGAGGAGAGGTGTATGGAGGATGAGGGTCAGGAGGAGAGGAGAGGAGAGGTGTATGGAGGATGAGGGTCAGGAGGAGAGGAGAGGAGAGGTGTATGGAGGATGAGGGTCAGGAGGAGAGGAGAGGAGAGGTGTATGGAGGATGAGGGTCAGGAGGAGAGGAGAGGTGTACTCATTCATTCCTTTTGTGCTTTCTCTGATTCTCCTCTTAGTCGGCGATGCGGTGAAAATATGAAATATGATGACGTTTGAGTATCAGATTTTTAGAAGCATTTAATTTGACTGGAGAAGGGAATGTTCTCTGTTGTAGTCGGAGATGGTTTAAATTACCTCAGTGCCAATATTGCTTGTTTTGGGTTTTTCTTTTATGTCTGGAAGCCTGCATTTTCTCAAGTGATTTGCAGAATACACTGTACAATCAGTACTTAATTCCCGGAGACCATATTCTGCTGTTGGAAATGTGCCGTGAAGTGTTGCTTGTAAATCAACTATTTTGATGAAGATGTTGGTGTAGAAAATAATTACTTTACCTAGTTAAGAAAATGAAGGCTGCCCATCAACAGCGGCTTTTCTCAGTGGAGAAAAGACCCAAAATCCAGTAGGCGAATAAAAAAAATCACACTCGTGTGAAGTGAGGGCTGCTCTTATCATCTTACACACACTCTTAAACATCGAGTAGGGAATTCGGCATAGCTATGATTAGGTAATGTAATGATGATGTGAAACAAACACCGCCCCTCAAAAATAACACTTGCGTGTAGTGAGGGGTGCTCTTATCATCATATATCTTCATACATCATCACATTCCGGCCAATCACAATTGGCGTCATCACTTTTTATCCTCAATTCCGCACACCAGTAAGCGAAGGCTTATACACGTTTGGGCTAAGGGCCTTGATCGAAGCACTGGGACCTACCTAGTTTAGAGCACTGGGGGACTCCAGTCAACTAAGGTGCTATTTACACGAGGATGGTGTTCATATAAAACGTCAAAATAAAGTATCGTTTGCTGCTGTCATTTAGACGAGAACCGTGTTCTCAGGAGGTGAAAACGCAACGAAGTGAAACCACCTCCCAGAGTGGAAATATTTGAGAACGCCGTTTCCTATGGTCTCCATATAAACAGGCAAAATGGTGAATCCGCAAAACTTCTGACATCATGGCTCACGTTGGCTCACAGCGCATATGTTTATTACATTGATGCAGAGCCATAATCATTATGATATAATGGAGTTCCTGAACAAGCCTCCCTCCTCGCCTACAAAGTGCTGCTCATCAGCGATGGTGAATGTAAAACCATGATGTAAATAAAAAGCCTTGTGATAGACGGCAGCCGCGGCAGCAGCGTTTATGTAGCCTAATGTATTATAAAATATATAACATCCCGTGGCGCGCTTTGCCTGCAGAGCTGGGGGCTGCCCAGAGCAGTGTTGCGCCGCTTGTGCGGCACTGTTTTTTGGCAAATCTAAGCTAGCAAATTTAAGACCATCTCTTCAAAATAAGAGTATCATCTAGAGTATTGAAAAAAAGTTTAATTTGCACATTAAAACTACAAATTAAGCATTTAAATGATGCTATAAGACACACATTATGTTTCTGTGTTATTTAATTACTTATTTTTACACAGAAACATAATGTGTGTCTTTACAATAGCTGTAATGTAATAATAATGCTAATAATGTAGTGTAATCATTATTTAATTAACGGCACTTTTATTCTGAAAGCAACCGGATGTCTTAAATTTGCTCGCTCTCAAACAGGAAGTTCTAGATTTGCCAAAAAGACGGAGCCGTGTTGCGCAGGCTTGCGTGAAGGGGTTCTTCTTCTTGTACGTGGGTCACCTGTCTATTTGGCAGCCCGTTATCGCCACCTATCGACATTATAGCATAATAGCACATTATAGCGAAACGTGTGCGTTCTCGCGTAAAGGGTAAGAAAAAATGAGAACGCAACGGGACTTTGACGTTTTATATGAACACCATCCTCGTGTAAATAGCACCTAAGTATAAGTGGTTCAGAGGATTAGAAACACTCTTGAGTTACCAAGGGATTGAGGATGGCCCTGAGTTACCGAGGGTTTAACGAACACTGAGGATGGACCTGAGTTACCAAGGGATTAATGAACACTGAGGATGACCCTATGTAGCAAATCTATAGCCCGGCATCACAGGCTAATAAGAATTAGCAAATGAGTCCACTGCACATTGCGCCAGTCAGACCTGCAGACTGTCAGTCTACATATCAAACCCCTCCCATATTGGATACTGTAAATGGTGGGGATGTGTGTCCGTGACGCACTAGGGTGCACTGATTCATTTTGAGAATCATCGCCTTACACCCCCCCCCTACCCAACAGTGTTGCATTCAGTGTACCTTGCAGGGATTTGGAAAGACGGCAAAACAATGGCATCATTGTAAGAAAAAGAAAGAAGGAAAAGAAAACGGTTTAAGACATGAAGTGCATTTTCTGCAGACCGTGTTAGTGTTACCGTCCTGCAAACTCTATTGTACACATACAGTCTCTCACGTCATCCAACCAGCACACTCTCTCTCTCACCCGCAATATTCTGTATTGAGCATTCATAGGAGCCGGTCCTATAGTCTGGACCTGTGCCATTTGCCAACGTTGAGTGTCCACTAACGCCCAGTTATGTAGGAGCAAATTGATTTGCGAGTTAAAGTGGTGTCAGAGTGAGTGGAAGTTGCGCCGCCCCGAACGGCCCCGAACTTCCCCAGCACGTGTCGGAGACCATCTAATGTGATGAGATTAATTGCCTTCGAGTCAGATGTCGACGCGTTATGTTGTTCATTGCCCACGAAATCAGCGGTAATGCATTATCTATGAAGCCAGGAGTAAACGGGGCCGATGGCTGGCAGGAATGGCAGTCGATAGCGGATGCTTCACTCTGACGAGAGACGCTGTAATTAAAACTTGGAGGGAACCGGGCTTTGCAGAACTGCGGCAGCAGAGTCTTAGCCAGAGTCATCCCATAACACTTAAAGCCTATTGTTTATCAGGGTCCCTCAGGGCTCTTGCTCTGTTTGTATTTTGCTCTACGCCTAATCACTAATAGCTAATCTACAAGTTCACAACACAATGCAACGTAGCACGTTGCGAGCTTTTTAGATCTACCATTTTCGCTGAACGTTCACCCCCAGAATTTGGACAATATAGGATTAATGCATGTCGCTCGCCCCAAAATGAAATGAAAATCTGTTGTTTTTGTGTGCAAGCTTTTGAGGCTGTGTAATAAACGCTAATGATGGGTCCCAACATTAGAAGGAACAGCTGGACAACTGGCTATCCGACGGACTCAATACTGCGCACTGCTCTCCCTGTGGCGGGTGGTGTGGAACGCGTGAGCCGAATTTGAAGTCGGTGGGGCGAACGGTTTTCGAGTTACGTGCATTTACAGACTTACACACGTACTTACAGAGACTTGGTGCATTTATAGATAGATAGATAGACCCGTTGGAGCCTCTACAGCGGTCGTTGGGCACTGGCCTATACTTGGAATGATGCAAGTTGGAAATGCATGCCCCACCCAGATATTATGTCTGTGTCCCTTTTATGCCCATATACTGTATGGAGTTCGGGCGCTTCTGGACATCTGCGGGTCCGACCGACTTGACACCGGGGACTGCACCGGACGGACGGACGGACACACACACGGGCGGAATGCTAAACATACTATCCCCAGAGGGGGGGGGGGGGGGGGGGGGGGTAAGGGGAGCTTTGTTAGGCTTTGTTTTGTGATGTTTTTAGTTCTTTCTTTCTTTAGTTCTTTTTTTCTTTCTCCTTCATATCATCATATTGATCAATCATCATGTTGAAAAACTTTAATGCATTTTCAAACATTTTCCAAAACTATCATATAAATGGTAGATCTACAAGCTTGTATAATTTGTTTTATTATGAAGCATAGAAACCAAACACAATTTAATAGTTAATGATGGAGCTACGTGGATTACAGACGTACAGAGACTTGGTGCATTTATAGTTAGATGGAGTCTATGCAGTGACGTCAGAAGTGATGTCAGCTGTGTCCCCTTTTATGCCCATATGTGGAGTTCTTTGTCAGGCATGCCCAAATATGGAGTCTGGCCCGGGCAGAGGCCTTTTGTGGCCAACTGTGGGTCCGACCGACTCGACACCGGGCACTGCACTGTGTGGAACGCGTGTGTCGAATTTGAAGTTGGTGAGCGAACGGTTCTCGAGTTACGTGTATTTCAGACGTACACACACAGAGACTTGGTGCATTTATAGTTAAATGGTCCACTTTCTCTCACTCAGAACTCATTATTCCAGGGCGAGCAACAGGAGCCACATGTCGAGCGATGACACACGGTACAAGTCTAATGCATGGTAATGGCCTTCATCACAACAGGCCTCTTTGTTGAGTAGGCCATGAGGTGCACTTCCCGAGCTTGATGGACTTAAAAACCCTCCTTAGTGGTGAGGTAGAGTAAGAGTACAGTACGTCTTGATAACAATGCTATTCTATTCTAAAAGTTTAGTGAAGGCTGTATCTTGCTGCTGCGCTGAACTATACTGCAGATTGTTATCATCATGGTGATTGTGCGAAAGTATTCATCGTACGCGCTGTCCTCTCTCTCTCTCAAAATGCTACGATACAAATGACGCTTTGGTTCGTAAGCAGCTGACTACAGGGCTGGACGAAATGCTGTGTCCCAGTGATTTTCGGCTGAGATTACAAGTTTGCAGGGGACAAAGCAACCATCTGTCAGTGGAGTATGCTGGAAAGATTTATTATTTCAAACTTTCAGGAATATTTTTGTAAAGCCAACTACTAAACCTTATACGTCATTGAGCAGTGTCCTCAAGGGGTGTGTACTTGGCCCCCTCCTTTTTTCCCTGTACACCAAATTAAAGCTTTAATATCTAGGTCAAACACATTCGAGTAGGATGGTTCACCTATCACTTCTAGTGGCACATGATGGCTGTGGCAGAAAAAGCTGTGTGATTTCTCTGCCAAAGCACCTTTTAGAAATAATGATCTCTGCCAAGCCGAGATATACCCAAATATATGACATTTGGAGGTACTTCTGTGGAAGCACTTGGCGCTGAACAGTCCGGTGGTTTGCGAGATTAGCTCCAGACAGACGTGTGTGTGTGTGTGTGTGTGTGCACCGCACGTGCACACGCACACACGCACACCATCATCAACTTTTCATTTTCCGATAATGTGGAAATTTTAATAGCTATTGGGCAGTTGCAAGTCTCTATTTTTCTGTACAAAAGAAAAAGAACAAAGTGACGTTCAGTTTCCATCTCTCCTAACTGGCAATGGATGTTTTCTCTGACCTGCTAGGTTCTACTGTATGTAATGTACGTACAGTACACCCTGTTTGTATCATCAGGTTATGGTCTCGATCTCTGTTTCAATTTAATGACACAATCCGCTCATTTGTAATTCTTGCATACAGAGAGAGAGAGAGAGAGAGAGAGAGAGAGAGACGGAGAGAGAGAGAAACAGAGTAAGCTACAGACAAATACTGACACAAGGAGAGATGGAGGGAGAGGAAGAGAGGAGAAAATAGGAAAAGAAAAATCTTCTGAAATCCACAGATTAGTCCACACACAGCGTGACCCCAATGCTGACCTTTCTGCTCAGCCTGGCGTGACTTTCACAAAGTTACATGGTAAACATGCTGTGTCTTCTGGGAGAGATTTGACATTTATATCTCCAGCTACACTTGAGACAGAACAGGTTTGGGGGAGGCCGGGGAT
Source organism: Protomyctophum parallelum (assembly GCF_964188405.1). Lineage (NCBI taxonomy): Eukaryota > Metazoa > Chordata > Actinopteri > Myctophiformes > Myctophidae > Protomyctophum > Protomyctophum parallelum. The sequence goes on along the minus strand of NC_139717.1, from coordinate 40,701,248 downwards.
CTGTCGCCAGGCAACATTAATCGTGGAAACTGTTTCCTTTATTACTTCCATTTTACTTCACTCCACTTGATGGTTTTTCACCTACTGTGCCTATAATTACTATTTATGAGAGTGCTGTATAAAATACATGTGATCAGCTAATGAAAAAGCTCAGGGAGTAATCGGAGCGAGGATAAAATAACTGGTAGATCGCTGAAACTTAATCCATAAAGTTTATGCATCGAAGACAGGACGTTTCGGAACATCCAAATGCAAGGATTATCTATCTTGGCTCCATCTTAATTCATGGAATAATTCACCAAACTCTTTGTTTGAGTTGAATTCTAAATGCAAGACTTCTACTTGTTCACCTGTCCAACTTCAACTTGTTCAAGGATGAAGCGAGATCAGGGGGGCAGTCAGCCAGATATTTCGTGAAGCCTCATTTGAAATCGGTAGTTCATATAATGGCCTGTTGTGGCGCTGGACTGGACCCAAAAAGCCCCATAGCTCCATAGAGGCCCATGTATTTTGGCCCAACTTCACCTAGACTGTATTACCTTAATAAACATGGTCATGAATACTTTCTTCTTCCAGTCACTAGTTTAAAGTCTCATTTCTAATGTCATAATATTCTTTTTGGAAAATTATGGTCCCATTAATTAAAAAAATGACCATAAAGAAAAAAAAACATCGCGTATGTTCTGAGGGGCGTGGCTACCGTTACAGTCTATGATCGGGATTCCCCTCCCACTCGAGTCAAAATAAAAACCAACGGAGAAGAAGGGGGGAAGTCCCGCCTCGTTGTCTGGGCAGCCAATGGCCAGCTGGTCCAAAACGGAGCCAGCCAATGGCCAGCTGGTACCAAACGGATCTAGAAAGATGGCGACTTACATCAGGAATTACCATATTATTACAGGCTTCATTTTACGTTCATGTTAGACCCGGCGAACGCTTTGTCCATATTTTTTACAGTCTATGAGCGAGATACAGAGATTCACCAAGCTGTAGTAGCTCTACTTCTCTTCCCTTCCCCTGGCTGTGGCTGGTGGTGGTGGTGGTGGTATGATACAATACTGTTAAGTTGCTCTCAGGTAGAAACGCTGTCTCCTTTATACTGGAATGCTGGGGAGGAGGAGAAGAAGATGCCTGCCAGCTGGTCTGGAGACAGCTGGAGTATTTGCAGTTCATGGTCTCACTGCTTGAGGTTAAATGCACTGTCTGAGGGGGCTTGGAACGGAAATCATATCCACTACCGCTGGCTAACAGAGGCCTGTGTGTGTGTGTGTGACTGTACGGGGCAGCTCACCAGGTGTTAATGCATGGAAGTGTGAAGGCAAAGCATGGTTTACCTTAAAGCATGCTCCGTCAAGGTAAATTGTTGAAAGTAAACAGGTTTTTTACCAGATGCTCCATGTTATATGTCATACTGCCTGCCCTACAGTCCAGTGCATACAAATGATTTATTTCATTCAATTAACTTCCTTATCGCTTCCCTGTCCCAAAGTCTTGTTTACCCATAGTGGGCTTATTTTAAAAATAACCTTTTTATTATAATAAAACAGCAAATGAACACTAATTGAAAGTGGAAATGGAGAAATGTTGCACTCGCACTAAAATTTCCAATCAAATCCCCTTCGTTATGTTATCTATGCCAGCCAGGACTTCCTCGTCACCAACACATTGTTATTTGGATTAGGCCTACTGTTTTATGGCATTGTCTTGTATTGTGTGTGTGTGTGTGTGTGTGTGTGTGTGTGTGTGTGTGTGTGTGTGTGTGTGTGTGTGTGTGTGTGTGGTTCCTGTATCTGCATGAATTGTATGCATACAATGCCAAGGTCCTCCATTGCGGAGGGGAGATGAATTTGTCAACCCAGAGCCAAGTGTGACACAGTGTTCAGTGCTGAGGCATAACGCTGGCTAATCTGTGATGGGGCCCGGCATACTTTCATACAGAGTCTGGCATACTGTCATGCATGATTTGTTCTTAGTTGCGTGTGAGTGTCACGCAGACCACACGCTCACAATGCGTTGCGGCACAACACGTTTGGGAACTTGTAGATCAGCTATTTCCTGTGCGTGACAGGGCGCGCAGCCAAGTATAAATCAGACATTAAGTCTGTTTATACTTGGTTGCTTCTGGGTTTTGCGCACAGAAATATAGCTGTTGTGAGAGTAACTCCGGCTTTACACCAAATAAAGTCCATATTGACAACTTTCCTCTGTGGCACCTTGACAAATAAGCCAATCCACATCTTACTGTCGCTCATAATCCTTCCCTGGGCTGGTAGAAAAATGTGCTTTTCCGCCATCTGGGTTGGTATTCTCAAAAGCCTTTAATCCCAATCCTAAAAGTAGTTCTTAAAGAGTCTTGGAAAAAAAGAGTTTTCAACTAAAAGAACCAAAAGGTTATACTACCTATATATACTAATTACAATATATATATATAAATTGTCCTCTGGTAGAAACCAGCTAACTCATTTTTTTTCTTCATAAATCAATGTTATTGAACTATTTAACTAATGAAAAGTAATAACGTTGGCTGCTTCTGACAAAACCAGCTACCCTTAAACTGTCTGCTAAAGCAGCTAACTCCACCAACCTCTCCGCCTCTCATGCAAGTATCTGACAATATACAGTATAACGTAAAGTCACAATACCAACTTTGACAAGGAAGTATTGCTTTGTTTTAAATATATAATGTTTAAAGGACCTATAACATAAAATTCAACTTTTGTGTTTTTTGGGGCTCCCATATGTGTTTTCTATCCCCACAAGTAACCAATTTTGAACAATCAGGCTTTCATATCATATATACTGTAGGTGCAGGGGGGGGGGAAATCACGGCACTCCATCTTTAAAATATAGTTTATATAGTAATATAGTTTTCATTTCCTGGAAGAAAAACAATATCAGGAAATGAAATATTTTGGAGTTAGCTGGTTTCTGTCCGACAGCAGAGATATATTATGTTGTAAAAGTATTAAAAGTGATATTTAACTTAATTTCTTATACTGTGTCTTGAACTATCAAGACTATCGAGACAAAATCAAGACTCGATTACATTTCTCCTACGTTTCTTTTCTATAAGTGTGCTTGTTTGTCACTTACTCACTTCATAGTGAAGGGTTGCTGTTTCTGTGTAGGATATTTATAGTCATATTCCAAGTCATATTTATAGTCATGTTCCAAAGAAATGCTGTATGAACAAGGATTTTGACACCTTGAGAGCTGCCTGCAGACCCACTTTGGCAGAGTGCCTCTAGCAACCATTCTCTATTCTCAAAGTATAAGAAATACTCTCTCTCTGCCACAGGAAATAACAGAAAAAATAGGGGAAAAAAGTTTCTCCTAAACTTTCTGAGTAGTATTATGCAGGCTTTTAACCACTTAAGCTGATATAGAAGCTTGTAATGCTTTGCGTTTGCGATGCTTTATGAACTTTTTCTTTAATATTTGTCAAATATACATTATATAGTGTGCGTGTGTGCGTGCGTGCATGCACATTCCACCATTCCACCTAGTGCATTTGCACCTTGAATGACGTATCCAAAATAGGGACAGCAGGGTACGGTATGTGGTTAAACAGTGAAAGTACCATTATTGTGAAGACTTCTCAAGAGTTGTCCTTCAAAGTCTGTCAGTTGTCTACACATGAGGGCTCCTACCTGCGGCGTCTCGCTGTGTAATGTCACTGTCTGTACTGGAGTCACATGCAGCTTTCAGGCTGAGTCAACATTTCCATGGGTCTCCTCCTACAGTACTGTATGTACTTCTATTTTTAAATTATTTTAACAAACTTTCACCAGAAGTCAGGGCTCCAGACTAACTTTTTTCACCACCGTCCCGGAACCGTCCCAAAATACAATTTGAACCGTCCCGAAGTAAATGTATACCGTCCCGGGGGAAAAAAAAGTACAAAAAAGCACCACTCAAATTGTGAAATTAATAACTGTATTCCTATTGTAATAGAAATACAATTAAGCCAAACAAATAATTTACTGTATTGAATACATGCAGACAGTACATTATTTGTTTGGCTTCATGTTTCTTCTGTAGATACACTGATTTAGTCAAAATGCTCCCAGATGAAAAATAGGGCTTGGTTAAAAATGTTAATCGAATTAATCAGATGCATTGTAATTAATTAATCTAAATTAATCATATTTTAATCGCATATCAATATTCGACCTGAGAACAGTGATATTTATTTTCAAATGGATTTTGTTATTTTGGTGTAGCCTACCAGTGAATCAATGAATAGTGACTACAGTAGCTTTTGGTGAAGGCTACTTGATCAAAGACCAACAGATAACATGCAGCAATGCAGGTATATGAATACTCAAATGTCTATTACATGGTTGGCATGAGAAAACAAAAACTACTTTATTAGGGGGAATACTAAGACGAAGGATCAATAAATAATAATAATAATAAATACAATCAATAAAAACTGTGGAATGAGAGCGTTTTGGGGTGTGCATTCCACCGTGTTGGGGCAGCAATTCCAGAACAATCTGAGCATTAGAAAACATCTGTTGCTTCAGAGGATATATACCAACATATTATGTCGATGCCAGCTAGCAAGCCTAGCATGGAAGCTAACGTTAAACGTTGCTGTAGTGTAGCCCCATGTCCATATGGAACCTTTCTGTGGCACACAACCATGGTTTTATCCAGGCTTCCAACCGATAGTTTTTCAATCTAAATGTCCCATCCACGGGGCAAAAGCAATATAATTCCTATGATTCCGTTGGGTGAATGTAGTGTGTGCGTTGTTGTTGTCAACTGTCTGACTCTGACGGCACGGCAAATTCTCATGCTGCTCATCGCTGCACACGAAATGCGCATTTTCAGTGTAAAAACTCCTCTCGTCCCGAAACCGTCCCGAATGAGATACATTTACGTCCCAAATAGATATTTTACAGTTCCCGGGACGTCGGGACGCCGTTAATCTCGAGCCCTGACCAGAAGCACAGTCGTACAGTCGGTAGTGTTGTCGCCTCACAGCCAGAAGTTCCTTGGTTCGATTCCCGCTGGGGACGCTGGGGGTGCTGGGGAGCATGTTCTCTCCTCCACGTCATCAGTGCCCATACCCTGGGTGGGGTTGGCGAAAGGGCCTTTCTGTGTGGAGTTTGCATGTTCTCCCGATGCATGTTTTTTGTGAGGGTACCTAGGGCCTAGGTACCCTCACGAAAAACATGCAGTAATCCTGGTCTCTATACTGCCTCCCCCTGGCCAGCCGGGGCATGTGATGGAGGGGAAAGGAACTGGTTGGAATAACGTGTTTCTTCCACACACGCTACGACCAACCGGGGAAACTCCCCCCTGTCAGGCGGAAAGGAAGCATGAGGTCAGTCCGTTGCTCTCCCCAGGCTGGCAGAGGGAGTGTAGCACCCAAGAGTACATTCGTTTTCACCCAATTGACATTGGGTGAAAAAATGGGTTCCAAAATCATGGGATAAAAATTATATATAAAAGAAAAGAAGGAAAAAGAAGCGCTACCAGATGAAGGCAGGATAGGACGCAGAGCTTACTTGCTTCCCAGAATAGTGTGCTCTTGTTAAAGGGATAGTCCCCCCCCCCCCCCCCTATCAATTACTCGCCCCATTCAGGAGACTCAAATGGATATATATATTTTTTTAGTCTAATTTCTAAGCCAATAATTTGGGACTATAACAAAACACTCCATGAATTCAAAGCTTCATGGGGTGTGTAATTGTTAGAAAATAGTATTATTATTTTTTTTGGGTGAACTACTCACTTGATTTCTATGAGCTGCAGTATAGCTACAATCTTGACATTTTAAACATATTACAGGGGTCTATAGACGGAATGGAAGATAAATTTGCGGTTGCATTTTAAAAGCATTTAGTTATACATACTGTAAGCATGTAGCTATTTGTATCCGGATGTCATATCATATATTGTATGGACAAATCTACAGAGACTTCTGTTTTGATGGGGTATGTCCACTTGTCGACTACTGTCCTGCCTAATGAAGTGGAAACTGGAGCAGAGGGATTTTGGGCACCAGACCAGACCCCTAGACACCAGGGCCTAGTGCATCATTGCACACCCAGCTATACTGTATACTAAAACACTCACTCGCTAACCCTCACACACGCACGCACGCACGCATGCACAGAACACAAATTCAGTCAGTCAGCCTGCAGACGCTCCTGGCAACTTCTGTTTGTTTATATTCTGTAGTTCTGTTTGCACTCATTCGGATTCGCTATGTCAGTGATGTTTTGTTTTGCGTGTGTGTGTGTGTGCATGCGTGTGTGTGTGCCTGTGTTTCAGAAGTCATCCTGCCTTTGTCCAGTACTACTCCATTCTCTTGACTGTTCCAAGGTCTTGCCCTCCATGTTGCTGCACAATACATATCAAGACTGCTTTAATTGAACCATAAAGCCCAAACCACAGCAAAGGGTCGGGTCGGGACAAGACTGTTTTTAAGGTAAACCACAGCAATGCAACTCATTGAGTTGCAATGAGTTGCATTGGTGTGGTTCACCTTAAATCGGCTTTGTCCCAAGGAGTCCCTACCGGTCTGGTTTGGGCTTAAATTGTTAGATTAATTTCCAATATCAATTAATTAAAAGAAATGTACAAATACAAATTGCAAAATGCCTTTAAATATGCATTTAGAGTTAAATGTACACACCACACCCCCACACACCATCCCCAACAGCGGCCTCAGCACAATGTCGTTATAGCGTCCTCATCCAATTTGCATAGGCTTTGTAATAGCGCTCTCTCTCTCTCTCTCTCTCTCTCTCTCTCTCTCTCTCTCTCTCTCTCTCTCTCTCTCGCCCCTTGCTGTCAGACTTTCTGAAATCAGGACAGCCATTAACTGGAGGGTTCTCAAGGTTCTCTGGTGTCTGAGCAGCAGACGATTCACCTTGAATAGGCACCCAGCCTGTTGAGGCGCCTTCGGAAATGAGCGCGGGGGTGATGGTTAGACATACAGTATGTGCCTGCGATGATCATTTTGAGAAGTCGGGCCTTGACATGGACTTGAGTGATGGTGCAGATTATACAGTGAATATAATATAACCCATTCTGACCGGGCACCCATTTTGGTGTTGGCATCATGTTATGCTTTAGCTATTGAAAAATAGCAGATCTACAAGCTCATATCGCGCCACCGAGTGGCGCGATACGAGCTTGTAGGTCTGCTATTTTTGAAGAATCGAAGAACGACTGACATTTTTAGAATCTGATCTCAGGTCAGAATGGGTTCATCAGACCAGTGTGTGTCCAGTGGAAACCTCGTGTGAATCTGATCTCAGGTCAGAATGGGATAATAATGACTGCGGTCATATCCTTGGCGTTCATTTATTGAGGTCGAGTTCTTCAACAGGATGCCAGAAAGGTAGTGTTCTATAGGATTGCTTGCCAGGTGTGATGATGTCACATATGGCAGTGGCTTTCAACCCTTTTCATGTCAAGACCCCATTATGTATTCTGCTTTTGAGCCATAGACCACAGAATGTCTGCTGAGCCACAGAATGTCTTGCATTCGAGACACTTTCCTTGTGTCTGACACCTGACTTGTGTCTGAACACAGCTTTGATGGATGTGTTCTGCCCCCCCCTCCCCCCATCGAACGAAATGTTTGGTCAAACAATTATGGGCTTTATTGGAAATGCATTGGAGCGGCCATTAAAGGTATATTCAGTGATTTCACTTAATTCAAATATCACTTCTTTTTTTTGTTTTGTTGTGATAGGGGAGGATCCCTACTATAGAGTGTGCTGGCCATATAAGGAGTTCCTCCCTGTCCCCAGTTAACCCCTGGGGGTCAAAAAACCTTAGGTTTCGTTTTTGACTCTCTATCCTGATTGGACGAAAGGCTGGGTCCCACAGCCAAAAACGAAACCTAAGGTTTTTTGAGTGAAATCACTGAATATACCTTTAAACAGACACAAGACAAACACAAGACAGGTGTCTTGAATTGGTGAATACAGCCTGAGCCCAGTAAGGGCATAGGGTCGACCCCACCCGCTCACCTCCGGCCCCACCCCCTCCTGTTGCTGCGGCCATCTTGGAAACTAAACACAATATAAACAGAGGGAGAAGGGTGGGGCCGAGAATGGCCCTTATTGATGAGATTTAGCCTCTCGGACTCAAAACTAAAGAATATGTACACATTTCCATGCTGTCTTGATGTTGAGAGATGAGAGATAACAGGCAAACGTTGATCAAAATAACAATTCTTCTACATTCTCCAATTGTGTAGACTTCTTGTAAATTAACTTAAAGGTATATTCAGTGATTTCACTCAAAAAACCTTAGGTTTCGTTTTTGGCTGTGGGACCCAGCCTTTCATCCAATCAGGATAGAGAGCCAAAAACGAAACCTAAGGTTTTTTGACTCCCAGGGGTTAACTGGGGACAGGGAGGAACTCCTTATATGGTCAGCACACTCTATAGTAGGGAGGATTATCACAACAAAACAAAAAAATAAGTGATATTTGAATTAAGTGAAATCACTGAATATACCTTTAAGTAATGCAGATGTTTAACAATAATGTTGACTATTGAGAGTGCACTCAAGAGTTAAAGATCTATAAGACTCCATTTGGTTACCAACTCTCCTTCATTTAGCAGGGGACCACCTGGAACCCCCTCAAGGAACAATGGTGGTCCCCGGACCACTGGTTGAGAACCACTGATATAGGGGAAACACCGTGTCACTCGTCAATATCATTGAGTTTAATATTATGAACTTCTGAATATTCATTGAATTATATATATTTTTTATATAAGCACGTTTTCTGCGAACTGTGCCAACCTATCTCCATATTTTGTTCATAGGAGTAAGCGAGCCAGAGAGGTGATGATGATGGTGTATTATTTTTCCCTTAAATAGTTTACATAGTTTCAATATCGCAATATTTATTTTTATTTCAGCCATTATAATAGTGAATTGGTAAAAAGTGGCATACATAGAGAACATATACACATATGTTATATATATACAGATAACTAATTAAGGCTTTACATTCAGCCTCTATTTGATAGGCGGCATATCGAATTGAGGTTCTATGATGAACAGCTCAGCGAGTGGTTAATCCTACGCTATCCTCAAAAGGCTGAAGTCCTTTCATTACCTAGACGGTTGGGATTGAACCCAAGATGGTGGAAAGGCTATGGTTGATGGACCTCCTCTTTTCATGTTATTGTGTGCACAAGGTTACGCTTAGGTTTCATGTTCCAAAATAGGAGTTCTGGATCAAGTTAGGACTATTCAAGATACGACTGGATGGTATTATTAATTAAACCACTTGAACCCCAGCTTTCAATTTATGGAGTGAACATTTGCCAAAAATAGGCAAACTCGGCGTCTCACAACTCGCAACGCGACACAGTGTGAGCTTGTTGAACGGGTATTTTTTTGGTGAAGACATTTGGAGTAAACGGAAATGAGCAGTCCAAGTACAGCGCCAACTCCGGTCCAATTTAGAGGGTTTAAGTGGTTATGCGGCAACGCCTACTGAGTGCTACCCCATTGGCCTGACTATAAGACAGTTTTTTTCCAATGGAAATATCCTAAAAAACTGGGTTCTATTATAATCGGGGACTAGACTATTTGACATTCAAGTTATTTTTCCACAAAAGAGTAGAGAAATGGGGGTAGTCTTATAACCAGAGTCGTCTATATTCGGCACAATACGGTACTTTCAGCCCCTTGACAGCCCATACATCCAAACAGAAAAGTCAGATTGCATTAAACGACGTTAAATACAATCGGGTACAAGCAGCGAAATGTTGGTTTGACAAGACTTTGCAACACCATCCATGCAATATGCACAAGGTAACAATAAGATTAGTACTGGATTTAAAAGTAAACATGTAAGATAAAAACAAGTATAGTTGTTAATGCAGCATTTAATATTAAAAAACATGGCTATCATATTTCAAAATGACAGAACAGTCTTGGAATCATCTATTACTCTACTACAGTATGTACTTATGTATTATTACACCACGTCACATCGAGATGCATTGCAAGCTTGTAGATATGCTATATTTAACACATTTCCAATATTTCCAATATTCTTTTTTATATATTTTTTTTAATTAATTTTCACCTACCTGTAAATGCACAAAACTGGGACGATTGGGTTAAAGTGGTTGTGGTTAACAATTTAAGATTGTTTACTTGTAAATGTTAATCTAGGCGTTGGCGTGTGCAAAGAGAACATACAGTACAGATTATGCAGAGTTGACGGTGTAGACTTTAAGGAAGGTTATTCCAAACAGCATGGTTCAAAAAGAAAAACATTCAGGTTAACATGTGGAAACAAGACACTTTAATAATAGTAGTAATCTATATTTGAGTCCCAGTCCCCAGAAATACACATTATGGGCCATTACGCTGTATGGAGGCTTTCTAGTTTTTCTCTTTTGATCAGTTTTACTGTGAAAATGAAGTTTCAATGTACACATTACCAGTAACTCAAAAGTGCTTGTACTCAATTTTGTTTGCCCACAGGAGAGTGATTTTTCATGTTGTCTTTGAAAGCCCAGGAACCTGACTCAATTGCGTTCTGTGTAAGTGAGCCACAAACTCAGTTCTGTGCCTGTGTTGTTGCTGAGATGAATTAAGATCCGAAATAAGTGCATGGGCCTGATTTAAAATATTATTATTAAAGGAAAATACACACGTATAATATACCATATATGATATCAAGGTATCATTGTCAATTATCACCGTTTCAGCTTTGACACTGTGTCAGACATATTTTTACATTTTATTTTAATTACCGGTATCTATTTTTCTAAAGAATTAGAGATTCATAAAAGAAGGGGGGAAGAATCTAGAATGTATGTATTCCCAAAATTCTGAATAGCTTGACAAATAGAGGGGGTAATTTTAGAGTGGCAGATTGATTGATTGATTGATTGATTGATTGATTGAGGCAAATTCACCAAAGAATTAAAGAATAAAGGACAGACTATGCTACTGTGTAGACACTAAGTGCAATACACTAGACACTACACTAGGTCATCCTTTAGGTCAGGCTTAATTAAATCCATTGATGACCTGGGGTGGTCGTTTTACCTGCTGGGATGTGCTGTAATCTTAACGACAACAACAACTTATCACCTCTCTTAGTGATAATATTGTTCATACATGTGTTCACTATGCAAAGCCGAAACTGAGAGGCCATCCCATGTGTTGATGTTTTTTTTTTGACACAAAAAGATATAGACGGATCATTAATTCTCTGCACTTGTCTTTTCTCCATCTTAATAAGACTTAATAGTTTCTCATGCGCACAGCTCATTTCCATATTTCATTGATGTAGCTAGCATGTTACGTTTTTTTGGTTGGGGGTGAGATGGAAGTGAAAAATTCAGTTTTTATTATATCTCAACTTCTCAAGCGTTTGACGTAGTCTTGTACTGTAGAGGCCTGGGCCTTTTCAGTGTGTACAGAGCTGAATGTTTTCAGCTGAAAGATTTTATTCTTTATTTAGTTTCTTTTTGTTTTGGGTGTGGGGCTGGGGTTGATGGACGATGGTAGTTATAGAAAGTATTTTTGGGGGGGGCATTTTTAATGACCTCTGCTGAGCTTTTATGTTCCCCTTTTGAAATGGGTTTTCTCAAATGTCCCCCACTGATCAATAGCCTTTTGTACAAGAAAACCCATTTGCTACGAGGCTTGGTGAGTTGTCTACCACGGTCTGCTTCAAAAGGTGTGTGGAATAAATGTAGTGAGATACAGACCCCTGTTACCTTGTATGCCCTAAATTCAGCATCCGTCTTGTCTGATGCAAGGAGGCTACGATTTATTATATTAACTCGGGGGTAATGATAATATGGGTTATTTATTTGGGTAATTTCCGCTTGGGTTTCTGCTGGCAGATAACTGGCAGGTCTTATTTATGGCTGTTGATAGTAAAAATGGAATAGTTTGATAAATGCTGTAGTGTCCATTTTCGTTTCTTGGGAATTTAATCACAGCAATAAAAACATGAAATTAAGAGTAATTCAATGATTTCCATGACATATTTAAAAGAAAATAATCTGAATCTATTATATTACTTAGAAATATATCCTAACGTGTACAGTATTAAACTTTATCCTGAACAAAACACGGCTAATTACAGTTAAACACTGTAATTATTTAAGAAATTATACGACTATGTACTATGCTTAAAAATGATACCTGGCACAACAACAGACAATTGTGTAATTGTATTATGGTATATCTCTCTAATTATATTTAAATTATGTAACAAATTACCGGAATATCATATAATTATAGTATTGTTTAGGGACATGTGCAGTTGTCAAGTCAATATATATATATATATATATATATATATATATATATATATATATACTACTGGACTGAAATGAAATAAAATGCAAATAAGACGTAAAAGGATGGTATAAAAATGCATAGTGGGAGAAGGTATACGGTACACATTACACAATACAGTACACTTAGCACACTGTATTATAATGTACATTATTATACAAAATAATGATTATTTACCGATTTATATCGTTGTCGGGCAGAAACCCATTTAGACCAAACGCAGATTAAAAATGTCAGTGGTGCTCAACCTTTTTCACGTCAAAGACGCCCATAATTATCTGTATTTGACTGCAGATTGACTGCAGATTTGAGTTAAAAACGTTCGCTCTTAAAGGAGAATTCCATGCTAGAATGCTTTCTTATCTTTCTTACCTTTCTTTGTAGTTGTTACGTCCCCACCAAAGAGGTCCAGGTGTTTTTTTTGTGCAAGAACTCCTTATTGGCTATTTTCCCTACCATAAGCCCTCAATGAATTGCATTGCATTGAATGGGAAATGAATGGGGCTCTGGGGTGTTATGCTAGTTCGCTTATTTCCATCGAAAGAAGTAGTAAAGTGTGCCGCTTGGGATATTATTTACATTATGAAGAGAGGATATATATAAAGAAATTCTAATTTTGAGCGATGGAAATAAGCGAATTAGCACAACACCCCATAGCCCCATTCAATTCCCATTCAATTCAATGCAATTCATTTAGGGCTTATGGTAGGGGAAATAGCCAATAAGGAGCTTTTGCACAAAATAACACCTGGACCTCTTTGGTGGGGACGTAACAACTACAAAGAAAGGTAAGAAAGCCCTTTTAGTATGGAATTCTCCTTTAAAGAATATATATTCAAAGATTTGCACATCTACAAGCTTGTAGATCTGCTATTTTTCAATATAGCATAATGCTATACACCAAAAGGGGTTCCCGTTCTGAATGGGTTAACTCCATATAACCTTTTGTGTGTGTTTCAACCAGTGGTCTGGGGACCACCGGTGCAGAGCATTTAACCAAATGGACCCTTATAAATCTTTAACTATTAAGAGTTACATTTGAATAATTGATATTCTGATCAATGTTTGCCTGTTATTTCTCCTATGGTACCAAAATCAATACAGCAGGGAATTGTGTACAAAATCTTATCCAAAGATAACAACATTTTCGAAGTTTTGGTCTGAGAGGCTGAATCTCATCAAAAGTCGGTCCGTGGCTCAAATGCTGAATAAATAATGGGCATTGACATGAAACAGGTTTGAAAACCACTGCCCTACTTGATCATACTACACACTAAAATATAAAATCTACCAGCTCGAAACAACATTTTAGAATTTTCGATTCTGAAAAGTAACAGTTTGGGGAAATATGAGGTTTCCACCCGACAGAGACGATGTGCTGTATGTGGTCGACCTACATTGGTTTAGAAAAAGTATAGGACATTACTCCAATTTAAAGAAAAACCTCTTTGTATTATAAAGGCGAATAAACAGGGGGGAGAATAATTATTTGGCTGTGTATTAAATTATTGATTGGCCACCAATGTTATTTCATGATAATTAGGTAGAAAAGCATCCCTATTGCTAGGAAGTCTAACAAAGAACAAGAGGCAAAATGTAACAATGAACACGCAATACCAATTCAACACCACACGATGTTGTGCTCACTGGACCCTCTAAACAAACCCTGTAATTACATTGCATAATGTCAAGATGCTGTGGTTAAAATAGCATTTTGCCTTGCAGCCCAAAACACATTCATTGTCAGAAAAGGGGAAAGGTACAAATACAGAAAACAACGTGTATTTGTCACACACCCACACACTCACATACTTGCATACAGATTTAGTTCACACAGTAATATAAATAGTTCACATCTTCTCTACCCGGAATCATATTGCTCTCTCCCTGATGTACGTGCTCTAAAAATTATTCTGGCCTTGCCAGATAAATAAAGGGATGTCTTCTTTCTTAAGCTGAATTTATTTACTCCATCTGGTGAGGTTGTTGTTTGAAAAAATAAGAACAGATCAACGAGCTAAAAAGAGCTGCATTTACACGTGTTGTTTGCTTGCAGATCTGTTCCTTTTTGGCGAGCAACACCGTCATACATATTTTTTTTAAAGTTAAATCACTATTTTCTGATGTATGCATTGCTATAGAGTATTTGTTCAGTAACAAGAGTCTCCCCTTCTCTCCAGCTCTTCAATAAACAGATTTTCTTTTCCAGATGGGTTGCAATTTTTCAGCCAATCAGAAGAGAGTACCCATTTATCAGCTTAATTCTTATAGTGTTCCAGTTCCAATTTTGTCTGCCAATTACTTTGTGTCAACTTTTAATCTGTAGCCTGTCCTGTCTGAGTTCTCTATCCTGATTGGATAAAATTGGTATCCCGACCTGAAAATGCATATTAGAGCTTGAGACAAGTTGAGAGGCATGGAGACTCCTGTTACTGAACAAACGCTATTGGGTCTTATCAGACTAAACACTTTTTTAACCCTTGTAATGTGTAGCAGCACTGAATCTCGCTCATGCATGATGGTTGGTGACGCACTTGTTGTGCACCTTTACATTCAGAATGTGTCAACAAGGCTACACACAGTAAAATGCTTTATGCATCTTACGGCAAAAACTTAAGGAATCTTGTATTGTAGCCTACCTGCACATACGTAACACAGCCCACATACACAAAGATCTTTTTTTTTCATTTTTCCACATTTGTTTCTTTTTTCTTTTTTTTGTTTACATTTTATGATAACAAATCTACCGTCATACTGTTGTTTGATTTATTGATTTATTTTGTGTAGTATTCTTTCTTTTCAAAATATTTTTTATTCAATCTTTTTAAACGGAGCAAGCATTAATGGTCATAGGAAGAATTATCACGAGAATCAAGTAAGACTATAGCCTCCAGTAGTGCAATCAGTTATATAAGAAACATTAGTCAGTTCACTCTCAAGTGTTGGTGACAGAAGAAATATAAAATAAAAATATAACGAAAAATACCTCCGCTGTCACAGAATTACCGTAGTTTTTAAATATTTAATCGGATTTATCTACGTAAGAAGTATCTTTTTTTTTATTACAATATAACGCCACAAGAATACGATTATTTTGAGAGTATTCTGGTGCAATTTCATTACCAAATTTGTTGTGGACAAAGGTGTTTTTAGTGCACGTTCGTGTTCATTTCATGTCGGGAGTATACCGTCATTGATGAGCTTCCTTTGTGTGATTCTTAATACAAAGAATATACGCATATAGACCTTTTTCTTTCATTCTTCCGCCTTTGTTTTTTACATTTGGTTTTACATTTTATGATAACAAATCTTTCTTTTTCAAGGGTTTTTTCGATTTGAACCTCACATTTAGATTTCATGTTTTATTTCCCCCACCACGGTGTAAAATGTAAAATGGCGGCTTAACACACGTAAGAATGACTGGAGTACAAAACCCCAAAATGGCTCCAAGTTAAGTAACCAAAGGCCTGCTCGATATCCTCCCTGACCAATCGGAGTTCATGCATCTGTGCCTCACGGCACGGATGCAGAAGCGCGCTTTTGATTGGCTACTGGAAACGGGGTCTAAGCACGCCATTGGCTCACACCGTCACAGAGCTGTTTGACAGCAGTGTGGGGTTACTAGGGCGAACAGCAGAGTTCGTTTACCTCGCGCCACCCGCTGAGCATTTCAGGATTTCAACCAATCACGCCGACCCAGCGTGAGGTGTTATTGTTGTAAAAGGCTCAGGGCTTCTGGTAAACAACTCATGTACTGTATTTTGAGCGCAGTGTGCAGTCCTCGAGTCCCTCCGTTATGGAGTATGCCAACACCTGTGAGAATTGCATCCAGATACACTGTACCCCCTGCAAAACAAATCATGGCGCTATTTTATTCCCCTTGGTGTGTGTGTGTGTGTGTGTGTGTGTGTGTGTGTGTGTGTGTGTGTGTGTGTGTGTGTGTGTGTGCGCGTGTGCGTGTGCGCGTTTGTGCTGCAAAAGGTGACGGTCCTCAACCCCTTAGGCTTTTCCTTTAGAAGTATTGAGACGTTTTGGTGTTCCAGAAGCGCTATAGTCCTATTGAAAGCGGCTGTGCCTCACCACGCTCCAGCCCCGGAGTAGAGAATGGGGACGCCATGTGCGGTTTCATGGTCCCTCGTAGTGATGAGTTTTTCTAGGGTGCACACGCTGATCCGCCCCCAAGATGGCATAATTAGCTTTATCCATCAGCCATTCAGGTGTGTCCACATGGCTCCGAGGGAGGGCGGCCATTGTTTTGCTGACAACCGGAGTTCTCTTTCTCTCCCTCCGGTCTCGCTTTCCCCCTTTCTCCTCAATTCCCAGTCTCTGGGGGTAAATGGATGGCATGCGATGCGGGAGATTGGAGGTGAGAGCCATATCGGTTGCCGGAGACTCGCTAATGCAAACCCCAAACTGCTATGTATTCACCATTCACAGTCGGCGCCCACACAGTAATCGGATAGCTAGCCAACTGACAACTAGCAGTGGAGCGGAATGCAGGCGAGCGGGGAGGGATGGAGGGCAAATCTAATGGCCAGCCATTGTTTGTGTTGCTTCCATGAGCATAGACCCTCTCTGTTTATGTCTCTGTCAATTCATTATTGTGAGATACTTTCTACTAGTAAGAGCCTAGTTGTTGTTGTTGTTTCTTCCCCCTGACATAATGATAACTCTAAAGAGGTTGGGGGAAGAAGAAAAAAAAATCTAAAAGCGGCACCGTATTTGTAAAACCTCTTAATACTGTATAATTTCATCTGCTCGATTAATTCAGCGCTGAGCTTCCAGTGCCAGTCAGTGCAGGAGAATGAAATGAGCTAAATGAAAGCCAAATAGAGGGCCGGGGTGTCATCTCGGGTTAATTAAATCCCTGCCTTGAATCTGGCTCGAACAGACCACTTTCAGGATGATATGGGAAAAAACAACAACCCTACGCTACGTCTGCGGCATGGCTGCCTGCCCGGGGTTGATCTTGTCTAGTTTGATTAAATTACTAACCAGATATGTGGGGGACACTTTTTTTTTGAAGCCCTGTTATATATTTTTGTCAGACGACGGTGTCATGACGGTAGTGAAAATTCTATCTATTGTAACTGTACTATTGTATTGCAAGCTTGTAACAAAAACTAAACTCATTAGATTGGAACATTTTCATTTCCTGAAAGTAACTGTTTTTTGGACTGCGGCAACACAGCTCAGTGCCCCGTGTCTGTTTTAAGCGACTTGACGATGTCAGCATGCAGGCTCAGCGTTCCACACTGAATCTCCAAGGTCGTGCCGTAGCCATTCCACTGCTGATATAGCAGGGACGATTGTTTCTGCCCGAATCTGTCGTCCCAACTCCTCCCAGGATGTGGTGGTGTGTGTGTGTGTGTGTGTGTGTGTGTGTGTGTGTGTGTGCGCCTCGTCACAAACACACATTTCTTCGTTCTATTCTAGGGCCTCTTTTTTTCCTTATGCAGCCAGCCAGATAGCGGCGGTGACATGTAAGCTCTCGTAGTACTAGTAGTGTAGTGTATTCCACGTTCCACGTTACTGGTATCTGGGCATGATTGAAAACTTGTAAGAGAGTGGCACTGGCTCTAAGATAACAAGCTTTCAATACATCTGGGTAAAACCGAGACAATCCCGCTTGGAACCAAGTAGAAGCTGTCGAGAACAAATATTGTTGAAAGACTCTTATAATGGAGCCGAAATTGAGTCTCAGAAGTGTCTCATCTTTAGGAGTAATATTGGAACATTCTCCTTTGAGTTTGAATCCGTTGCTGCTAAAATATTAACTACTGTATGCGTTTCTGTTTTGTAAGAACAGGGCTTTTTGATGTTTCTGTTCAGAAACTTCTCGTGTCCTCATTGATACAGTTTTGAGAACAGTATGGGTGTTCTGCTTGGTAAAGGTTTGACGGGTAAACTTTGGAACAAAGTGCAGGCGAGGCAACATAATATCTTTTGGTATAATGTACCCCCTGAAACACATTTTGGAAGTGATGAATTCAGAAAGGTAGGGCTACTGCCAGTGCAGCAGAGTGCGTCATTTTACGATAACATAAAGGTACACTTGTTCTCAGATAACAATGGTCCATACTCAGCATAACTATCACACCAGAGCCAGTGTGTGCTCGTGTAAAGCCTCTCAAGTGAATAATAAGGTTTGACACTATGCTGCCATAGTTGTGGAACAGCCTTCTGCCACACATACTGTACCATTTCTAATTATGAAAGGGGCGTATGGACGTCAGGTTTGGACTCTTGTTATGAAACTGGATAACGGTTTTATAATGAAATCAGCAATGACATTGTAACTTTAGCTGAGTTTGAGTTTTGATTTATTATTTCATTTTTATTAAATGGCAGTTTTTGGATTTCAATTGCAGTTTTTGGATCTCAGGACTGTTTCGTTTTTGTATGTTATATGCTTGTGTGCGTGTGCGTGCGTGTGCGTGCGTGTGTGTGTGTGTGTGTGTGTGTGTGTGTGTGTGTGTGTGTGTGTGTGCAGCTGTGACATCATGGCTATCGTTGTTGTGTTGGCATGACTTAAAGTGGCGTGTATCATTTTGCGTATAATTACATATCTTTCTAACCGAGATCCAGTGCAGGGGAACTTCATAGTGTTCCAAAAGGCGAGTTCCTTTTTCGATGAAAGTGAATATGTCATCCTCTACATATTGTAGGCGTATGGCTACTTTCACTATCCTACAGCTGTTGTTTTCATGTGCTGTAGCTTGCTTTTACCATCCTGCTACTGGTGCCTCAAATGTCTCAAGTGACACATTTCTCAATAGGCAATTAACAGAACTGTACTGTTCACAGCACTGCTCGGAGGGCTTCAGAACGGACCGGCTGGCCTCCTGCTGCTTCTCACTCTTAGCGTCTCCTCATGGTGCCTCATTAAGGCACAGAGAGAAACAAGCGCCTCCGACCCAACGCTACTGTAGGGCTCGGTCCAACAACACACTACGGCACCGCATTAAAGAACGCCATGTGGGCTCTGTGGCCTTCGACAGAAACACTGCTTTGATTGCTCCCAGCATTATTTTCTCACATTTTTTGTTTTGTTCCTGTCTCTGTTGCTATATGTACTGTATTTCCCTTTTGCTTTTCAGCGAGGAAAAGACAATGGGAACTACGTTTCAGAGAGACAGAGTGAAATGGGATTCGGGATTTGGGGAGAAGCAGTTGTTTTTTTTTGTGTTCCCACTGAGTGACGTTCGAAGGTCAATTTGCGCCCTGGCCAGGACAGCAGCAAGAAACCAAAACCAAAGCTGTTGAATTATGAATAACGCCATGACACAGTCAGCCTCTGTTTTCAGCCCACATCGGTTATCAATCTTGTGGCATTCCCTCGGTTGAATGTTCGGGTGCTGAATTATACATTGGCACAAGTCAAATGCAGAAGGCTGGAGAATTTACAAGTTCTACAGAATATATAATATTATATATACTGAACGAATACTCCAGCTGAGCCCTTACTACTTCTCCCAGGCAGACAGACACACACACACACAGACACACACACACACACACACACACACACACACACACACACACACACACACACACGCACACTTATTTTGGTTGTTGGCTGTTGAACTGTTTGACAGATGTTCATTATTGTTTCCTCTCTGACATACGACAAATACTATTGTTATGATAAAAAAAAACCATTAAGCAATGTTGTGTTCTCTGTAAATTTGCACATTTTTCTGCCATTTGTTTTTCCATGTTGTTCCTTGTCACATTGCTACTGTACGTACTGTACACAAGGTACTGTACTGTACTGAACAGAAGGATGTGAGTGTGAGTGAGAGAGAGAGAGAGAGAGTGAGAGAGAGAGAGAGAGAGAGAGAGAGAATAGAATTCCACATTCTAAAACAAAATATGGCTTTGTCTTTCTTTCTTTCTTTTTTTGTTTGTTGTTGTTTTCTTCCTCTACAGAGATGTTGAAGGAGCTCAACCTGCAGCGCAGAGCGAAAGACTTTACAGACCTGAAAATTATTGTTGAAGGAAAAGAGTTTGAAGTGCACCAAAATGTTCTAGCTTCCTGCAGCTTGTATTTCAAGGACCTGGTGAAAAGGTTTGCCTTCTCAACTCTTCTCCTCCCACCAGCTGTTGATCCAATCTGTTCTTTTTGTAGGGAGCATTTGTGTCGCTTCTCTTTCTTCTCTTTTCTTATTCCTTTGTTTTTGTTTTTTTTCCCCCCTTTCCTTTATTTAATTTCATTTAATTTTTATTTATTTCCCTCCTCCCCCCCTTCTCTCTCTTGCAGGTATGTGAAGACTTTTTTGGTTCCTAGCAAAGGTGCCAGCAGCCATTCCTTCCTTCCTTCCTCCTGATCCCGCCTCAAATTGAATGTATCTATCACAAAACGCGCTACGAAAACATGAAACAAAAAAGGTCAACTTCCTCGTCTTTATCTTTCCTCCCCATGTAGAGCGATATATATATATTTTCTGTTCAATTTTAACTCCTAAAAATAATCCACATTCTGCACTTTTGGAGGTGATTTGACAAATGCCACTTCAAGCTACTTTTTTCCCCCCTTTATTTTGGTGAGAAATTAAAGCCTTTCATATGCTAATACGTAGAGTTGGTGAAATGAAAAAAGATGTAGAAGATTCAGGGGTGTAAACAAGAAACAAGAAAGTAAATGCACTTCTAAGCTAGCTTTAAAGAACAACAATCCAAGCCTTTCCCCCTGATAGACGTGTGTGTGTGTGTGTGTGTGTGTGTGTGTGTGTGTGTGTGTGTGTGTGTGTGTGTGTGTGTGTGTGTGTGTGTGTGTGTGTGTGTGTGTGTGTGTGTGTGTGTGTGTGTGTGTGTGCGCGTTTCTGTCTGTTTCTCTGTCTGTGCATGTGCATGTACTGTACAGTATGGGTGTGTACATTATACAGCTTCATCATAAGTGTGTGTGTGTGTGGCAGCTAGGCAAAGTTTTTCATACGGGTCACTCCGATATGTGTGGGCACGCATATCTGTCACTTTATTATATCCTTTGCTGCTGGGAAGAAGGAATAATATGAATCTCTAATGTCCCTGTTTCAGAGCCTCGCCGGTGTATTCAGCTTTGATTGATCTACGTAGGGGCACCCTGACAGACAGACAGAGAGAGAGACGGACAGAAAGACAGAATCACTAGCGGTAACTGTAAGGCCTCTGAGCATTGTGACGCTTTGCCTCACAGCACTGCGGCCTCCATGGCACGATCATCACATAGATTAGATAAGATAAGATAAACCTTTATTGATCCCCGGAGGGAAATTCAGGAAGTTATCTGCTATGAACTGCAGGAGGGGCAGCCCGGGCGGCAGCCGGACAGCGTGTATCCACCGATACCCTTGATCCTACTCGGTGGGGAAAGGAATGCCCTATCAGTAAGCCGCAGCGCCATGTCTAAACTGAGATGCAGTCAAACGCATTACCATCCACCACACACGCAAAGGCTCCGGGCTTCGGGTACTTTAATTTTGTAAGCACAGTCGACGTACGCATTTTGGCACAAAAACGTCTTCAGCGTAACACAATACCAGAACTGAAATGCCTCTTATAGAGTCCATAAGTAAGGCACCTTAGTCTCTTTGTGTACTTCCATTGAAGGAGTTCTGAACAGCGTGCATTGATTGCTAGCTACCCGTGCCCATTAAATAGAGTACCTGAAAGAACCCTTTCCGTGAGTGCTGGCAATTCCTTTGACTTGTAAAAATAACCTTTCTATAACGTGCACCTGGTAAGAAAAATATTCAAATAAGTTGGAGTCGTGCTATTTTTGATGATGAGACGCACTCATCTCCATGGCATACCGTACGACTACACACACGCTCAAACGCACGCACGCACGCTCACATGAGCGGACCATTAGAATAAAAAAAGAGAAATGGAAGCGTTCCATGACCTTGGCGGTTACCGCGGTAGCATCCTGGGAGACTTTTGTCACCGTGGAGAGAGAGATGGAGACCTCATGCTGGTCAAGCTGTCTACGGGACTGTTTGCTCCCAGCGTCTTATCAGAGCTGCAGCTGCAGGTGCTATTATGCATAAAGATAAGGCCCCATGCTGCAGGAAGACACATGGCCCTCCGAGGAATGGGGCTGAATTTCATCAAGCTCATCTCCATGCCTGCTGCTGCTGCTGCCTACATTCATGAATTTGTACTTAATTATTTGAAAGCTTAATAATAGCTTTCAAATAATAGCTTAATATAATTCCAATTAACTTGGTTAATTCATTGTAATGCTACTTGATATAATATTGTCATAACTTGGCCATTGCTTCCCGGCGATTAGGCCAGGAAAATACATTTTCTCGTCGAAGATCACACCGAGAATAGCTAATGAATTTGTCTCACTTACAACTTAACCCATTCTGAACGGGCACCCATTTTGGTGTCAGCATCATGTTATGCTTTAGCTATTGAAAAAATAGCAGATCTACAAGCTCATATCGCGCCACCGAGTGGCGCGATACGAGCTTGTAGGTCTGCTATTTTTGAAAAATCGAAGAGCGACTGACATTTCTAGAATCCGATCTCAGGTCAGAATGGGTTAATCAGACCAGTAGGTGTCCAGTGGAAACCTCGTATGAATCTGATCTCGGGTCAGAATGGGTTAAGACATCCACATTTTGACATAATGAAGTCTTTGCGTGGTGCAAACATAAGACCCTTTGCAATAACTGCAGTGTGTCTTTACGAGGCACCTTGGCTTCTCTTAGCGCACACACACACACACACACACACACACACACACACACACACACACACACACACACACACACACACACACCACTCAGCCAAACTCAAACAGGGAGAGGACGGCTCTGAAAGGTCAGCGTGGGAGGGAAAGGGGGAGCAATCAAGGGAGACAGAACAAAAAAGCGAGATGTAGGCAAAGCACAGAACAAGAGGCTGAGAGGAGAGTGGTTTGATTCTGGCTGGAGGAGACGTGTGTTGCATCTTGCATGTCCTTCCCCCTTTCTGCCCTCGGTACCAATCTCTCTCTCTATTATCCCATCTAGAGTAGCCAATTATTTTTCACCCCTTTTTCTTCCCAGTGTAGTCGCTTTGCGCAATTACCCCTTCCAACACATTTCTGTGTTTCATAGTGACTCAGTGCTATACCTTCTGTACCATATACCGGTATATGCCGTTCCCCGCTGACGAGCGCCGACCCCGGCCCTTAGGAGTACATGCGGTGATGAAGGTCACCCTCCCCACCCAGCTTCCCTCCCCCTGAACATGAACACTGGCCAAAATGTGTTCGTATACTAGTGTAGCTAGACTGGACACTAAACCGGACGCATAGTGGAGGATTCGAACCCCTATATTCTTCACGGTGGTGCACTGGTACTTTACCCCATGCACTGCGTGCGTCACCCAGGCGCCATTACCATCCGATCTAAATAAAGCGAAAACAGACTGAAAATAAATGCGAGCAGGAGAGACACTAGAGGCCATTTTGGAGCGTGTTGTCTGAGGCGCTGTGCCCAGCCAGGCAGACGGTTCACTGCCTGGGTCAACTCAGATCAGAGGGAGCCAGGGACCTGTCTGTCACTGAGTTATGGCCTCGCAGTGCTGCTCAGGTCAGCCCTTCGGTTCATGTGGAATTATGCTGATGCCACACACATGACCCCCCCCCTGCGCCCCCGTCCCGGGTCGTTACGAGGTCGAACGAAAGGGGGAGATGAAAGAGAGACACCACGTCCGGCACCCTGAAATAAAGAGTGTACCAAATGGGCCCCCGTAAGGGCACATTAGTGTCCCACTTGTTGGACTTTAAAGATAAAATGAACACTCTGAGTTTGGCTGTGTTGTCGTCCTCGCGTGTTCTCGCTGTCTCCAGCCTGGGACGTCCACGCCGCTGCCCACACTGCATGTCAGCTCCTCATAAAGCATGAGTCGCTGTACACACACACACACACTTGCGTGCGTGCCTGTGTGTGTGTGTGTGTGTTTGTGTGTTTGTGTGTGCAAGAGCGCGTGCGTGCTTGTGTGGTCCCCTGCATGCCAAAGGGTCTGTGTGTGTTAAAATTTCACGGGGGCCATAATTCTTGTGTGTTATCCAGGCAGGCTGCCATCAGTCAGGGAGAAAGTACAGATGTAATATCATAGGGTGAGAGAGAGTCAAGAGTGCAGCTCCTCGCATCTTATTTTCCACGAACCACGCACGCACGCATGCACATACACACGCTAACTGACACAACTAAATGACTTGGTTAAAAACAAATTAAAGGTTTAATTTGTGCTTAAGCCAAACTGGCCATGCATTTAATGGCAACGTAATGATGTAAATGCATGTTTGCACAGTGTAAAGTGAATCTTCAGTTGGTAGTTTTAACACGATAATATTTTTTTTATCGACATTTGACATGGCAATGACATTTACCCCCAGATTTTTCATGATGCATTTTCAGATTCATTAAAAAAAGGATGATCGTTGTGTACCCAAATATTTCCACAGTAAATGGCAGTAAGATGAAAGCCGGCACTAATTTGCGATATAACCCAAACCCCCGATAGAGACATATTATACCGTAAGAACGGCGTTTTCAATGAAATGCTCATATCCAAAATTGCATCTGTTTTATGACTATGAAACGGTTCCAAACCTTGTAGGACAAATGATTGTGTTTCAGAAACGAGGCTATTATAACACCCTCTCTCTCTCTCTCTCTCTCTCTCTCTCTCTCTCCCCCCCCCCCCCCACCCTCTCCTCTTTGTTCCCTATGAGTATGTGCCATGTGGCCTCCTCCATACTTTAGTCAGTGTAGTGTATCCCATGCACGGTAACCTGCCATTGCTCTCCGCCAAACCCTGAACAATGTAATGCTGCTGCAGAAATTCAGAATGTGCAAGCACGTTCTTCTTGCCCCGTACCACCCCCCCCCCCCCCCCCCCAAACGATTTACCCTCTCCTTTTTGCTGCAGTGAGACAGATCACCTCTGGTAATTCCATTCTTACCCCTTCAGGATTTTTCAATAAGCACGCTCCACACACCTCCCCTAATTTACGGCCGCTACATCTCGCCCGTGCCACGGTAAATCTTCTTTCCTTGCACTCCTGACACACACGTTTATGCCATTTGTTTCTCTCTCTCGC
Source organism: Protomyctophum parallelum (assembly GCF_964188405.1). NCBI lineage: Eukaryota > Metazoa > Chordata > Actinopteri > Myctophiformes > Myctophidae > Protomyctophum > Protomyctophum parallelum. Next base: position 40,675,840 of record NC_139717.1, on the reverse strand, counting down.
CAACTCAACTCCCGCACACTCTCTCTCTCTCTCTCTCTCTCTCTCTCTCTCTCTCTCTCTCTCTCTCTCTCTCTCTCTCTCTCTTTCTCTCTGCCTGAAAGTCGTGCAGTGCGTTATGATAAAGAGCCAGAGAGCTGTGTTAAAGCCCATTACGTTGTTGGGCCTGAACGAATACTCCAGCTGAGCCCTTACTACCGCATTGTTCTCCCAGGCACACACACACACACACACACACACGCCCAGCCCCACACTCACACCAGTGGTTCTCAACCTTGTCCGGACCCGGGCCCACTTGGAAATCGGTCAGATGGGTGGGCCTCGTAAATGTTATGATCAATCAATTGATATTGATTGGTCATAATATCAAGTGTCACAATGAAAACTAACTTTACAGGTTTTTAATAACATCATTTGAGAGAGAAAATATATATACATTAAATGTTATATTTAATATCATTACAGTCGTACTGTTTTGGCAGTTATTTGAGGGCCCATTCGCAAAATATCCTCACAGCCCACCAGTGGGCCCCGTCCTACAGATTGAGAACTACCGGGTTTTGGCCGTGTGGGACGTGCGCGCGTAGGTTCGGCAGAATCGGCAGCATATAGGGTTTAGTCTGCGGACATTTTACCGCCGAGTCGTTTATATACTATTACTCACCATCCGGATGGAATCCCGAATGGAGTTGTGCGGTAACGCGCCCTAAATGAACAGCTTGAGAGATGTAATGACCAGATATTGTGCAAGAAAAAAATTGTGGCAAACAAAAACAAGCCTTTAAATGGGAACAAACGTCAGGCAGAAAGCAGGCTCTAGGGTGGGCGGCCATCTGCCATGACCAGAGAGAGAGAGAGAGAGAGAGAGAGAGATAAAGGCAACAACAGTAGTATCAACTGTGAAGGCAATAACAATAATAGCATAGGCATAACAATTGAATAATATAATAGCAGGCCACAGTCGTATTCCATGGAAACCCTTGATCCAATCCTTGGCTTCACGATCACACCCTCGACCCCGTTGTCTTTGTCCCCTTTTGTTATATGAGCCAGCCAGGATATAAAAATAGAATCGGTGTTCTTCCAGAGTGCGTCGGGGACCCCAAAAGCAGCCGGAGGCCTGCTTCTGGGTCCTGACTGAGCCATGCTCTCCGGAACACTGATTCCACAGTGTACAGACAGTTCTGACAGGGTCGTCCAACAGAGGAACACTGTGTTTTATAGTAGTACGCTGTCCCCACGCCGTCCCTGACTTCATAACACTTTTGGTCCCACTGGAAAACGAGTGTAGAGAGCCACTTCAAACGGATGAATGTCCCTATGGTACGGTGTCACACGTAGCCTAATGCAATAGCGCCACAACCCCAGGAAGCCCACAAAACAAAACAAAAAAACAGGCGCACCGAGCACATTGTCTCCGTTTCCCTTACTTTTCTTGCTGACAGAAGAAGAAAATAATCCTATGCGCAGCATCTTGAGTAAAGCCTCTCTCTAGTCGTGTACGTATGGCGTTCGACAGAATAATGAATGGCTTTGTAAAAAGAAGATAAATGTGTTCCTCCCGTAGAAGCTTTGTTAGTTTTGAAGGGATGCATTAGGAATCTGTGTTGCTCCGCATCCCCCCCGGTCCCCAACCTTCCCCTCCCCGCGTATATGTACTCGCCTCAGTGACAGTGCTCATTTCACCACTTTCCCTTCTCAATAAGTGGTGCATTTTTCACAAACGGTGTGAGTGTACCTATCTTTTATTTTTCCTCTATTTTATCTCCTCTCTCTCTCTCTCTCTCTCTCTCTCTCTCTTGCGCCTTCCCTTCATCACTTCCCATTTTTTCCCCCCACGATTTAAATTTGAATCTGCAATCAGACGTGGCGTAAATATCTCCTAAAACCTCTCTCTGAAGATGCAGATTGTCATTTCCACAAAAGTGCTCTGACGAGACAAACGGCCTGATGAGCTGCTTCCAGTTGCACTAATAGACCTGGTTGATGAGCATGCCTGTTTTTATTTCTCTCTCTCTCTCTCTCTCTCTCTCTTATTTCGTAATCTTTTTTTTTTCTCCCTCTTTTTAAATCTTCACTTCTGTTCTTGTCTTACCCAAACTCCCTCCCTCCGTAGCTTTAACACCGGACTACTTTTCCTCTCTCTCTCTCAACCTCTCTCTCTCTCTCTCTCTCTCTCTCTCAACCTCTCTCTCAACCTCCCTCTCTCTCTCTCTCTCTCTCTCTCTCTCTCTCAACCTCGTCAGCGCGGGGCTCTGGGTGTATAAAGGGGTGAATAACACCATGTGGCTTTTTGCTTTGCAGGAGGATTTAAAGAGTATAACTGCCTTGTGGTCCATCCAGAGACAAATACCATTGTCATTACTTTTTAATTTTTAATTTAAGTTTTTACACATATATATTTTTTTCTTTCGTTTTTTTGTCCTCCCTGTGGCGTCCGTCCTGAGTGCGATCTCAACTCAACAACCACTAATGTCTCAGTTCATACACCACAGGCTACTGATGACAAAGAGGCTCTGTTCAGGTGTGGTGGTGGTTTTGGCGAGGGGGGGAGGGTTATTTCTTATCTAGACAACAGTCACAGAACAACCGCCCCACACCCCCCCCCCCCCCCCAACCCCCAACCCCCTCCCCAAGAAGGATGGCTGCTGGCAACCCTGCAGAAGAACCGTCTCACCCTGCCTCCCCTATACCTACCTCTACGGTCTTTCTTGCTCCTCTCTCTCTCTCTTCACGTACACTGTAATCATTCTTGTCCTTCCGTCCATCCGTCCGTCCGTCCGTCCGTCTGTCTGTGTGCGTCACTCATGTCTCTCCGCCTTCTGATTGTCGTGATTGTCTAACGGAAAACAAACGGGCTCCGACAGTGAAAGGGAAGAGATGTGTCCCATGCACACACACACACACACACACACACACACACACCACACACACACAGACGCAGAGAGATGAGCAGCCTCCATCCATCTTAATGCAGGCTTCTTTTCATAATGTTGATGTCCGGAGCCACAGGGGAAAGACACAATAGCAGAGGCTCCCCATTCTGCGGGGCACTGATTCCATTATTTTGCCCTTGAGTGGATTATTGTTTCACACGGGACATTAGACAGGGGTGGTGAGGCGTTATTTAACTCTCTCGTACCTCCCCGGGGGGGGGGGGGGGGGTATGGGAGCTAACCTCAGCCATTCGATCCGGGTGATGTCATGGTTGGGCCGAGCCGGTCTACAAAGCAGGCTCCGGTCCTCTTAACCCGCACATCTTAGCTTGGGCCATTAGGACGGGGTATCACTTCTATTCTCTTGCATTTCATCCATCCAGAGACATCCCGGCCCTCCCTCTCGGAGTCAAGTTGCAGCTTTGATATACAACATGGCACTACAGCAATATTGTAGGTTCAGGGACGGGGAAAAAAGGATAACTACCACAACCATGGCACTCTGTCATTTTGTCATTGCATGCATTGCACTCTCCCTTCTCCCTCTGTCTCTGTCTTTCTCTCCTTGTTCTCTGTTGTCTACTTGATGTATTATAAGCCAGCCATGTATGCATCTCCACCTGAATACTATGCATGCATACATGAAATCTCTCTCTCTCTCTTTCTGTCTCTCTCACTCTCTTACAAACACACAAAGCATGCCTTCTGGATGTATGTGTGTACGTATATATATATATATATATATATATATATTTATATATATATATACACACACACACACACACATGTATATACGTGTATGTGTGTGTTTGTGTATATATATATATTTATATATATATATATATATATATATATATATATATATATATACATACAAAGTTTTTTTGTGAAGTAAAGAAATGCAATAACTTGTGTTTGCCTAATCCTCTATGTCCACAATGTACATTCTATTTCAGATGCAGCACTTGATTATTATTACAGTGCAAATCTGCTAGCCCCATAGAACACTAGAAACCATATCCAAAGTTGTGTTCCCTCTCCTGCTCTACGACATTATATCTTACTGTGTAACACTTCTGTTATTTTCTTCCTCCCCCACTCGTATGGTCCCTGGTGGGAGGGGGGGGGGGGGGGGACTGTGAGCGTCGTCCCGTACTGTATTGTACTGTAGGTGTACTGTGTGTGTACTAGCCAACAACATTGTCTCCCCATGCTGTTCTGAATGTGTATTACAGTATACAGCAGACACATGTTCCAACCCCCGGAATCTGTCCTAAACCCCCTTCCTCTCTCTCTCTCTCTCTCTCTCTCTCTCTCTCTCTCTCTCTCTCTCTCTCTCTCTCTCTCTCTCTCTCTCTCTCTCTCTCTCTCTGCGCCGCGATTGGTCGGCCCAGGTCGTTGGGGGAGACGAGGAGCGGGGAGAAGCTGGAGCTGACGATGAGCAACATCGACGCAGACGTCATGGAGCAGCTGCTGGAGTTCGTCTACACGGGGTCCCTGGTCATCGACGCGTCCAACGCCAAGATGCTGCTGGAGTCGGCCAGCAAGTTCCAGTTCAGCACCTTCTGTAAAGTCTGTGTCTCTTTCCTAGGTAAGACATCCCTACAGAGGACAAGGAAGGTGTGTGCGTGTGTGCGTGCGTCCGTAGACAGTGTGGTGTTTGTTTTCCCCATGCACTACGTGTGTGTGTGTGTTGGCGGGTGCACATACTGTACAGTGCATGGGGTACGCATGTGCATGTTATTGAGCCGTTCCCCTGTGGCCTTTTCCTAATATGCACAGCAACAGCTCCAAGTTCTTCAAAGGCTGTCTTGTGCTGCCTCGCTACGCAGAGTTTTGCGAGGCAAGGCCGACTTGTGCAGGAAACCTGAATTTCCTCATGGTCCCTGGCACTAAAGCACGGCTCATATAGATTTTGTCAGCTTTCCAAAGCTAGCAGGCACTCCTGTTGCTGGGAGAGCGATAGAGAGGGAGAGAATCATGCATGCTCACTCCCTCAGCTAGGCACAGTGCCTGTGATGCTATCCCAAGAGCTGGACCAGGCACCAGGGCAGATTCATAAAAAATGCCAAGGAACAATTGCCACTTAAATGTCAAATCCTCTGACTTGAACCTCGGAGGAATGAAAGGGGAAATACAGATAGGGTTGATTGTCAGACAAGATCAGGGAAGGGATGGAAGATAGAGACTTGGAGGTATTAAGGCAGACTTATATTTAGTTGTGTGTCTGTGTTGCGCATCAAAGCTATAGCAAATTAATCTACAAGCTCACAGTGTGTTGTGCTGCTGCGTGTTGTGAGCTTGTAGATCGACACCAAAAGCCCTCGTTTGGGAGCAGGGATGGGAGGTGAAAGGGGGAGGGTGAAGGATGTGTGGGGGGGCAGGGACCCAAGGGGTCAAAATGAAAATCAAATGGCATGTCACAGATTTCCAGGCGCCAGCGGACCAAAAGAGACGGCAAATGTCAGGCTTTGCATTCCATTTAAGAGCGATTGTTTGGGGTTTCCATAACACAAGGGGCCATAATGGCTGGTTCTGAGCAAAAAGGTCAGAGCCAGGGAAATCTGTGAAAAGACGGTAGCAGCTTGCCTCGCATTGATTTGACTTTTCCTTCCCCTCCGGGCAAACATACAGACTCATGGCTCTGTTGTGAAAACGAAGAAAGCCATTTGTGGAATTGACTTCTACAGAAACGTCAAACTATTCTTCCTCGACAAGATTCATGACATTTCGGCACATTGGGTGGGTGGGTGGGTAGCGAGGGATAAACGGGCACACCAGTATGTCCTTGAGCAAAGAGAAATTGATGCAGAGTCAGACATGTCACAAGTCTGTAGCAAATAGACTGAGGGTAAAATAACAAATCACTAACACTACATCTACCTGCTGCCTTTATTGTTCCCTCAGAATACAGCGTTTTGTGAGTTACTGGCTTTTGCCCCCCAAGCACAGAAAGATGGAAATCAGGCCTTTAACGCTCTAAGACCCGCATTAATTTCTACTTGCAAAAAAAAAAAATCAACCTTACTACTACTTTGTACTACTAGGACTAAAAAAAATATATATGTTAAAAAAAAAAAAAAAAAAATGAGTTTGATGAAAAAATTATAATAATTATATAATAATATAATTAATTAATAATTTACATTTGGGGGATATATTTCACAATAATGAATAAAACATGTTCTAGACATTCTAATGATCACAAAAAAACATATATTACAATTATTTTACTTACTTTTATTAGGGTTAAAGGTCAAAAGTCATAGGTTAAAAAAAAATCAAAATTCTGTTAAAAGTGTTAAAGTCCAGAAACTTTTAATTTGTGTGAATTTCAGCCTCTGTGGGGGGTATTTATATGCAAATATCATGACCAATGGCATTGAAATGGCATTGCAATGAACATCACTGATGACGTTTAGGTGAAAAAAGAACAGAAAAAAATAATAATAATTAAGTAATTAATTAAAATATAACTTGTTGCTATAAAGCAACGCTGGGTCAACATCGTTGTGCAGAGGAATCACTGTCAATTTGAAGAGCAGGAATCATAAGTTATTTTCATAACTAGACGTCACACAAGTGAATTGGAGCATCCGTCATATTTCATTTCTTATTAAGGCTTCATCCTGGGATCCTGGGGTTTCCGACATAGTCTTTGGATTCACCCATTTCCCTTATTATCAACTTTTTCTTGTTCCTATTATTTTCTTTCCCCCACGTGAATGATTCAGCAGCCGGTGCCTCACAACAACTTACGTACCAACATTCACCCCTGGTTTATTTTAGGGATTCGTTTATTCAGGGTTTTTTTTGCGGAATTTGTGCATTATAGATAGTATTGTGGAGGGAGAAAGGCAAGGGAGGTGAGACTGACAGATTGAAATCTGGGGCATGATTGTGAAATCAAGCTCACATGAAAGTAACTAGCCACAACATGTGTTTTTGGTGACCTCATGTCAGTGTGACATAGCCGGTCAAAGTTATTGCCAAGACGTTTAACAATACATTTTCTCCACAGCCGGTGAATTTACATTTTCTTTTACAGCCCCACTGTAGGGTTTTAAACCGTCCTTACAGCGTGTGTGTTCTGTTGAGTGAGACGAACGGGCAAGAACAAGACCTGATAAGAAACAACTTCCTTACTGTCAACACATGACAGAAATGTGGATATTCCACATCACTGCCTCTCAGGAGCATGGCATAAAGTAGCAACAAAACAGGGAACAGTCAAGAGGGCCGACTGAAGTGACATTTTCCCTGGTTTAGAAATATTAGTTTATAGGCAGTTTGGAGGCAGATATAGAGAGACAGAGTGCTTCAGTGAGACGGGATTTGGAAACTAGAAATATTTGTTTATACTAGATACCTTTTGGAGGCAGATATAGAGAGACAGAGTGCTTCAGTGAGACGGGATTTGGAAACTCGGGGTGAAGAGGGGGCAGGATACATGATGCAACACAAGTCAACACATGTCAGATTTCGACATGCAGTCGAAATCAAATTGTGGGACAGGACTGCCCACTCTAGTCAATTGCTGGCATGGCCCGTTACTTCTTTGGTTAAATGAAGTGTTAAACAGCTCTATATTCTAATAGTACTCATTGCTGAAGTATAGAGTGTTTGTTCAGTCTCCATGTCTCTCCAGCTCTTTATTGAACAGAAAATGCATTCTCAGGTCGGGATACCACTTTTATGCAATTTGGATAGAGACCTCAGACAGGATGCAGATTAAATAAGTGGAATTGGAAGTGATGACACAAAGACACGAGCAGACACAATTAGAACTGGAACGCTATAAAAAAAATTAAGCTGATAAATTGGTACTAATTTTGCAACCCACCTGACACATGTGTTTTCTGTTTATTAAAGAGCAGGAGAGATGGGGAGACACTTGTTACTGAACTAACACTATAGCTATGATTACTATCAGAATATAGTTGTGTTGAATTGTAAACTGTACATTTACATGTATGTTTTGGCTTCATTCCTACTATAAAACCTGTTATATAGTTGTTTTGCCCAGATGATTGATAGTCTTAAAAAAAATCAGTTTGATCTGTGCAGCCTTTTTTTGTCTGCATTTGGCTGGGGTCCTGCCCTGCACTCACCTGACACAACAGCTCAATCAAACAGCATGACAGACGGGGCATTGGTTACGACACAGCCTCGTCTCCCCAGTGACCCAGGCTTTGATGCGACATGAAGCCCACTTTTATTTGGCCTTTTGTTTTGTAGTGAGTTGGGAGATGTTACTGTAGGTGACCTTTACTGAGCGATATTTGTTTGGAAAAGGGCCCTCTGTGTTTACTGTCCTCCTCCATAAAAGTCCTGGCTTCGTTTCTCCTCTGATGCATGTTGTTTGATCAGACCTCTCGCGGTGGCCGTTAACCAGGGTGGCCAGTGTGTGTGCGTGCGTGCGTAATGTGGAATGTGTGCCTGGCTCACAAGCCTACTGTGTCTATGTGTGAAGGGTTTTGGGCAACTACAAATATGTCAATATAAACACAATCGGCGCCGGGATTTCTTTCAAAATAGAAGCTCGGGGTGCTGGGCAGATATGGGCAGCTTTTACTCTGAAAGCCGGGGGCTTCCGTTCCGTGCAAAAACCGGGAGGCATGATGTTGCTTGCTTACCTTACTATGATTACGATCGAGTCTTAATATTCCAGGCGAAGTCAGAAATGAAGACAGAAGTATAGCCATCTGGTCAAAACCACGGAGAGCTCCCTAGATTACGCGTGGCGAGCCTTTCTTTCTGATCGCTAAACCGGGAAGTGAACGGCACCGCGCACGTGCGGAGGAAATCTTTTTTTCTTCGTTTGATATCAACGAAAAAGTGCTAGGACGTCGTCTAACCCCCTTCGAAAACGAGTCGCCGCAACTCAAGGGGCTTATCCTCTATTGAAATGTCTCCCGTCCTTTCCAACAAAGCAAGGTCTTGTCAATGTCAAAGTAATGTCAATGCTCACCACAGATGACCAGCGCATCACATCCTGTCCCTGCTGGTGATTTCATAGGTACACTCGGGGGGGGGGGGGGGGGCCTCCACAGATCTGACAGGTCTACTTGAAAGTGCCCCAGCTAATCCCGACTGCCATCCCGCGCCTCCTGCCGTGGCTATGAGCGATCGATTCCCCTTGTTGTTTGTCCCTGGAGCAGTTTTGAGTTATTATACGTGCACTCCCTTTAGTCTCCGGCAGATACACACCTCGATAGGCCATGGGTCTACTCACGCTCTCCCTCCAGCTGCATCTCTCTCTCTCTCTCTCTCTCTCGCTCTCTCGCTACCTACAGGAGATGTATCCTCTCCTTTCATGTGTTTTTTCCATCAATGTCTGAAGGATGCTCTTTTTCAGTTTTTTTTTAACCCGCCTGTCTTCATACGTTTCACTCTCTCCTTCCTTCTTTCTCTCTCTCTCTGTCTCTGAATCTCTCTTTCTGTCACACTCTTAAGTGTGCCATGCCTGGGTCGCCTCCCTTATGTTTTCCCCCTCCGGGCTGTGTGTGAGACTCTTAACCCATTCTGACCTGAGATCAGATTCATACGAGGTTTCCACTGGACACACACTGGTCTGATGAACCCATTCTGACCTGAGATCAGATTAAAAAAATGTTGATTTTTCAAAAAATAGCAGACCTACAAGCTCGTATCGCGCCACTCGGTGGCGCGATATGAGCTTGTAGATCTGCTATTTTTAAATAGCTAAAGCATAAAATGATGCCGACACCAAAATGGGTGCCCGGTCAGAATGGGTTAATGACTGAACGGTGTCACCCGTGGGTGCAGGTGCGCTGATTGCCACCGTCCTTATTTAATGACCAATGTTTGGACATTGCTGTGTTCTAGCATTGCGTTCTGGGTTGCTGTTCCTTTGTGTTTCCCAGTGAAGGTTATTGTATCTTTACGTAGTCTTTCTGCCCTGGGAAGTGTGTATATTTCCTAAGTTATTGAACTGAAGTTAAGTAAAGTTCCTGTGCCACTACTTCCTGGGTCTCGACTTCTCTCTCTGCATTCTTTAGGTCCTAACTTATCCGAGTCGGTTTGTGACACTCTCTCTTTGTCTCTCTCTCTCTCTCTCTCTCTGTTTGTGTCCTCCAGAGAAACAGCTGACGGCGTCTAACTGCCTGGGGGTGTTGGCCATGGCGGAGGCAATGAGCTGCACCGAGCTTCACAACATGGCCAAAGCCTTCGCCCTGCAAAACTTTCCCGAGGTGAGTATAGAGGGCAGTGTTGATTTTGACAGCAGATTTTGATTTTGAGTCATAGGGCATTGTTTCCGTCCATGCTAAAACCCCTTATCCCTAAACTACTTTGCCTTTTTTTGGTACTATTTTGTCAATAGTTAAAATAGTCAATCTACAAGCTCACAACGTGTCAATGTAGATTGGCTATTTTTTTTTTTATTGGCTTTTTTTTCACAGGCACAGTTGTTTAGGGAGTCTTTTGAATCGTTTTCATTTAGTTGTAGTCACATTTTAGTCACCTGGAGTGTTTTAGTGTTGTTCTAGTTTTAGTCGACTAAATATCATAGTATTTTAGTCGACTAAAATCTACAGTTGATTTAGTCGACTAAAATGTATTTTGGCTGGCCTTGATGCTGTTGTAATGGAAGATTTTACACTTTGATGCATTGTAAAACTGCTAGTCTAGTTTTATTTGTTTACATAATTGTCAAAGTCTTAGTTCTAGTCATCATAGCTTAGTTTACAATTTAGTTTTCGTCAGTGAAAAAAGGTAGCCGACGGACATTTTTCGTCATAGTATTAGTCGACTAAATCAACACTGATAGAGGGCATCATCAGCTTCATTGATCCGTCCGTTTATATGTGGCCATTGATTGGGTGACTCCGTGACCCCACCACGACTTGACCCCTGCAGTCCCCCATGTGAATGTGCGGACGGAGAGAGAGACGCATTGTAAATAAAAATGGCCAACGGAGTGCCGTGACTGCAAAGCTGTCGCACCCAATTACGGAAAATCCATCGTAATGATAAAAGGGTGGCGAGGAGCTGCTCATGCACACTCATCTTTGGTTAAACATGAGCTAAACAGATCGTTTCCCCATGGAAACAGATACAAAATGGATCAGTGAAAATGCACCAGCACCACGTGGTGCTGGTGCCGTGTAATTATCCCTTGTCCTGTTAACCCATTCTGACCTGAGATCAGATTCTAAAAATGTCAGTCGTTCTTCGATTTTTTTCAAAAATAGCAGACCTACAAGCTCGTATCGCGCCACTCGGTGGCGCGATATGAGCTTGTAGATCTGCTATTTTTCAATAGCTAAAGCATAACATGATGCTGACACCAAAATGGGTGCCCGTTCAGAATGGGTTAAAGGATGATGCCAAAAAAAATCTAGTTTGGGTTTGGGCGAGCTAAAGGTTGTCTGTGAGGCTAAGAAGGGTTGTCAGGGTTATCGATTGTGATGAGGTAGTTCCTCAGACTGAAATAGAGTCCAAAGCGAAGCACACGCATCTAAAAAATGTACAGGTGCTGAACAAAGAATACGTACAATGAAAAAGGAAGGCAGTCCGCACACTGTTTCTCAGCTCTCAGGTAACTTTATTAAGGTAACAACGTTCCGACCCTTCCGGGTCTTCGTCAGGTAGTTCTTCAGACTGAAATACTCAGCCAGAAAGAGCACTTTTTGCCACCTTGTGAACTTTGTCTTCATGAATCTGCCTCTGTGTTTGCAAATACACACCTGAATCAAGTTATTCTATTAATAACGCATTATCATTAAGGCATGCTTCCTCCGAAGCGTATTCGTGAGATTCGTTCAGCATTCGCGTTCTACTATGCCAGTATAAATGTCAGGATTTCGACTGATGCAACTTGCGTGTCTTTTAGGTGGCGGGCCAGGAAGAGATTCTGAGCGTGTCAAAAGACACCTTAGTGGCCTACCTGTCCAATCCTCAACACCAAGGCAGAGGAGCTGGTGTATGAGACCGCCATAAAGTGGATCAGACGAGACCCCGGCATCAGAGTACAGGTGAGGGGGAGCAGGGGACTAACTAAAGGCTAGGCAATAGAGTTTTATTTGCATACTGACTGTTGGAAGTAACTGTTTCTGCGTGTGCATGACAGACACACACACACACGCTAATTAACTATCATAGTCACATTATACAGTACATCGTTATTTGCATAATTATTGTACACATCATGTCTCCCTCCTTCACTGTCCCTTTCCCCTCTGTCTCAAACGTTTTCAAACATAAAAGAAGCAGTTTAATAGCTGGTTATATCAGTGATTAGGAGTGAGCTGAGTGGCATTAGCCACGCACACACTTGTGCACATGCACGTACGCAATCGGCTACAGCACATATAGCATTGAGGAGTTCCATCTCGGTTCAATATTATGTTCAGCAGTGAATTCCGAATACTTATTTGACCACGGACCGCCATTTGAAAATATGCCAAGGACCCCCATAAGGGAAGGTTTTCATTGTTGTAGCAGTGATTTTCAACCATTTTCATTTCAAGGACCGTCGGTTGGACATGCATATACAATAGGCCACGGATGGAGCTCAATTTAATGGGATTTCGCTCTCTGGGACCCCAATTTATATTGTAAATTCACTGTTAATTTAACTCTGAGTGTACAAATGTACACCATACTCATTTGTACAGTTACCAATTTGGGTCCATTTGGTTTCCTGTTCTATCATTTAGCTGGGGACACCCTCAAGGACTCCTGGGGGTCCCCGGACCCCACTTTGAGAACCACTGGCTAATTAGTCATTTTCAGTCGTGATGTTTTATTTAGCTTTAAGATCCATGCTTACACAGCGCATCAGTGTGGGTTGTTCTTTTCATCGTCAAAACCGGCGTCTATTCCAGTTTCTATAAAATATATTTTTAATTCACACTGAAGTGACTTAAAAGGCGTGGGTGGGGGAAGAAAAGCTCTACTAGTTTGTCTGTTTCTACATGCAGTTCTATGTCTCCTTTCAGAGGAGAATAACACACTGCAAAAACACTGTGTTCCCAAAGCCAGTCAGTGACTCTCTCTCTCTCTCTCTCTGTCTCTCTCTCTCTTCTCTCTCTCTCTTCTCTCTCTCTCTCTCTCTCTCTCTTCTCTCTTCTCTCCTCTCTCTCTCTCTCTCTCTCTTCTCTCTTCTCTCTTCTCTCTCTTCTCTATTCTCTCTCTGTCTCTCTCTCTCTTCTCTCTCTGTCTCTTCTCTCTCTCTCTCTCTCTCTCTCTCTCTCTCTCTCTCTCTCTCTCTCTCTCTCTCTCTCTCTCTCTCTTCTCGCTCTGTCTCTCTCTCTCCCTCTCCCTCTCTGTGTGAAGCGTTCATCAACTCTGGGCTTCAGATGCAGCCTAACACAGCAGTTGCTTTATGATCCCAGGAGTGCCTTGCCCCCAGAATTCACTCTATTCTTAGTTTCACTTCATCTGTTTACGAGACACTGTACTACATGCATTCTTGATATAAAAAAACCCCAAAAACAGCAGCGTGCGCTCACCTGCACGCCCATCTAATGGCTGACTTGACGTTTGCTGCTGTTTCTCCAATAGAAATAGGTATTGACAGTGAATTATAATGGGGTGAATCTCAACAAACGAGAAGAATTGATTAGCCTCAAGGTCCACCTATGTCATGAATATGAAATGCCGATGAGATTACACGGTGCATAGATTAGATAGACGCATCCCTGTAGAAGACACTGCTGGAATGCTGTTTCTTTTATGGATCCTCACCCGAACTCATGAATATAAGAAAAGTGAGACCTTGCAGTTTTTACTTTTGAAAATGATGGATAACTTTACATCGACTAAAATTACATCGGTCCGTCTCAAGAGCCGTCATCCACCCAGAGCCATAGTCACAGCCAGTTTCACTTTAGTGGCGTCCCACTTGTACAAGGCACTGGCATTGGTTTAAGCATTTTATCGCTTGTCGTTTGACTTTTTTTTTAATGGTGCTTTTTTTAATATAGCACTTTCATTCAAAGCGCTTTACATAGATTGTGAATTACATTTACCCATTCACACACACACTGATGGCAGAGGAAACCATGCAAGGTACCAACCTTAAGGACACTTAAGGACATTGACTGTAGGGGTGGGCTACCGGCCACCCCACCCCTGAGCCACTGCCTGTGCAGTGGCGTCACGCTTATTGCCACATTCATCGTCCTGTCTGCCTCCCCCCGAGGTGGATGGTTTGGAGAGGAGCGACGGCCATCACAAAGCACGAGGATGAACAACAAACAGCACTGAGTCAATCAGACAAAAAGAGCGAGCGACTCCCACGCATGTACAGGAGAGAGAGAGGGAAAGGACACCAGGAGAGATTGCTTGTCCTTGTAGATGTAAGCGCTGACAAATGGCCGACGTACGTTCAAGTGATGGACGTGCAAAACCTCTCCCCTGGGGGGTGCACGACACGTTGCTGATGTTTAGAGGTGAATTATGGTGACTTAGTCCGCGCGCCGGTGCCGTGCACCGAAAATTGCGAATTGTAGATGTAGATCTTGTAGATCTGCTACTTTTTGTGCATGAAACCTTGTGCATGAAACCTTGCAAGTATAAATCAGGTATTATTATCCCATTCTGAACGGGCACCCATTTTGGTGTTGGCATCATGTTATGCTTTAGCTATTTAAAAATAGCAGATCTACAAGCTCATATCGCGCCACCGAGTGGCGCGATACGAGCTTGTAGGTCTGCTATTTTTGAAAAATCGAAGAACGACTGACAATTTTTTTAATCTGATCTCAGGTCAGAATGGGTTCATCAGACCAGTGTGTGTCCGGCGGAAACCTCGTATGAATCTGATCTCAGGTCAGAATGGGATAAATCAGGTATTATTGTGTAGTGTAGTCAAAAGCTCCCACCACGGACACTGGACTCAAAGTGGGGCATCTGACGTGGTCCAACGGGTTTGAGATTTGACATGGGTGTTGTGTGAATCCACAAGTTTGGGTCAGATACTCCCCCGATGCACATTTTCTTCACGGGATTGCACACGTGAGGTCTCCATCTTCAGCTTCAAAAGCACAGCTTTGGGCCAGCTAGCGCAGCCCTGCTCAGTCCAACGCAATCTCACACTCTAATGGAGAGGTGGAGAGGTGGAGAGCCTCTCCAAGATGAAAGAGAAGGAATGTACTGAACCTTTTGCCAGTCGTCTGAGCAGCACCGCGAGTGAGAGTGAGAGAGAGCAATGTTAATGTTCGGATCCAGTGCGCGTCTGTGGTCCCTCTCGGCGTATAGTAGCCATGACACCGGACCCAGGTATATGACTGAGCCCTGGGTTCAGCCTCAAATGAGGCGTGACCGGCGCCGGACCAACTGAGGACCAGCTGCCAGAGAGGAGCAAGGCAGGTGAGCAGAGGCAGGGAGGAGAGATCGGGAGGTCCTTTCCCATCATGCACACAGAGAGGACGGTATATGATTCCTAATGGCTTAGTTAACACGCCCTGGTCCACCTCAGGCTCATTTCTCCCCCACCCCTCCTCCCCCCTCTACCGCGGAACCTGTGACACTTTTTTTAATGACACGTCAGAGCAGAATGTCCAAGGAACCGAGATGGAACTGCCCGAAGCTATATATACGCGCCGGTGTGCGTATGTGCGGGGTGCATGTGCACAAGTGTGTGCGCCGTTTCCCGGAGACCCGCGTCGACACACTGTGCTTTCGATTGTGAGCCGCGGGCTACGGAGCTGAGAAGTGGCATATTGAAGGAGCTGGGTAAATAATATGCAATTTCCCTTCTCCATCTCTCTCTCTCTGTCTCTCTCTCTCTCTCTCTGCCTGTCACACTGTCACTAACATCCGATGCCTGTGCCTGGGAAAATGGGGGCCTGGACAACACTTAGAGACGGAGTGAAAGCATTTGGGCGTTAATAATGGGCTCGTATGAGACACAAAGGAATCGAGTGAAACAAGAGAGCCGTGTCACTTTCTTCAGTTGTGTATTATGTACTGTAGGCCACCCAAGTGCGCGTGTGCATTTTTGAGTGCGTATCTAAGAGAGACGGAAAGAATTTGCCTATGTGTATTCGTGTGGAAAAAGGCGACATGAAACCAAAAGGAAGGACAAGCTAACACAAATGCAATCATTGCGCTAGCAAAACATGTATCGCTTTCCACGGCAGTGGAATAGATTTCATGTACAACGAGGGGGAAAAGTCTCTAAATGCCTCGCATACTCCATCTGTAGTTTATAGTCCTTTTATTGACCATGAAACAACATAACATGTACTGTACCGTCTGAGAAATGAATCATCCTTCACGGTCAGTGCTTGCATGCTTAGTTACATGTGCTTAGTTACAAAACGCAGCTTCAGGGGGCCCGTTGGTGGACCATGTTATGTGTTTCTCCTCTTCTAGAAAGTCTTACCGAGGGAAAACTGTCCTTACTTCCACCTAGGAGTCTTTGTGAGAGGGCCAAAGACACATGGTTCCAATTATAACCGCCACGGCCCCTGCCAGAGCCCTGAATAGGACCTCCATTATGCTTCAGTTCAACATATTTCATAGGGGATCCTATCTCACCAGGTGACTTGCTCTGACAAAGAAGGCTGATTAATTGGCTCTCTGGAAAGTGGCCAACTAATGTAGCCGCTAAAAAGGACAGCTAATGGTGTCTTCCACTGATATAAAGGCCAGCCTGGCCATTAGCACAGGCCCACTGTCCACTCCTCAAAAATAACAATGACGGGGCTTCACATTTGCCATTTCCCAGCCAGATTAATATGGGGGGAAAGCTATTACTTTTTATACTCATTTTAAGTTGGCTCTTTATGACTTTTCACTTCTTTGTAGCTCAATGTTAGCTCAATAGCTGTTATTTATGTAGTAGTGTATTCAAAATAGCTGGGGAGTGATTGCCATTTACAGGCTAAATGTATTACTTGTAAATTAAGTTTATCTGGCGTACTATGAACTATACCAGGGGTAGGCAACCTTTATTATCAGAAGAGCCATTTTTGGCCCAAAAACGTATTACAATCCTATCTGGAGCCGCAACATATGTTTGCTTTAATAAAGCAAACTTTAATTATTCATGTTTTTTCTGGTCTTTCAATATTACATTTTATTGT
Source organism: Protomyctophum parallelum (assembly GCF_964188405.1). Lineage (NCBI taxonomy): Eukaryota > Metazoa > Chordata > Actinopteri > Myctophiformes > Myctophidae > Protomyctophum > Protomyctophum parallelum. The sequence continues at coordinate 40,658,847 of NC_139717.1, read as the reverse complement.
TTGCTAATTTCAAGTCAAGTATACTGTACCAGTAAGCCAGCAGCATTGGTGGCGAAAACAAACAAAGATGTCTTATCATGAATACATTCTTCTATTTTCCTTCATTAACCCATTCTGACCGGGCACCCATTTTGGTGTTGGCATCATATTATGCTTTAGCTATTGAAAAATAGCAGATCTACAAGCTCATATCGCGCCACCGAGTGGCGCGATACGAGCTTGTAGGTCTGCTATTTTTGAAAAATCTAAAAAAACGACTGACATTTTTAGAATCTGATCTCAGGTCAGAATGGGTTCAATTAGATTCTTATTTTTATCTGCATGGTGTATAGGCAACATTGTTTTGCAATATCAAAATTAAAGAATAACTTTATGCCTACTACAAATTCAATAATAAATTATGATTAAATGTAAAAAAGAAAAGAAAAAGAAAACCTCTTATTCCTTTTCATACTTCTTTGCCGTAGCAACTGGGAGCCACGGGAGAGGACCTACAGTATAAGAGCCATATGTGGCTCTAGAGCCGCTGGTTGCCTACCCCTGAACTAACCCATTCTGACCTGAGATCAGATTCATACGAGGTTTCCGCCGGACACACACTGGTCTGATGAACCCATTCTGACCTGAGATCAGATTCTAAAAATGTCAGTCGCTCTTCGATTTTTCAAAAATAGCAGACCTACAAGCTCGTATCGCGCCACTCGGTGGCGCGATATGAGCTTGTAGATCTGCTATTTTTCAATAGATAAAGCATAACATGATGCTAACACCAAAATGGGTGCCCGGTCAGAATGGGCTAAGCTAACCTGCTCGACACAGGTACAATTACTGTACCAGAATTTGCACTCATTCTAAAATAAACCTTTTACCTGTGGGAAAACAAATCAAGGCCAAAATGAGCACTTTCTGCCTTGGTTTGAATTCAACTCCTTGGCCAGGAACAGACTGTGAAATCTCACACATCATCGTCATCAGTCAGATAATGGGGATGAATTGGTTTCCGACGTGGGTTTGATGGGGAAATGGAATGGCAACACATCATTGGCTGTTTGCACCCTAACTATCTCTAATAATATTAGAACTACAGTATTATATAGCGGTATGTGTATAATAAACATCGCCTGAAGAAATTGTCACCACTGTAACGAGCCACCATGGATGCCGTGAACGCATTCAACATGGAGCTGTTCTCCATGATGGACATGAAGCCTCCATCATGCTAAGACGATGTCAAAACAAAACCGGCTATACAAGTTATTAAAAGCCTCTTAAGCCCCAACCCCCCGCCGGCGGGGGCAGCGGCTGTCCACCTCATGAACAGCTCTCAGCGGGTAAATGGGGTCAGGGTCTCAGGTTCCAACTCCGATATTTTTGTTTTTCCCTCCTGGACCCCCCCTGGGGTTTAAGAGGTGTTTAAGCTCTACACGCATGTTGTCCACATTCTTGAAAAGTTCATCAAGTGTGAGCCAGAAGTGCAAAGTTCTTTTCAACTTTCCCTCACGGTACTTATCGGCCTCATGCCGGTATTTGCCCTTAGAGTTTACCACCTGCTTAAGTTAAGGTTTAAACTACTTTTATCACAAAACCTCTGTTAATCTACCGAGTATCACAAATCCCATGAGGAACTGTACACTTAAAAACAAAAAATAATTATATCTACATGAAATCCAATGTTACTCCAACTGAGAGGCACTGAATTGTATATATTTACATAATTTATAGTGGTTATGCATTTTAAGATAACTATGGTTTGCACACTGCATTAGGGGGAGTACATTTTATGCGTTTCAACAATGTAGAGTCAATCAGTGAGGAGGACATTAACATTAAGGCAAAAAAAAAGTTAACTTAATTAACATAATATCCGGCTGTCCCCTCTGGTTGAATTTCCCACGGCTCAAACTAAACATGGCAGCAGCCTGATTAATTTAACATCCTCCCAGCTCCAACTTCCGAGAATGCTTTTCACCTCAAAAAGGGACGATTTACCTCACTAAGTGTGTGTGTGAGAGAGAGAGAGAGAGAGAGAGAGAGGGAGCTCAGAACTTGACGAGGTTGACAACTTCCTTGAATAGGAAACTGAATATGGTTTGACGTGAGCTTAATTAACATCAGACTTTAACCCATTCTGACCGGGCACCCATTTTGGTGTTGGCATCATGTTATGTTTTAGCTATTGAAAAATAGCAGATCTACAAGCTCATATCGCGCCACCGAGTGGCGCGATACGAGCTTGTAGGTCTGCTATTTATTTTTTTAATCGAAGAACGACTGAAATTTTTAGAATCTGATCTCAGGTCAGAATGGGTTAATCAGACCAGTGTGTGTCCAGTGGAAACCTCGTATGAATCTGATCTCAGGTCAGAATGGGTTAATATCAGACTGCTGCCTGTGTGATCCGTGGAAAATTGGAGGAGACAGGAGACACGGCAGACAATGAAGATCGATGCCAAGGCCATTTTTACTTTTCCTCCAATATGTCTGGAACTCCTCTATTCTCTCTCTCTTTCTGCTGCTCTCTCCATCTCCCATGTACACACACACACACACACACACACACACACACACACACACACACACACACACACACACTTGTGCCTTGACGCATGTATGTCAGAGTCTATATCCCTTGGTCTCAGGAGTTCACAGTAGAACGACTATCGCTCAGACACAGAGCTCAGAGCGTCCCTATAGCATGACTTGTAATCTCACAAAACGGACTCGTTCTGACTTGTTTATGCAAGCCAGTGATCTGTGCACCACCCTCTTCATCCTCCGCATTCCCTCGCGGTCCCGCAGACGGCCCAGCTCCATGATGTGTGCAACGAGTCGAACGCGGCCACTCCACTCCAGCGACAGCCTCTACGCACGCATCGGAGACTTTTCATTTCCGCAGCAGGTCTCTGGTGAAACACGCCATCGCTCAAATCCGGGTTGCACCAGGGATATGAGAGAGAATTGCTCCATCACTGCCTGGGCTGCCACAGGAAACATTCTTCGTTTTTCAATTGACCATGCGAGGAAAATAATATCAGGCTGCGACAGAAAAAATATATTGCACCGTGTGGGAGAATTGCATGCTAATGTAGGCATTTCTTTGGAATTTGCGGCGTCTTATAACCGTTTCGGAGTTGCGTTAACACTCCCGGTTTCCACTGTGTAAAAAGCGATAACATCATACCAATGTTCCGATTCAGTGGACAAGCGTGTTATATTGATCGAGGCATGAACATACTGGGGGCAGCAGTGTTTCAGAAGGTAAAAAAGACCATCTGGGAGCCGGAAGGTTCCTGGTTCGATCCTCGTCTCCTCCTGGCTGCATGTTGACGTTTCCTTGAGCAAGACACCGGCCACTCTAATTGCTCCCCGATGAGCATGTTGTTGCCTCTGTGTGGTTGCCTCTGTGCGGTTGCCTCTGTGCGGTTGCCTCTGTGTGGTTGCCTCTGTGCGGTTGCCTCTGTGCGGTTGCCTCTGTGCGGTTGCCTCTGTTCGGTTGCCTCTGCCGTAGTTGTGTGATTGTGTACCGACCACGTACTGTGTAACGGTGTTCTTCTTCTGACCTGAGATCAGATTCATACGAGGTTTCCACTGGACACACACTGGTCTGATTAACCCATTCTGACCTGAGATCAGATTCTAAAAAATGTCAGTCGTTCTTCGATTTTTCAAAAATAGCAGACCTACAAGCTCGTATCGCGCCACTCGGTGGCGCGATATGAGCTTGTAGATCTGCTATTTTTCAATAGCTAAAGCATAACGTGATGCCAACACCAAAATGGGTGCCCGGTCAGAATGGGTTAAGTAAAGCACATCTTAAAGGACCACTTCACCACTTTTCAACCTATCTTCATATAGTAGGTCCTCACTAATAATCATGATGAAATGGCACGATGTTTTTCTACTCAGTCCGTGTCTCATAGGAGGGCTGTGGGCAGTTTAGAAACCGTCTTCCAGTGACATCATCATTAGGCAGATTATTACAGAATTATTTTACAAAAAGGTTTATATTTTCATTATCGTGAGAACGATGGCTTCCATTTTCGCATTGCAACTTTTCAGGACTAGAAAGCCTGCCGTTTTTATTAGCTTGTATACCCCATCGATGACGTCACTGAAAGACGGCATTTGGGTGGTTGGAAAGTGTAGGAAAAGCGGCATTTGACTTTTGTCTGGAACAGAATTAATTAGTTTAGTTTTTTTTACTGAAACATTCATGCTGATACGGTACATCACCCTCCAGGGATCTATACTGCATTGCTATTGAAGAGTGTTTTTGTCAATAACCTATCCCCATGCAGTCCCTGTCACTGTGAGTGCTGAGTCTGACATTTCTGAAGTGTAGTTAGTAGAAAATCACAGTGTCCTCTGATGCAGTGACAGTGAGGAGTTTCAGTGGTGGAAAAGTATATGCATTTACTTCACTAAAAGTAGCAATTCTGCATTGCAGAAATACTACAAGTAGTAGTCCAGAATTCAAAATGTACTTAAGTAAAAGTACATAAGTATTGGTATCAAAAGTAGTACCCAAAAGTAGAAAGTACTCAGTATTTAAATCTACAAAGTAACTAGTAGTAGTAACGAAAGTTTTCAAATAAATGTAGAGGAGTAAAAGTTCAATATTTGCCTCTGAGATGTAGTGGAGTAGAAGTAAAAAATATTGGAAATAGAAAATAGTAAAGTAAAGAATATACTGATATTTTTGATATACAAATACATCAAAAATGTACTAAATTACAGTACTTAACCCTCTAACACCCGCATTAATTTCTACTTGCAAAAAATAGATTTCAACCTTACTACTACTTTGTACTACTAGGACTGACACTAAAACATATGTTAAAAAAAATAAAAAAATAAAGTTTGATGGAAAATTTATAATAATTATATAATAATATAAAAAAATCATAATTTACATTTGGGGGATATCTTTCACAATAATGAATAAAACATGTTCTAGACATTCTAATGATCACAAAAAAACATATATTACAATTATTTTACCTACTTTTATTAGGGTAAAGGTCAAAAGTCTTAGGTTAAAAAATGTTCAAAATCGCACAGAGTCCAGACATTTTTAATTTGTGTGAATTTCAGCCTCTGTGGGGGGTATTTATATGCAAATATCATGACCAATGTCATTGAAATGGCATTGCAATGAACATCCCTGATGACATTTAGGTGAAAAAAGAACAGAAAAAAATTATAATAATTTAGTAATTAAATAAAATAAAATTGTTGCTAAAAAGCAACGCTGGGTGTTAGAGGGTTAAGTACATTTTCCAGCCATCCATCCATCTTCAACCACGTGTCCGTAGTCGTAGTCGAGTCGCAGGGGCCACCTGAGAGCTTCAGACTCCAGAGCAACATTAGTGACCGAGGCGTTCCAAGGCCAGTGAGTCGATGCGTTTCCTCCAACTGCGCCGTGGTCTGCCCTGGGGTCTCCTCCCAGTGGGCCGTGCCTCGAAGACCTCCCTAGGGAGACGCCCGAGAGGCATCCTAACCAGATGTCCGAACCACCAGCCACCCGTTGAAGAAAACATAGTTAAATTATAATAAAATCCACAGACGCACGTAAAGGGATATTTCACTTTCAAACATGTTTGTAACTTCAAACTTTTAACCATGAAAGATTTATTGAAAACACCCGTCCTTGGTTCTAGTGACTGATATTGTACTTCTAAAGTGTGATTACTTTTTTCATATATATATATATATATATATATATATATTATGTTTATTCTATTTGAAAGTTAAATAAATTAAGTTAAATGCGACACATTGTAAAACATAAACGTATGAAAACATGGAGTTGCAAGGTTTCCTACTCACAGCAACAACGATACATATACTGCTATATACATATGCAGAAATGTTGCACACATTTTTATGGGGGGGAATGGGGGAAAATCAATGCCTCTGCTTTTAGATAAACCCTCACGGTCATTATATACGTTTTAATCAGTGAGGATATGATTTATTCCTGCTTCTGTTCAGAATTGACGGAAATGTAGACTTGTTTCACAACTCTAACACTGTACACACATTCATACAATTAAACTCCGGAGACTTGCATACATACATTGTTGCCACAGTTTATGTACAAAAAGCCAACACACACAAAGTAAGACGGTGAAAGCTGTGGTCACTCCAGGTGACTGAGTTTGTTAGTGCTGTGAGGCTAAACATGGCTGCACGCTCTATTGAACAGCCCCCCCACTGACAAACACAGACCTGCGTGTGTGTGTGTGTGTGTGTGTGTGTGTGTGTGTGTGTGTGTGTGTGTGTGTGTGTGTGTGTGTGTGTGTGTGTGTGTGTGTGTGTGTGTGTGTGTGTGTGTGTGTGTGTGTGTGTGTGTGTGTGTGTGTGTGTGTGTGTGTGTGTGTGTGTGTGTGTGTGTGTGTGTGTGTGTGTGTGTGTGTGTGTGTTGTATGTGAATGAGTGAGTCTGGGAGTCGTGTATTCCGTCATGTGTTAAGCTAGTGCAGAGGGTTGACAGTCCATTTGTCCACACTAAAGCAGGCGAGCGCTTCTGTCTGCTCAAAGAAAAGCAAATGGATATGAGCAGCGGAGTATCATTTAATTAATGGTTCCACCAGAGCCGAATCATTTCACTTTACACACACACACAGACACACACATGCGTCACGCGCTCAAGCGCGCACACACACACACACACACACACACACACACACTCTCATGCACACAAATACCTACGCACATGCACAAGTGCACGCACACACGCACAGGAGGCGTTAGTCCTTGCTGACAGTAGCGCAATAGGAAACGCTCAGCAGGCATTTGTCATTTTGTGTCGGTGGATGGCAGCCTCCCGGCTGCCTTTGACAGATCTGAGAGACTCCTCTGTTCGACACATTATCCCTGCCTCGCACCCAGACATCCACATTGTATGTGCGTGTGTGTGTGTGCGTGTGCGTGTGTGTGTGTGTGTGTGTGTGCATGCGCACACGCGACAGATCTCTGTCATGTGGATGCCGGAGAGGCTTTCATACGAATCACTTCCCTTTACTTTATGTTCCAGTTGACCACAGCAAAACAAATTGGAGTGTTAATTTAACCCATTCTGACCTGAGATCAGATTCATACGAGGTTTCCGCTGGACACACACTGGTCTGATTAACCCATTCTGACCTGAGATCAGATTAAAAAAATGTCAGTCGTTCTTCGATTAAAAAAAAAATAGCAGACCTACAAGCTCGTAGCGCGCCACTCGGTGGCGCGCTATGAGCTTGTAGATCTGCTATTTTTCAATAGCTAAAGCATAACATGATGCTAACACCAAAATGGGTTCCCGTTCAGAATGGGTTACAAATGGACCAATACGGGTCCATTTGGTTCCATTTGTACACGATGTGAGTTACAGACCCATAACGGACCATTTTTGCATTCATATTCATTTAACCCTGGATTTAGCAGGGTATGCCGTACAATGCAGTCCAATACAATCCTTTCCGATTTGTATTGGAACTCTTCATTTCAACTATATTTCATATCGTAAGCTACAGTATGTGCATACCGGTAATCATTTATTTCTATGCTATTATATTATTACTGTTGTAATTATATCATAATTATTATTACTCTACTCTATTGATAGTATTTGTAGGGTCTATTTGATTGGGACAATTAAAAATACACATTGAAAACTGAATGCGTCACATTTTCTGGAGCTTATGCAAATTCTCAGCGCCTGTGATCAAAGCTAGGATGTCACAGGATTGATAACAAATAATAATAATAATAATAATTTGTAACAAGATCAATGGATCACGGCTGGCAATCTGATCATGTATTCTGTAACAAATCATAGCTGTTGCTTAACAAAGTATACATTCCAAGTATAATGAGGTCCCACTGGACTGTCAGTTGGGCAATTGTGAACTTTTCAAAATAATTAAACTCCCACAATGTTCGATAGCCAGCCAGCATTAGAATTTAGAATTCAACATGTTGTCTTTGTCTGTATTATAAAGCTTCTAAATTGGTGGCATGATTTGACCGCTCTGCAGTTGGCAGGAATTCAACTGCAATGTGGACTGTGTAGTATTAGACTTTTTAATCACCGCACATTTATATTCATTTATTTAAATGTGAACAGGTTGAGGCCTAATATATGAAACTACAGCAATCACATTGACTAGGTTTGGACAAACCCCATTCTAATGTGATGCAGGTTTGGTGGGATCATTATACTTAATACATAGAGAATAATACAGTTTATTCTCCCGGCAGTATGAACAAAAATTCCATACAGAATTCAATAGTGTGGCTTGTCGGTAGACTAGTTTTGCATGCGTGCGTGCGTGCGTGAGATAGATACTGATAGATTGGAGCATGAGAATGGATGTATTCCAGACCCAGAGTGTTGTACTGTATGCATATTGAATATGGTGAGTGATATTTGTGTCTATCGGCACTGCAACTAGTGCGTGCGTGCGTGCAATACACGTGTGTTTGTGTGCGTATATGTCTGAGTTGGTGTGTGTGTGTATGGGTTGACCGTGCATGTGAATAGCATTGGGCAGCAGGGTGCAAGGCGCTACTGTATCTCCAGTAGAAAAACAGATGGACTTGAGCTTACTTTTCCTATAATTGCGTCTTGTCTGAGAGGAGAATGAAAGATGGAGAATGCCCCGTGGGAGGAGCGCGACTGTTAGCTAAAAGTAGCTTCCCCATATGTCCTCGTACTGCCGTGGATAGCCTTGAAGCCTTGCTGCCTCCATATGGTCTGTGTATTGAAAGAAGCTGAAGTCCTTAAGCTTGATTTATAGTTGGGTTCCACATCGGAAGTAGCTGATCCACACGCTCACAAGTCATCGAGATGTGGCGTGTTTTCAGCTTGTAGATCGTCTATTTTTTTGGTGTGCAAAACTGCAAAACGGTCTACCCGAATAAACGCTGTCTCGCATCGCTTGAAGATCCGCTGGGAGTGGAGTGCTTTTTTGCAGTCCACTCTTTGCCGCCTTTTGATCTGCATATTTCAGAGATTATTCCTGCTGTAATTCACCCTTAGAGAGTGGAGGCAGAAATTGCCATATGTCTTAAGAGGGGCACACACAAACACGTGTTATAAAGGCCCCAATTTGAGGGCCGTATTGCGTTTGATTACGTTGGTAATGCTTGTAAACATTGGAGTAAACCGTCCCCTCAGGTCTGGTGCTGTTGCTGCCCTCAAAAATTTGAGGTATTGTTATTTTGATTGAAACGGACCTATAATTATATATTTAGATTGATTGTCATCTTCGACAGTAGAGATACTCGCACACCAATGTCCCCCCTAAGCCTGAAAAGACAGTCCACAACATGCAGACATTAAAGCTAAAATCTGTATTGCCAACCCTCTTAAGTTTGTCTTCTATACAGTGGCACCCAAGACAACTCTTGATGTCCCAAGCATTACCACAGGCTCAGTCCACGTTCATTTTGCTTAACTCTTGTACAACGGATAGTGAAAATATGCTGCTCAGCAAGTTCACAACAAGACGTTGTGTGAACTTGCCATTTTCGCCTATACATACAGGCAATCCTATCATGGTACCATACTGGGGACCTTCCTCAAAAGTGATGCTATAGGCCTACTGTAAGTACCATATCAATAGCATTCCTAAATATGACACTCTGTGAATCTGAGAATAGCCTAAATGTCCTCAATTTGTGGGCTCTTTCTCATATGTCTGCCCTAGCAAAGACATTTCATCCTCTCGAGTATAGAAATACAATCCATGCAGGCGCGTACACACGCACAGCCAGCCGAGCCTCCGGTTGCCGAGTGATTTAAGTCACTAGGCGTGTGTTGATCACATGCACTCAATCATTCGCCATGTGCAGAGGCACAAACACATTTATATGTAATAGCCCACATGCCATATTAGTCCAATGACACTGCTCTGTAAATGAGCTTCCATTAGTATTTACCCATGCTTGGGGGCCAGCAATGGCTTTCACTCGCCGCACTGCCATTTATCTAATGGACGAGGTACAATGTGGTCCCCCTACACCGAATTTCCAGACAAAGAAAACATTTTATAACTGTAAACATGCTGGATTGTGGAATTGTGGCTTTTTCTATCAAAACATATTCCATACACATTATCAGAGTGCACCAGACTCTATTTGTGTGTGGGTGTACAGTATGTACTAAAAACTAAGTACTAAATCCAGAAACCAAATTTGGTTTATGAAAAGCCTTTCAGTGAGCTCTCAACAGGTGTGCATTCAGCACAAGTTACAGTTACATCTTGTTGCCACGACAACGGACAGCAGTACGACGCCACTTCATGGCCTCACATTGGTGGAATATTGGAGACGAGAGCAGTTAGAGTTACTGTAACAAAGCAAATACGAAGGAAGTTCTCATATCTCACAGCCCAAGACCTTTAATACCCTTTAAACACAGCCCCTAATTGAACCTTGCATTTCACGTGGTATTAACCACATTCACCCTTACATCTCTACAAAAAAAAGAGGAAGAAACTGATCTCAGATCTGAGGGAACGGAACACAAGTGAAGCTATAGGGTGCCTTGTCAATGCACAACGACATGGAAAGCCCCACATGCAAAATGTCAAGACATAACAATATTGAACACGAGTTCAATTTCTTGAATTTTTGTTGTCGACAGTTGCGCGGCGAGGAACCGTTGCTGTGAAGCTTGGATAGCTTTTCCCTCCCTGGACTAAAAACAAAGCAACAGCAGGTCTTTTTATATCCTGTCAGCCAATCAACGCCGACTCCTCTCCTCTGTGCCAGTGCGACGCAGCGGGAGGTTTCATCAACCACACCGCGCCGTATGGTTACAGCAAACTGACGGAACATCCAAGCGAACATGTCTGGACACACACACACACACACACACACACAGAAAAACCACACACACCAACAGAAAAACCTCTAACTATCTTTGTGAGCACATCAGTATTTTAGGACAACTATAGTTTTTGAGTGGTGCACTGTTGCCTGCTAATGAGAGAGACAGAGAGAGAGGATGGGGGGGGGGGGGGAAGGGGGGATTGCACCACTCAGTTCACACAGGTGTGATTTGTTTTTTTTAGTGCACTGAAAATATTTGATCTATGAGCTTGTAGATCGGCAAGTTGTGGTGTGCGACAAGTATACATCAGACCTTTTAATTGCCTAATCTGAATGCTCACCAAACCAGCTTGTTTTTCTTTTTTAACCATTTATCTTGTAAGGAGCAGGAAAGTTGTCTATTTTTCTCTCTCGCACGCACGCACGTACACACACACACACACACACACACACACACACACACACACACACACACACACACACACACACACACACACACACACACACACACACACACACACACATATATATTATACAGTACACACAAGTACACACTGCCTGGCCAGTATAGCACATTAACGGAGGAGGTAAAGCCCCGGAGGTCACTTCAGCAGGCAGGAGGCCTGTGGAGAGGCTCAGTGTAGCAGGCAGGCAGGCCACTATTAACCCATTCTGACCTGAGATCAGATTCATACGAGGTTTCCACTGGACACACACTGGTCTGATTAACCCATTCTGACCTGAGATCAGATTCTAGAAATGTCAGTCGCTCTTCGATTTTTCAAAAATAGCAGACCTACAAGCTCGTATCGCGCCACTCGGTGGCGCGATATGAGCTTGTAGATCTGCTATTTTTCAATAGCTAAAGCATAACATGATGCCGACACCAAAATGGGTGCCCGTTCAGAATGGTTTAAGGCTGGTCCCAGGAGTATGCGTGCCACACGGCATGCAGAGCAGCGCTGGGGCTAAACTGTCACACTGGCCTCTCTGCTGAGGCAGAAAGCCTGTGGAAGGAACAGAACGAACGGGACTGCTGGCATATAGTTAGAGGTCATGGAAGAAAGAACACGGGTGGATGAATATGTAGGTACAGTATAATATAATATCCCTGCTGCTCCATGTCGGGGCAGAGACCTTGTATCTCCATATTTCACATTTTTGTGTTTGTTCCTTTACGCCCCCTTAACCCATTCTGACCGGGCACCCATTTTGGTGTTGGCATCATGTTATGCTTTAGCTATTGAAAAATAGCAGATCTACAAGCTCATATCGCGCCACCGAGTGGCGCGATACGAGCTTGTAGGTCTGCTATTTTTTGAAAAATCGAAGGACGACTGACATTTCTAGAATCTGATCTCAGGTCAGAATGGGTTCATCAGACCAGTGTGTGTCCAGTGGAAACCTCGTATGAATCTGATCTCAGGTCAGAATGGGTTAAATGAATGCCGTACTCGCTCTTGCATCAACAGTGTCGGTACCGAAAAGGCCCGATCTACACGCGGGCCATGCGTCGCATCGTGAGCCGGTAGATAACATACTGTAGTCTATTTTCTTGAAAGTGGTTAACCCATTCTGACCTGAGATCAGATTCATACGAGGTTTTCCACTGCACACACACTGGTCTGATGAACCCATTCTGACCTGAGATCAGATTCTAAAAATGTCAGTCGTTCTTCGATAAAAAAAAAATAGCAGACCTACAAGCTCGTATCGCGCCACTCGGTGGCGCGATATGAGCTTGTAGATCTGCTATTTTTCAATAGCTAAAGCATAACATGATGCCGACACCAAAATGGGTGCCCGGTCAGAATGGGTTAAGTCTATCTCCGTTTTATATACTGCATATTGAACTAATCAAAGCTATTAATTAACCAGAGCTTGTGACTAAATGACTACACTGGATCCATTGAAACACAGGTTATTTCTTTCCATTTCCTGAAAATTAACGTTTTTGGACGTGCAAGCTTTCCATTCCACAGCACCGATATGTAGGTACATGACATAAGAGGCATGTATTATACTGTTTACACACACTGACTATACCGTGTGCATACCGGTGTTCTTCATGTTTGTTGAGATAAGACAGCTTTTTATGATCACTACATTTAACTTTTGTTATACGGTTTTATAAACTTGCATAACGGATGCAAATGTATGCAAAACCCACTGGTGGAACTTAGGGCTTCAAGTCACTTGACACCGTCAGCGCTGCCAGTGCTCCTCCAGCAATTTACCATTTTTCATGTTTAAACAAGAAGCTATTTTGAAATTAATACACCATAATTATCAGATAACAAATCTCAGTAGGATGGCATTCCAGTCCATTCCAGTTGATCTAACTAGAGATGCACTCTGTTGAGCTGCCAACTTGCGCTTTGGACACAAGTTGGCCATGAATGCCACCGAGTGGCGCGATACGAGCTTGTAGGTCTGCTATTTTTGAAAAAATCGAAGAACGACTGACATTTTTTATAGAATCTGATCTCAGGTCAGAATGGGTTAATCAGACCAGCGTGTGTCCAGTGGAAACCTCGTATGAATCTGATCTCGGGTCAGAATGGGTTAAAAAAAACATTGAAAGCCGCGGGGCTCAAGCCAACTTCCTGCGACTGAGTGCCGTCCGACTTGGGAATCAGCGGCCTATATATTATTTTATGGGCCATTCATTGACGTGCATTTCCCGTCAGTCCACCAGTCACCCCATGCCATACATGGTCATGCCTCGTCACATCAGCAGCGATGGAGATCCCTGATGTCATCAATATTAAGCCCATATATGGGAATGCTCATATATGGAGATCCCTGATGTCATCAATATTGGCCAGCAACTCTACATCTGGCATCTTACAGTAGATCTCCATATAGACCGATTCCGTAGCGGGTCTCATGGTCGCAGCCTACGTATTTCCTGTAGGCGGACTCGACGTAGCTGCGGGGGTAAAACCCTCACCAGGCGCATCTCTTCCACTACAGTGAACGGCAGAGTGACTGATGTTAGTTTGCCTCAAACTTTACTCTTTTACCTGCTTTTTTACTAACACTAACATTACAAAGATGCCCAGAACATCGAGATGAACCCGTGTAGTTTATGGCTGCTCCAACAGTAGTGGCAACATAAAAAAGAAATAAAAACGGAATGTCTAATATCCACCGCGTTGGCGGGGACCAGAGCCATTGAGTTATGGTTGAGACGAAGCAGTGAAAGATACATAACGCCAGTCTTACCCAATACCAAATATTTCTGTTTTATTAACACAAGGCTGCTGTACTTTATACCTCATACTTTAAATGCTTAGTATGAGGTATAAAATACAGCAGCCTTGTGTTCATAAAACAGAAAGATTGGGTATTGGGTAAGACTGAAATTATGTATCTTTCAGGACCTTTCACTGCTCAATGGCTCTGGTCTCAGCCACCACGGTGGATATTTTGACATTCCGTTTTTATTTCTTTTTTATGTTGCCACTACTGTTGGAGCAGCCATAAACTACACAGGTTCATCTCGATGTTCTGGGCATCTTTGTAATGTTAGTGTTAGTAAAAAAGCAGGTAAAAGAGTAAAGTTTGAGGCAAACTAACATCAGTCACTCTGCCGTTCACTGTAGTGGAAGAGATGCGCCTGGTGAGGGTTTTACCCCCGCAGCTACGTCGAGTCCGCCTACAGGAAATACGTAGGCTGCGGCCATGAGACCCGCTACGGAATCGGTCTATATGGAGCTAACCTGTTCTGACGTTCCATAATTATGTTGATCCTTCCCCATCCATCCTTCCTCTTCGATGTCTCCCTTTTGACCGATACCTGTCCATTCAAACTCTAGACGGGCCCGCCCCAAAGCTATTAGTGCAGCTGCGCCCGGCAGACGGCGAAAACTAGAGTTTTCAACAGGCCCTAGAATTAAGGCCCGGCCCTACCTGGGCCCTCATCAAACCCTGTGCACCCAAGACATGCTCCATATATGGCCAGTACATGGTCTGCCGTGCAGACATAGGGTAGATGCTAGTATGGGTGAAGGCTAGAGAGGTGCTGGGTGTTTGTTCACACTGACAACCTGGCAGCAGTGACAGCAGCAGCAGTATACTGAGTGTCAGTCTGCTTGAATAGGCGACATAGCTGGACCATTAGAATCGTGGGTGTGAGTGAGTGTGTATGAGTGCATTTTGACTTGTGTGTGTGTGTGTGTGTGTGTGGTACGTGTTTGTGTATCCATGCACGTATACAGTAGGCCTACACTTGTCTATATTCTGTCCACAGTATATATACTGCATAAAACCCAGTGGTGAGTGACATGTTCGTTGACATGCACCTTCTCCACGTTTTGATAGCAAAATAAATTGTTGAGTTTGGAAAAAGACAAAAGTAGCCAGTCTACAAGCTCACTACGAGTCGCATTATGAGCTTGTAGGTCTGCTATATTAACCCCCCCCCCCCCTTTCTAAAGAATAAAGAAATACCTGGCAGATTTTGGCAGATTTGCCTAAAATAGGGACACCAGATTCTTCAAAGGTTATGGAAAAACTGGCGCAGTGAAGCGATGTTACATTATCGAAAACTTCAAAGCGATTTGAATTGTGGTATTATTAAACATGAATATCAACATTTCCAAAAGTTAATGATTATTAATTATTTCAGTCTGACCAGAAGCAGGGATAAAACATCAACATGAATTACCAGCGGGAGGATATCAAAAGCAGAGGTATTGATCCCCCCCCCCCAGCCTCCCCAGCAAATCAAACCCTATTATATTTATTACATCGCTTGGTATAAAGCTCAATTCTGATTGGGCTCAGTCTGCGGTCCGTTATTTCTAGATAGCAGGCCGCTGCTACAGGATGGATAATTGGCTCATCAGCAACTGTACAGTCTAATGGACTACATTCTTTTGCGGAAGCGAATTAACCCATTCTGACCTGAGATCAGATTCATACGAGGTTTCCGACTGGACACACACTGGTCTGATGAACCCATTCTGACCTGAGATCAGATTCTAAAAAATGTCAGTCGCTCTTCAATTTAAAAAAAAAATAGCAGACCTACAAGCTCGTATCGCGCCACTCGGTGGCGCGATATGAGCTTGTAGATCTGCTATTTTTAAATAGCTAAAGCATAACATGATGCTGACACCAAAATGGGTGCCCGGTCAGAATGGGTTAAACCCTTTTTCTTTTTACATCAATACAATACTTTTAGTTGTTTGTGTCAAGTGCTTGGTTTCTTGATTAAGTAGCCGTGTAATGAGCGGCATAATGAACAGCGAGTGATTCAAGACCCACACACACACATTTTCACATTTATGTATTTATTACCCTTTGTTTATCAATTGGATTTTGTTTTTTTTCCATAGACTGGATTGCACAAAGCACAACAGGAGTATCATTTGATATGGGGATGTATTGGATATGAATATTAGCAGTGTGAGTGATGATCTCATATCAATGTCGATATATGCATGTGTAGGAGGACGAGAGACAGAGAGAGAGAGAGGGAAGGTGAGTGGGAGACATAGAGAGTCTGTTTCGACGGAGAGTGGTTATAGAAAATTCCCATATCCATCTCACCAGATGTGCATACACACCCGCACATGCACATGCACATGCACATGCACATGCACATGCACATGCACATGCACATGCACATGCACATGCACATGCACATGCACATGCACATGCACATGCACATGCACATGCACACAGAATCCTAGCTCTAAACATAAGTTGAAGGCATGGCGAGAGAATAATTATGTTTTGCCGTCCGTCCGTGTGTGCGTGTGTGCGTCCGTTGGCACCGTGTGATCACAAACGCTATTATCCTGGTGGAGACCAGAGTTGTTGTTGTTGTTGTTATTACCATTATTATTATTATTATTATTATTATTATTATTATGTGTAGAACAATACAGTGTGTGCTCTGCACTCTGCAGCCGTGAGTCATCGTCGGATCAACCTATCAAATGAACTGCTGCTGTTTTTATGGATGAGATCAACAGTGTGTGTGTGTGTGTGTGTGTGTGTGTGATGCAGATGTCAGATGGTGTCTCTTTGCCTCCGTTTTAAAACCATTTCAGATGCTGTTGCCAAGTGCGGTGACATTGTTACAACAGATGTGTGTGTGTGTGTGTTCAGCGCAAGCACAGTTTTGTAGCTGCCAGATGCTGTCTGCCTGCTTTTTTGTGTGTTTTTTTCAAAACCGTAAGCGGGCAAAGGTCCTGTAGGTGCATTATAATGTGTGTGCTCACACCCACATTTCATGCAGATACACGCAGACATACTGCACACACACAGTACACACACTGAGTGACAACCATGTACACACACAATACAAAGTGCTAATGCCTGATTCATACTTGCCGTCGCGCACCAATTGTAACGGATCTACAAGGTCCTAACGTGTGTCACAGCGCAGCGGACCTTGAGCTTGTAGATCTGTGGTGCCCGCCACTGCCACGCGACTAAAGTCTTAACCCATTCTGACCGGGCACCCATATTGGTGTCAGCATCATGTTATGCTTTAGCTATTTAAAAATAGCAGATCTACAAGCTCATATCGCGCCACCGAGTGGCGCGATACGAGCTTGTAGGTCTGCTATTTTTGAAAAATCGAAGAGCGACTGACATTTTTAGAATCTGATCTCAGGTCAGAATGGGTTCATCAGACCAGTGTGTGTCCGGCGGAAACCTCGTATGAATCTGATCTCAGGTCAGAATGGGCTAACTGTGGTGTTCCATGAGCGAGTGCATCCAGCGCAGCGTGACCTACCAGACCTGCTGACGGGTGAAGCCCTGCATCCGTTTCCCCCGCTCTCTCCAAATCCCCAAACCCCACCCTGCATTTATTAAAGGCCGTTCCACATGGAAGCCGCACGCGCACACAGCCAGGAGCACACGCCGACCCCGTTGCGCACAAACACACGCATTGCAGGCGTTCCGCCATCATCCTCTGTGCTGCCGAGGGCAGCACCTGGCCGAAGCTGGCCCACTTACAGCTTTCATTTTAGCTCCAGCGGGTCAGAACGGTCAGCTATTTCGGTGGACCCGCGTGCGCACGGCCACGGCTTAACCCATTCTGACCTGAGATCAGATTCATACGAGGTTTCCACTGGACACACACTGGTCTGATGAACCCATTCTGACCTGAGATCAGATTCTAAAAATGTCAGTCGTTCTTCGATTTTTCAAAAAATAGCAGACCTACAAGCTCGTAGCGCGCCACTTGGTGGCGCGCTATGAGCTTGTAGATCTGCTATTTTTCAATAGCTAAAGCATAACATGATGCCAACACCAAAATGGGTGCCCGGTCAGAACGGCTTAATGGATCGTTTCTAATCGAACTTGACCCGGATACGACAGGATTCTTGTCATTTCACAACTTTTCTGTTTTTTGCTGAATCTGAGGGTTTTTAAGGGGCTCGACTGAAGCGTTGGTTGTTTGAGGGTCAGAGGGGGTATATTGCTCATGGGAAGGTGGAGGTTTTGCTCTCTTGGGCTGTAGTTTACAGAAGAAGAGCCTCGCACTTTTAGCAGCTAAGCAAATATTTGACCAGCATTTCCACAAATTGGCCCCAAAACATATAAATGTACAGCAATTTATATTCTGCAGTTCTGGACATAACTGTTTCACGAAGTATATTCTAGGCATATCATGCCTGGTATTGCCAAAAAAACTCTCCAAAATACTTACACATACAACTGTTTGCCTACATTTTGTGAGCTGGCAGGTTGGACCCAAAGCATGAGTAGGAGAAGGAACATGCAAGCCCTACAGGGCAAACAAAATCAGACAAGAGGTAGGCGAGAACGCTTGATCCAGCAGAACACTATCTGTTGCTCCTCATCTTCTGCTATTATTGTACAAAAGCATTATTCAACCCGTTCTGTTGTACTGTTCTGCATGTTTCTACACCATACTGTCCATGCCTAACAGGAACAAACTTTTCAGTATCACCCGTATTGCTTCCAAAATCATCAGACTTCCTACACCCACACTTTCTGATATGAACAATAACGCCATCACACGACTAGCACTCTCGATATCAAATGACACTGATCATCCTCTGTATCGTTTCTTTAACCTCATGCCATCTGGACAAAGATACAGGACCTTGCCCTGGAAAAAGGTCCGTTTTAGTAGGAGTTTTGTCCCCTCAGCCATCGCGGCATTAAACAAACTGCCTTGGTTGTCTTGGTGTTATGTGCTCTGTGTTGTTTTTGATGTGGGTGTTGAACAGATTGTGAAGTCAAATATCCTTCGGGACAATAAAGTTATTATTATTATTATTATTATTTAAGCGGAGTGAGCAGTCAAATCTTTTGGGGCTTGAGCCCCTGCCCCTTTTGCCTCAAGTGCCCCTTTCTCAGGCTGTAAAAACAATGATATATTTTTTAATGTTTACATTGTAATGACAACACAATTGCTTATTTTACTGTCCAATGACACGGGCTATGTATATCTTCGCCATTAGCATATATAAGACATCCGATGTTGGCCCACTACGTTTCTGGTGTAAAAAGACCACACTCAAATATCGTGTGCCCTTTTCTTGGGTTTGGTCCCTTGCCCCCCCTCAGTGCTCTCTGCAGATCAAACGGATCAATACCGTTGTCAAAGCAGCCTTTTTTCCCAAAAAGTCAGCCATGCTGCCTTATCCTCCCGCCTAGATTACTGTAACACGCTATACCCAGGAGGTGCTATTATAGTTCTTCGCTTTACATTGGCTACAGCTCATCCAAAGCGCAGCTGCTAGACTCCTGCCTGGCACCCGAAAGTGTGATAACATCACCCACATTTTGGCTTCCCTTCGTTGGTTCCCAACTTCACCAGTCAAATACGGAAACGATTTTAAAATCTCATCTGACCAGAAGCGCCTCACACATTCCCACGCAACTGTCTGAAGCTGAAAGCCGGCGACTGTGCCGTTTCATTTTTAAATCCAGACAAACACACAGGTTCTCGCTGGCCTTTTTAAAATTCTCCTTCCTTTTTATGCTGTTTTACACTGTTGTTTTTTGGTCAGAATTTGGTTGTGTTGGGGTTTGCCCGCTGGCCAAGTGGTCCAGGCGCATGCTGAGCTCTTGTCTGAAGGCGCGTCACGTGTTCGAGTCCCGTTCATGACGACCTTTGCTGCTTGTCTCTCCCCTTCTCTCCCTCTGTCTTCACTAATAACTATCAATAAAGGCAAAGAGTCAAAAACAAATCTTAAAAAAAAAAATGGTTGTGTTTAAATGTGCTTTAAATCCTGTATAAACAAAACTGTGAAGAAGAAGAAAGTGGGGGGGGGGTGCTTTATTAAAATAAGTGAAGTAGTTATTGTCTATCCGAGGTAGGCAGGAAATGCAGGGTCCTGGAAAATAACATAGATAACAAGAAGTCGCATCAAAGCATCTAGATTTTGGTGCGTGATGATCCCAGCACACAACTAAGAAAGCGATCAGACGTTAATCACAGAGGGAAAGTGACGCAAATCTAGGAGACATGTATAAGATAATATATGTTTTTGAGTGGTGCAACCACTCCAAGGAACAGCAATGTCTGTGTGGTGGTGAACCTATGTGTGGTTAACCTATGTATGTGACGTTAATGAGCTCCAGTATGTGTACCAGTAGGGGCGCTGTTGTGCCATGCAGAAACAGAGAGAGAGACTGCTAATGAGAGAGAGAGAGAGGAGGGGGGAGAGAGAGGGGAGTTGCACCACTCTGTTCACACGGGTGTGATTTTTCTCTTATGGAAAGCTATCGCGTCGGATCGATTGACCAAGCCAATCAGCATGTTGCTGTACACACTATAGCTTTCATTTATTCAGTCTTTCTTCAGTTGCGGTTGTGTTATCGCCCTTAGGAATGGCTCGGTATGCTAAGTGGATTTTGCATTGACTTCGCAGTTCGAGGCAGACAATGTTTGTGAAGGTATTGAGCTGTTTGTTTGATTAACTGTTGGGTAAAGCGTGTGTGCGTGCGTTTGTGGAGGAAGGAAGCAAACACTCCCATCTGTAAAATGTCAGCAGCTGAAATCCTTGTCATGTCTGTCTATGAGTCGATCCCCTTGGCACACACAACATCACTGAGTGACCACTAACATGTTAGTTATAAAAGCCCTGGGGATTTTACTGTGTTTGGTTGTTTTTTTAAAAACAGCATCAAATGGAGGCCTGACACTCAATTTTCAACATGTTTTCTTCCCCTTTTGGTGTTTTAAACATTATGTTATAATTTAGCTATTGAAAAATAGCAGATCTACAAGCTCATACGAGCTTGTACAGTAGGTCTGCTATTTTTGAAAAAAATGGTGAAAATATTTATTTCAGAAAACTGGAGGATTTAGAGAAGAAACGTTTTAAATGTCGAGGTCAGACCTAAATGGGTTAATGGGCGTGGCTAGCGATTCGGGGCTGGAGCCGGGCTATGTCTGTGTCTTAATACACATCAAACCACCGGGGGTCCTGGGACTGGAGCCAGGCTATAGGTCTGTGTCTTAATCAAACCGGGGGTCCTGGGAATGAAAATGTGTTGGAAAACAAACGGGATGTGAGGCAGAGCCTCTACCTGTCTCCCTCAGGTGCAGTGGTGGGGAAAAAGTACTCAATTGTTTTACTTAAGGAAAAGTATCAATACTGCAATGTAGAACTACTCTGTTACAAGTAAAAGTCCGGAATTCAAAATTCACTTGAGTAAAACTACAAAAGCAAAATGTAGTGGTATGTGGTCTGTTTTGTAATAGTAATCAAAATATACAAAGTAACTAAGCGGGGTAAAAGTACAATATTTGGATCTGAAATGTAGTGGAATAGAAGTAAAAGCATTGGAAATTGGGAATGCTCAAGTACAAGTACAAATACTTCAAATTTGTACTTGAGTACAGTACTTGAGTAAATAAATGTACTTACCGTAGTTACTTTCCACACCACTGTCCCTCAGGTGTGAGAGGAGACATCATGTCAGGCATATAATCAGCTGTGTGGAGTGATGTTCCTTCCAGTCCTGTTGTTCTGTGCCTATACCTTCTGTAAACCCCAGAGGTCAAGGGGGTCAATCTCCGGCTCTGTTCCCTCTGTCTTAGAGCTTGTTTACAATGTTGTGCTATTGACAGACGGGGGAAACTCCCATGGGGTTACGGCAGACGCATGCGCATGCATGACAGACGGGGGAAACTCCCATAGGGTTACGGCAGACGCATGCGCATACATGACAGAAGGGTTTTTTCCAACGTCCCCAAGACCAAACTCTAAACGTGGGGCGACAGAGCTGCCCCAACCCTGTGGAGTCCTCCATCGGCGTCTCCAGTCATCTCGGTTCTCCATACATCTGGCCAGCTCATTTGTGCTTTTTCCGCACCAGTATCTTTCTTTAGTACGTCCACGTCCACGTAGGGATTGCCCTCCCTAAATCACTGATGCCCCCTGCACCCCCCTTACACCTTATAAACCGCAACCCACCTCTTCAACATTGCTTTCCCTAGCTAACTCTTTTCACTGTTTTTATCCCTTAGCTTTTAGTGTTTATTTATTTTTCCTAATAAAGTTGTTGCTACCTCTGCCCCCCCATGTAAAGCATCTTTGGGTACTCACTACTCAGAAAAGCGCTATATAAGTTTGAGATATTATTATTATTATTATGTATGCGCGCCGACACTCACACGTACACTACACGTATCGTCTCTGTCAGGTGGACACCTCTTATGTCCAAAACTGTTACTTTTCAATTTTGAAAATGGGAAAAGTAGCGGATCCGCAAGCTCAATATTTCGAGCTTGTGCATCTGCAACTTGTGATGCTTTTCTGTGGCGCTGTAGTGTGATCAAGTATATGGGGGTTAATTTACGTGCGGAAACCAACGTGGCATTCATTTATGGCAGTGGTTTTCACCCCTTTTCACATCAAGGCCCATTATTTATTCACCATTTGAGCTACACGGACCACCATTTGATTCTGAACGGGCACCCATTTTGGTGTTGGCATCATGTTATGCTTTAGCTATTGAAAAATAGCAGATCTACAAGCTCATATCGCGCCACCGAGTGGCGCGATACGAGCTTGTAGGTCTGCTATTTTTGAAAAATCGAAGACACTTTTAGAATCTGATCTCAGGTCAGAATGGGTTAATAATGAAACTGTCAGGATGTAATAGACATTTTTTGAATCTGATCTCAGGTCAGAATGGGTTAAGAGGCTTTTTTGTCGTTGGATACGATTTTGGTCCACAATTCCATGCTTTATTGATGTGGTACCAACAGGAAAATGTTCACAAAACTAACAATTCTTCTACACACACTATAGTTGTGTAGACTTTGTGTGAATTTAGTAATGCAGATGGTTAACAATTATTTAACTCTTCAGAGTGTAAAATTAAACCAAAATGGACCCATTTGGTTTCATATTACACTCTCAAGAGTTAAAGATAAGGGTCCATTCCATTTTGCTACCACCAACTCTGCATCATTTAGCTGGGGACCACCTGGAACCCCCTCAAGGGACAGCTGGTGGTCCCCGGACCACTGGTTGAAAACTAAAACATTCTGCCCAACAAGCAACAATATGCAGCAGTATACAAACGACGCCACGTGTGGACCATACACTCACTCATGCATTTCCACACACATGTGCATGTGCACGCACGTGCACATACAGGAGTACAGTATGAAACGAGCATTAGGCGAGTCGCGGACAGCCACAGTTGCTATGGTAACAGCCGGACCTGCCTCTTGTGTTAAGCGAGCACTCATGAATGTGTGCAGCACCGAGAACACACGTTCTTGCGTGCACATTCGCATGTTGACACACATGTACACACACACACACACACACACACACACACATTTTGGGTGTGTCTTTATATACAGTCTAAATACGTTTTCCAAAAGAATCGTAAAAATCCCCAAGATATTCCAAGCTCACACTGCCCCGTCATACATCAATATGGAGCTAAAGTGGTTATAAGAAGTGGTAATGTGCACAACGTTCCACAGCAATTCCTGACGCGGTTGTTTATTGTCTGAACAGGTGGCCTCCTTTCCTCAGCCCACACTGGAGACCTGCCGTCCTCACATCCGGCGTTTGTCTTCGTTCCCTCAGCTTCTGGTTTCGCTTGCCGTCGTGTTTAGTTATGAATTAGTTTATTTTACAATTTGTACAGCGGAGCAGTCTGCTCTCTCTCACCCCCCACCCCTTTCTGTCCCTCTCTTTCCGTTGCTGCCATGCTTGCCATTTCGGATTATTTACCTTTCTGTCTTGACTTAATGTCTGCTTTTCTCTCTCTCTGTTTTTGTCTCCCTCTCTCTTTTCATCTATCTCTCCCATTTCTCCATCTTCTCTCTCCCTCTGTCCCTTTCGCTCGCCTTACGTTTCTCTCTCTTTCTCTCTCCTTTGTTTTCTCTCTCTCTCTCTCTCTCTGTCCTGCAGCACATGTCAGAGCTGCTGGCCGTGGTGCGTCTCCCGTTCATCCACCCGTCCTACCTGCTGAACGTGGTGGACAACGAGGAGCTGATCAAGTCGTCGGAGGCGTGCCGGGACCTGGTCAACGAGGCCAAGCGCTACCACATGCTGCCCCACGCCCGCCAGGAGATGCAGACGCAGCGCACCCGGCCGCGCCTCTCTGCAGGTAGGCACCCCACCCTCATTTTTTCCACCGAAATCATTTTTTCGGTGTAAACTAGAGACTTGCAGCTTTAAAATGAGTCATTTCGTGACATTGTGGTCCATTATGCTGATTTTGGCCAAAGAGTCAAATCGGGCTAAATCACTTCCTGTTCAACGGACGTAAACATCCGGTGGTAGTTTAACCCTGATCCACTAGCTTGGCTGACCGGGAGGCTAAGCTAACATGATGTTTTTCATACAACTACCAACTCTCCATCATTTAGCTGGGGACCACCTGGAACACCCTCAAGGACCACTGGTGGTCCCCGGACCACTGGTTGAAAATCACTGGTCTAATAATGTAATCATGGCTGCTATACTCAACCTGGGGAGACCAACGGACTAGCCTCATACTTCCGTCAATGCATGAGGAGTCCAAGCGGCTTATTTTCACCTGACAGGCGGGGGTGGGGGGAGTTCCCCCGGTTGGACATAGCACGTGGAAGGAACACGTTATTCCAACCAGTTCCTTTCCCCTCCATCAGGTGCACCGGCTGGCCAGGGGGAGGCAGTATAGAGACCAGGATTACTGCATGTTTTTTTTGTGAGGGAATAGTACCCTATTCTTGGCAGCATTGTGCCTCTTTGTGCTGCACTGCGAGCTTGTAATCTGGTATTTTTGAACATATCGTGAACGTGTGAGATCTTCAGATTTATAAGGCATTTGTAGAATTGGCCTCATGTCCTAATGGTTTAACTGTGCTTTGCGAAACAAACAAACACACACATCATCCTCGCCAAGCCATCTGGTTTTTGAGGCACCCAATGCATTTATTTATCCCGTCGGCACATCGTGCATTTTATAAACATTCTGCATGCACGCAGCCACAAGCTGCCGTCAATCAATACAGCGCTCTGCCAACGAAGGGCAACAGAGGAATGGGCTGTATCTATATATGCACACAGAGCCTTACATACCATCGACCGGATGCACACCGGATGTCATTTGCAGAAAGCTGGAGAGTAAGAAGGAGAGATGCCTTATGGGCAATTATGGTGTTATGTGGCACGTACATAATGCAACAAATGCCTCTCTTCCTCCCACACACACACACACACACACCCTTCTCCTCTCCCTGCTAACCTCCTTATCCTGCAATTAAACACGTGGAGTTATTACGCGAATATGACTCCGGTCGTTGTTTATTGGCAAAAATGCAGGTTGAGTGAGACTGCGGTTGTCGGGGTTGGTGAACTGACCGCACCGTGAAGTGCCATTTGTTAAGCAATTATCTCCATTCTGCCAAGCAGAAAATAAGTTACGCTGGACGGACTTGCGTGTCCACACTAAGCCCCATAATACCTCACAGACGCCGTAATTAGGCAGCTCTTTATTGAGACGGGAAAGAATCAGGGGGTCCTGGTTGGGCAAACAGCGCTCGGGGGGGGGGGGGGCGACAGCCAGAAGCAATTTGCAGGCTTTAAAGTGCCAACTGATTTCCAGGAATATCCGAGTTTAACAACATAAGCAAATATGTCAGAGGCTGCTTGGAAAAGGAGCGCTTGGCCTGATGTGCTTGGACCGAGAAGGCCTGACTGAGGCCCGACACGCTGCGTGTTTAATGTTTCTTTTTCGCTTACGCGGTCGGGTCTGTCAGGACAGAGGCCAAAGCTAAGTCAGCTCCATCGGACACTCAGAGGAACTGTTGTGGTTGGCAACTCTCAGGTTTCGTAGTAGTAACCTCGAATGGGTTCGCCTCGCAGAAGCCAAGGCTTCCATTTGGCCCCGTATTGAGAGCGAGTGGAAAACCTAGCAGGGGCTTTTGGAAAAGCCTGTGACCTCTTGCTGCAAATGTGAAATGGTTCCCTTCATGCCTTTTACAGTAGTCGTATAGCCCCTAGCCTACGCCCCTACACCTGTTCTGGCCTCTCTCTTCACTGACTCACCCATTCGTTTTAGAGTTGATTTTAGGATGCCATTGTTTGTCTTTAAATCACTGAATGGTCTGGCACCGCAGTATCTCTGTGAATATACTCCCTCAAGGCCTTTGCAGTCTGCAGGCCAGTTGAATCTCGACGTCACAAAAAAAGGTATGTTCAAATACCAGAGGGGAACAAGCCTTTTCTGGCATAGCCCCCACACTGTGGAATGAGCTCCCCTCCATGTCAAACTAGTCCCCTCCATGTCATACTAGTCCCCTCCATGTCGAACTAGTCCCCACCATCCAGACTTTTAAATCTCGCCTTAACCCATTCTGACCGGGCACCCATTTTGGTGTCAGCATCATGTTATGCTTTAGCTATTTAAAAATAGCAGATCTACAAGCTCATATCGCGCCACCGAGTGGCGCGATACGAGCTTGTAGGTCTGCTATTTTTGAAAAATCGAAGAGCGACTGACATTTTTAGAATCTGATCTCGGGTCAGAATGGGTTAATCAGACCAGTGCGTGTCCAGTGGAAACCTCGTATGAATCTGATCTCAGGTCAGAATGGGTTTAAACACACCTGTGCACCTTCACTTTTAATTCCGTTTGAGAGTTTCTGTGTTTTTTTTTATTTGGCTTTGTGTGTTCTATTTTTTTTACTGTGTGGTCTTGCTGGTGTTTCTATGTTTCAGCTTTACAGTGTATTTAGCTTTTAACCTTCTGTACAGCACTTTGTAAACCCTGAGTAGCGAAATGCGCTATAATATAAATACATTGGAGTGGATTGGATAGACTTATACGCGCCGGTGTCGCACACCGAACACAGACGATGGACAGAGATCACAAGGCGTCGCAGTATACGACAGCTATACAGTATACAGTACAAGTCAGGCTTGTTTCTTGGTGAGAGGGTTGAAGCGTGGCTGACCCGAGCGGCTCCCCAGTGTGTGTAGTGTGTGGGAGCAGGGTGGGTGCATGTGCTCTGGGGGTCAAACAAGATTGTGGGCGGCAGAGCATGCCTTTCTCATGATGATCCAAGCCAAAGACGGGCTCATCGATTTACATTGTGTGTGTGTGTGTGTGTGTGTGTGTGTGTGTGTGTGTGTGTGTGTGTGTAAAAGAGCGTCTTGGGGCAGTCGTGTGTACTGTATGTACAGTATAGTAGTACACTGGATGTTGGGATATGTGCTTATATACAATTTACAATTTAGGCATTTAGCAGACGCTCTTAATCCAGAGCGACTTACATTAAGCAAGAACAAAAAAGCATGGGAATACATCACATAAAAACATGTATCATGAAACATGCGTAAGCTAAGAAAGTAACTGGAATATCTATATAATGAAACTATACATATAAACTATACACATATATACTACTATGCTATACATATGTACTATGACGTGCTATGACTACATACACTGCAATTATAGTGCTGTCTACATGACATGCTATAAGTCTGTATCAAATGCTATCTAAGTCTTTGATACAGACTTATAGCATGTTATGTAGACAGCACTATGCATTGTACATACACAAAGTACATACACACTTGTTCGTGTGCGTGTAGGAGGGTAGGCTGTGGGGGGTGTGTGTGCGTGCGTGTCTGTGTGTGCGTGCGTGCGTGTGTGTGTGTGTGCGCGTGCATGCATGCTCTCCCTTGACACAGAGTTTTACAACCCTGACTTCATTTCCAAAGCCTGCCCTAAGACGTGTCAGAGTCTGACACTTTGTCTTCAGGTCTGACAATGTGTTAGGAGCAATTAAGTATGATAACGTGTGAATGATAGTGTGTGTGTGTGTGTGTGTGTGTGTGTGTGTGTGTGTGTGTGTGTGTGTGTGTGTGTGTGTGTGTGTGTGTGTGTGTGTGTGTGTGTGTGTGTGTGTGTGTGGCCATCTGCTGCTCTGTTGGCCTGCGCTGCGTTTCACAGCACGGTGCATGGTCAATGGGACTGCAGGGAAAGCTTGAGGAAGAGAGAGAGACAGGACTGTGGAGGACTACAGATGGACAGACCAGGGGAAATGGAGGAGTGGAGGACTACAGATGGACAGACCGGGGGACATGGAGGAGTGGAGGACTACAGATGGACAGACCGGGGGACATGGAGGAGTGGAGGACTACAGATGGACAGACCGGGGGAAATGGAGGAGTGGAGGACTACAGATGGACAGACCAGGGGACATGGAGGAGTGGAGGACTACAGATGGACGGACCAGGGGACATGGAGGAGTGGAGGACTACAGATGGACGGACCAGGGGAAATGGAGGAGTGGAGGACTACAGATGGACAGACCAGGGGAAATGGAGGAGTGGAGGACTACAGATGGACGGACCAGGGGAAATGGAGGAGTGGAGGACTACAGATGGACGGACCAGGGGAAATGGAGGAGTGGAGGACTACAGATGGACAGACCAGGGGACATGGAGGAGTGGAGGACTACAGATGGACGGACCAGGGGACATGGAGGAGTGGAGGACTACAGATGGACGGACCAGGGGACATGGAGGAGTGGAGGACTACAGATGGACGGACCAGGGGACATGGAGGAGTGGAGGACTACAGATGGACGGACCAGGGGACATGGAGGAGTGGAGGACTACAGATGGACGGACCAGGGGACATGGAGGAGTGGAGGACTACAGATGGACGGACCAGGGGACATGGAGGAGTGGAGGACTACAGATGGACGGACAAGGGGACATGGAGGAGTGGAGGACTACAGATGGACGGACCAGGGGACATGGAGGAGTGGAGGACTACAGATGGACGGACCAGGGGAAATGGAGGAGTGGAGGACTACAGATGGACGGACCAGGGGAAATGGAGGAGTGGAGGACTACAGATGGACGGACCGGGGGACATGGAGGAGTGGAGGACTACAGATGGACGGACCAGGGGACATGGAGGAGTGGAAGACTACAGATGGACGGACCAGGGGACATGGAGGAGTGGAGGACTACAGATGGACGGACCAGGGGACATGGAGGAGTGGAGGACTACAGATGGACGGACCAGGGGACATGGAGGAGTGGAGGACTACAGATGGACGGACCAGGGGACATGGAGGAGTAGAGGACTACAGATGGACAGACCAGGGGACATGGAGGAGTGGAGGACTACAGATGGACGGACCAGGGGACATGGAGGAGTGGAGGACTACAGATGAACGGACCAGGGGACATGGAGGAGTGGAGGACTACAGATGGACGGACCAGGGGACATGGAGGAGTAGAGGACTACAGATGGACAGACCAGGGGACATGGAGGAGTGGAGGACTACAGATGGACGGACCAGGGGACATGGAGGAGTGGAGGACTACAGATGAACGGACCAGGGGACATGGAGGAGTGGAGGACTACAGATGGACGGACCAGGGGACATGGAGGAGTAGAGGACTACAGATGGACAGACCAGGGGACATGGAGGAGTGGAGGACTACAGATGGACGGACCAGGGGACATGGAGGAGTGGAGGACTACAGATGGACGGACCAGGGGACATGGAGGAGTGGAGGACTACAGATGGACGGACCAGGGGACATGGAGGAGTGGAGGACTACAGATGGACAGAAGAAGGAAATAAATCGGAAGGGGAGGTTGAGGCTGTTGGAGAACGACGATGATGAGGAGGAGGGGAGATGGGGGGCGAGAAAAATAGAGGAAGAGTCAGAGGAGAGGAAAAGGAGGATGAGCAAGCGAGAGAGAGAGGGATGTAGAATGAAGTTTGAAGGGATGACATTGTGTGTGTGTGTGTGTGTGTGTGTGTGTGTGTGTGTGTGTGTGTATGTGTGTGTTCCAAAGTGCACATAAACAGATGGAACACCACCTGAGCTCAGAAGATAAGTCTCTCAAGCGGAAAAAGAAAGGAGAACTGCCATCCGTGAAACACTTTCTTGCTGAGTGCACTCAATCTGTGAGCTTGTGAATCGCACACGTACGCATGCATCGCTGTGTGCATGGTATGCCTACGCATCAGTGTGTGTGTGTGTGTGTGTGTGTGTGTGCGTGTGTCTGTATGGGTCTGTGTTGTGCGTGTGAGCATGTTGTGCAAACATTTATCTCGTATATCTCCCACACGTTGCACTTTAATCCTTTTTTTTTCCCAGCAGTGCCCGCAAATCAGAATTTCTCCTGCTGCACATCCAATTTACTCTTTCAAGTTAGATTTCCAATTTAAGACGTGACACTCTATCCCTCCAGATCGGCACTATAATCAGCCTTATGACTCAGAACCCCATAGATCCACCTACTGCCTCATTGACATGGTTTTTTATGTATTCATTTTTATCTCTTACATGGAGCAAACTAAACTCTCCACTCAACAACACCGCCGTCCTGCAAGCTTTGAAGGAAATTCAATTAATTATTTCAGAGGGAACTACTGCATATGCACCGTGTCACATGATCGCGAAGAGGCCGATGTAGACAAACATGGAGGTGGACGGTCAGACACGGCTTGCGGAGGCCGGTTCCGTGTGTCTCATTTCCACAGTCCACCTGACTTGACAGTCGACAGATAGTGGACGACCTCTTTGTATTCGCGCACCATCTTCGCCCACCATGACGTGCACTGCTTGCCAGTCATTTTTACAGTCATACATAATCATAACATGTTATATAGGACTTTGGAATCGTACTACGATGGGTTTCTTTTCTCACCTGCACATACTTCTCTTTTATTGATGTTGCCTTTTTTGTACAGTTTTTTTATTGTGCGAATAAACTAAATAAAAGGATAATGTTTGGGTCGTTTAAGACCGGCCTCATAGGGAACAACTCAATGATTCTCAGCAGGGGCGAATCAAGCCCAAAATCAATTCAATTATCATTAGGGCAGGGTAAATAACTGCATTACTGGATTAAACATTGGGTTACAATTATATAATTAAATTACAACACAAAATAAACAATCCGACTTTACGACTGTGGCTGCAAAATGTTGGCTTTAAACCGCCGGCTAAACATAATAATAATAAAAGCAATACATACATATTGCTTTTTCACCACGGCAATCGAAAATTCCAATACCAACACAGCCCTATAATTATCCTACAATCTGTGCCCCGGCTAAAGTTTCTTGCAAAACTTTGAACATACAGGAGACACATTTTCTAGGTGAATCAATCCTAGTAAATAAACTTGTGAAGCGAAGAAAATTGGCCGTGCCACAATAGACTGATCATGCACCAAACCTGTTCCCCGTTTGGTTGGATGAGGGCCTAGGGGGGCGGTAGATTTCTTCCACTGAAGTGCACGGGAGTCCCATAATGGATCCTCCATGCGTTGCATATACGGTACGTGAATCTATTAGCTGCTAATTGCTTAATTAGATGGTGGATGGTGCCTCTGATTAGTTGTCATTAGACATCGGAGAGATCAGGAACCTGCTGGGAGTTGGCTCCAAAATGCTTCAAAGTGTGTGTGTGTGTGTGTGTGTGTGTGTTGTGTGTGTGTGGTGTGTGGTGTGTGGTGTGTGGTGTGTGGTGTGTGTGGTGTGTGTGTGTGAGACAACATTTTGGGTTTTTGGCACTATAACGCACACAGACAACTGTATTTTAATGCCCTCTGACAAAGTTTTGTCCTGTGTCTCACTCTCTCTCAACACATGGGGCATGCACAAGTGTATGCCCTGTTTCCCTGTCTCTGTGGTAGCTGCAGGGTGCTGTACTATGCCCCGTTTCCCTGTCTCTGTGGTAGCTGCAGGGTGCTGTACTATGCCCCGTTTCCCTGTCTCTGTGGTAGCTGCAGGGTGCTGTACTGTGCCCCGTTTCCCTGTCTCTGTGGTAGCTGCAGGGTGCTGTACTATGCCCCGTTTCCCTGTCTCTGTGGTAGCTGCAGGGTGCTGTACTAGCTCAGAGGAGGGATCCGAGGGAGCGATCCGGAGCAAACTGTTAACTCAGCCCAGCCGAGTGGAATAGCACTCAGACAAATGAGCTGTAATGACTGGGGCACCCAGTGGCCCCTCTCTCTCTCTCTCTCTCTATCTCTCTCTCTCAAGAGCTTGACATTGTTCCTCTGTCTCAATCTTCATCTTACTCACACACACACACACACACACACACACACACACACACACACACACCTATGCCTGCATACACTGATACACACGACTATAACTTCACTCTCTCCACACATGCACGCACGCGCACACACACACACACACACACACACACACACACACACACACACACACACACACACACACACATGGTCACACAGATTAGTACAATCGGCTGTCATAAGTGCTGGCCTTGGCTCCAGTGTATAAAGGCTGTTCGCTGCAATGCAGCAGCTCTTAACGGCCATTTGATCTGTGCAATGATTTATCTTTCCGTGAGTCTGTGTTCCCTGTTACAGATTATTCCATTTAAAAATCTCCCCAGAAGAAGATTTTTTTTTTTTTTTTTTTTTTTTGCAAAAGGGTCGGGACCCAATCATGTGTTTGGGGAAGATTTAAATTGCTTGTTCAGAAAGCCTTATCCAGGAAGCACGCTGGGCTTATCATCCATGATGACCCCTGCGGTGAACGACAAACCCAATAAAAAACGCTGCTCTCCGGGAGAAGCAGGCTTTGGTTAAACGGGTTTACAGAATAGCTTGGCTGCCGCAGGAGGTCAGATGGTCACCGCTTGGCAGGCATTTGGTGTTCCAGACATTGCCGCGGACTGGGCTTGACCCATTAGTGCTCCGCTCACCATGCAGCGCGTGCTTTACACGTTGGCGTTCACCAGAACACTTGTCAGTGTGTTGTTAATTATGGCTTCAACTGTGTGTGTGTGTGTGTGTGTGTGTGTGTGTGTGTGTGTGTGTGTGTGTGTGTGTGTGTGTGTGTGTGTGTGTGTGTGTGTCTGTGTCTGTGTGCCACCTCCTCCACCATCTCTACCAGTGGCGGTGGCTCAGGGGTAGAGTGGCCGGATGGAAACCGAAAGGTTCCCAGTTCAATCCCGGGCTCCCCCAGAGATGGTGTCCTTGAGCAAGACACTGAACCCCTAATTGCTCCCGATAGGGCAGGTTGGTGCCTTGCATTGCATGGTTTCCTCCACCATCGGTGTATGAATGGGTGAATTATATGATATGATATACATTACTTTATTGTCAGTTTGCACTGACATTTCTTTTGCGACCCAGCGGCCTTGTATGCAACACATAATTATACACACATTTGACATAACACAGGACAAAAAAATAAAATTCAGTTACATACATATAACATAAGGGCAGAGAGCAATGTCCACAGCTCAGTCTAGTCCAAGTCTCAGTGTCGACTGATGGACAAAAGACCTTCAGTCTTTACACTTTATTGTATGCTGGAACACCATATCTCATTCCTGAAGGCAGCAACCTATACTCTCCATACAAAACATGGCTAGTATTAGAGATGATATTTCTTGCTAACCTTCGGATGCTGTTATCTAACGTGGATGTATAGAGCCTCTGAAGTGGTTATCTAACAATCTTTGAACAAATTAATGTTTAGTTGTTGCAGCAGTTGTGACTTTAAGGCTACAGACAAACATCCACACCAGGTGTGAAAAACAAAAGTGAAAAGTGAAAAACAGGTATTTATATGAACACACCTGGTTAATCTGTTCACTATGAATAGTGATGGGGGATCTGTGTGTCTCTAGTGGTGCACCAAAAACAATCTCTTCTGTCTCTTTTGGGTTAATGAAGAGAGCGTTGTTATCACTCCATTCAACCACCTTATTTACTCCGTGTTGGTGCAGTCCAGGATCACTGGAACTATCTAGGAGAGAAATTAAAGTTGTATCGTCCGAGTACTTTATAATGTACTGATCTGAATGTAATGCACAAATCTATGTGAAGCGCCTTGGATGAAGGCGCTATAGAAATGCACCATTTTCATCGTCGCCGCCATCTCTATCAGACCATGTGAGCGGAGCGCGGGGGAAAGCCGCTCCTCGCTCGAGGGGGCTGTTGTCACTATCACCACCTCCATCAATCATCACCACCGCCTCCATCACCACCTCCATCACCACCTCCACCACCACCTCCACCATCTCCACCACCACCTCCACCACCACTGCCACTGAGCACAGCAGGAGCCACACAGTCACATGGACGTCATAATAGATTATCATGGGATGTCCATGCAAGTCAGGGACCACCAGTCCCTCCCCCCCCCCTCCCGGCACAGACAGGACGCTCCGTCTGTCACCTGCACACATCCCTTTTCAGTGCCACTGACAATGGCCTTTTTTTTTTTTTGTAATTGAATTTATTTGTCATCTTTCTTCCAGGCTATACGGTCTTGGCTACGTACCATTAGGCGAGGAGATAGCTGTGGCAAAGGGCTGTCAGCAGTTTGAAAGACAATTATTATAAGCCTGCGCGTTTGTCTGGACTTTGTTGATTATTGCCCTGCTCCGGGTAATTATTCAGCCTGGTTTGTCTTTTGGAGCCAATGTAGCGTGAGATTGCTCTGCTTTTTTATCTCCAAAGTGGAGAAAGCAGGACACTGGAGACTGTGCCAGAAATGCCTAATAGCTCTATGTGAAGAATGCCCTTTTGTGGACCCTCTGATTCTTATTTTTGGACTGGATGGCATTTGGAGGGGAGAGAGACACAGAGAGAGAGATCTGATATCACTTCAATAGATGGATAGATACTGTAGATAGATAGATAGATAGATATCCACAGAAGCACTGAGTTTATCGTCTGTGTTTGTGAGCACATGAATGTAAGATCATGGAGACTGTAAATCCACATGAGATAGCCTGTGGCTTGTCTGCGCCGCTTGCTGGGGAAATGAAAGCTCTGCAGACCTGACCTTTTGGACTGTGACCACTCAGATGGAAAGCGCTTACCTAGCATGTACTGTATGTGCAGGAGGAAGACATGGAGTTTATACCTCCCTTACCTCTATGACTGCCTGCCTAGATTATGTTCCAAACTGCCAGCCCCCCCCTCAGGTCTTCTACTGCTGACCTGCTCCAAGTGCCTACTGTGGCATATACAAATCACCCTAGTGGGAAGTGAAGGGTGCCTTTTTAAGGGGACGCATAAAGTCCATAGACTTGGCTGCCACATGATGTCACAAGGAAAAGCCCCAAAACACGGTGAAGCAGCATTCTGCTTCTACAGCCCGACGGCTTGGAATAAACTCGCATTAGACCTCCTCACTTTTTTGCTTTTTTTTTGCTATTATTTGAACACTTTGACTGACACCACTGAGCGCTGTCCCTTCACTGCCACCAGGATGCACGGGGCCTTTTATTTTGAAATAACTATTCTGCCGATAGTTACTTTCACTTTCATCAGAAGTGTGCGTTACTATTGTAACCGCGACATATCGCCCATTTTTTGAGTGGCGCTAGCCCCTCCTATGCACAGCTTTGTGTGTAGGTGTGTTTGTAGCAAGGAATGTGATGATTTGATTGACTGATGTATGATGATAAGATATGAGTGTGATTTTCATTTAATGAGTTCATAACATCGATGTTCTGTTCAGTCACCTTCAATCTGAGCGTCAATTCCGAGATCGCAAAGAACACTGTTATCATAGAGCGTCCATCTTGGTCAGGGCAAAACGATCTGTTTACCTTGCTTATTGTCCCAAGCCCAAACCACACCAAAGGGTCGGGTTGGGACAAAACAGTTTTTTTTATTTGTTGACGAAATCTCCAATAGATTTAGTCTTAGTTTTAGTCGTCGTAGCCTGTTTTTTATTTAGTTCGTCAGTGAAAAACGTTAGTCGGCGAACATTTTTCGTCATAGTTTTAGTCGATGAAATCAACACTATCTCAGTTCCAACCTAATCACCACCCGCCCCCAACCTAAACCTCAACCGCGACTTCACCCATAGAGTATTAAAAGGATAGAGACTGATCTGGCGCGAAGCTCCGCCCCCTCCACTATTCATGTCAGTGGAAGTTGCTCAGTGGCGTTTTGAAGCCGCCGGAGGGACCGTCTATTTCCGCCTTTTTGGGCGCATTTGGAGGTCAAATGCGGAAGTGCAACCGAGCGCTCAATGCTAAAGCTCAGCTGCACAGGGTTTCCTCGTCATGAATCCACGGGTCCACCTGCAGTCCTTCCACTTACCACTAGGGCCCAGCGCTTCAACATTGGAGTGCCTAGCTGGCCCCTTGACTTCACCCCTGAAACTCAACCACACCCAACGCAGCTTCCCTCCACCTTCTTCTGTCGGTCGAGATTGAATCAAAGGGTCACAGAAAGGTTGAGGCAGCCCACAGGCAACGGGATGGAGCCCGAGAAGAGAGCCTGGAATCATGACGAGGAAGATGGAAGCATACAGCCACAGAACAAAGAGACCGCTGCGTCTTTGGTTAGAGGGTTAGAGTGATGGACGGGAGAGAAGGTATGAGAGAATAGGAGAATGAGTGAGATGGGAGGGATAGATGAGTCCCCGGGGGAGAGAGAGAGGGAGAGAAAGATGGGGAGAGAGCGAGAGAGATGGCCGCAGGGTAGAGGAAAAGAGAAGAGAATGTGTGAAGCAGGGTCACAGCATGAGGCCGAAAGAAAGGAGAAATTTAATAAGGTATGTTAAGAGGAGGAAGGGGACCTGCTGGCTCCCAGGGGAAGAGGAAAAGCAAGAATTCTCCACCTCTACCTGTCCTCGGTATCCATATTTCAATCAATCTCCTCTTCTTCTTCATATCTGTGGAACAGCAGGGATCCTATACTTCTGCAAGAGCGTGCACGCATGTGCGCGCGTGTACATGCGTGTACATGCGTGTGTATGCGCGTGTGCTCCTATATGTATGTGATGCACGCGTGCATATTCAGGTGTATGTAAAACCTTGTTGTGTGTGTGTGTGTGTGTGTGTGTGTCTGACTGTCTGTAAGGTGGGTTTGTGTGTGCTAAGTTGGATTTATACTTACTGTCGTCTGTGTTGCACGCCGAAAATAGCAGCGCGACAATCTCACATCGCCTCGCGCTGCGATCCGTTGTGAGATTGTAGATCTGCTACTTCTGGTGCAATGCAACAGAGCCCATTACGCCCCTTTAGCGCTTTCCCACAGTCTGTTCCAGACACGGGGTTCTGTGTATAGGCGGGGTGGTTCTGGTGTCACAGATAGGAGTCATTAGGGAAACGTCAGGTGGAAGCAAAGCAAATTGTCAGGCTGAGCGCTTGTTCTGTTGCCAGGCTCCATGGCTCCTGAACAACCCTGTCTGTCCCAACTGTGAATTACTATCAGACAGCGCCGTGCGCTCCCCCTGCCTCCTTTTCAATAGATCGCCCAAGTCCTTGACGTCACTCGCTCATGCCCTGCAGGTTCCAAGGGGTTCACGGAGGTTTTTCCTCTATGGATAATAACATTGAGTCATCTTAAAATCGTCTCTCATAAGAATTGTGGTCCAAAAATAAACAAACTGTCTCGCCGATATTGTCGGGGAGGTGGCTCTGTATCATTTTTGCAGTAGGTCGCTCACATCTGACACATCTGACTGTTTCTAGTGTTTTTGCAGTCAGTTGATTCTTCATATCCATATGAGTGAAACCGCCAGAATGATTTGTTTATTTTTCAAACACGGTTCTTGTATGAGGCGATTTAAGATCCCCCTATATTACAAATGAATAAATACACAAACCTGTGGACCCTCTAGCGATATTGGCGTCGGACTCCGGTGCTATATGGGGCTGTGATGTTGCGTTCACGTGGGGCAGATTAACCCATTCTGAACGGGCACCCATTTTGGTGTCAGCATCATGTTATGCTTTAGCTATTGAAAAATAGCAGATCTACAAGCTCATATCGCGCCACCGAGTGGCGCGATACGAGCTTGTAGGTCTGCTATTTTTGAAGAATCGAAGAGCGACTGGCATTTTTAGAATCTGATCTCAGGTCAGAATGGGTTCATCAGACCAGTGTGTGTCCGGTGGAAACCTTCGTATGAATCTGATCTCAGGTCAGAATGGGTTAAAGGATGCAGTCGACTATTCATTGTCAAAGGA
Organism: Protomyctophum parallelum; assembly: GCF_964188405.1. Classification (NCBI taxonomy): domain Eukaryota; kingdom Metazoa; phylum Chordata; class Actinopteri; order Myctophiformes; family Myctophidae; genus Protomyctophum; species Protomyctophum parallelum. Next base: position 40,620,587 of record NC_139717.1, on the reverse strand, counting down.
AGCCAGCGACATGACGTTGCAAAGGCACAACGATGCATGTAGCAAATCAACTCAAAACGCGTCTTTGCACCGTTTCATCTGCCCGTGTGAATGCGCCTTTAGTCTGGCTGCTTGAAGCAGTAAATAAAGCGTCATTCCGTCAATAATTTGAGGCATGATCAAGAGAAGAACATCAAGCACTTTGTCTATTACGTGGTCTTAACGGTCAACATAAGGAGGTTTTGATGAGGAAGCAGCAGACTTCGATCACCATACAGTGGTGTCACCAGGGGGGGGGGGCAGATTACCTGGAAGGGGCTTATGGTGATATTATACCGTATGTGCGTTCTTCATTTCTCAACCAGCCTACCGGTGGTAATTGCTTCTCTCATTTTGAGGCATATTTATACCATAGTCTGGAGGTTATTAGATATTTTTGCCACAGTGTTGGAGTTTTATTTATTTATTTAATTCCTACAAAAATCCCACCGTGCTATTGTAAATATTTTTAAGCAGCATAGTAATTTAAAACCTATATGTGGCCAAGCGGTATCCCTCAGAGAGACTTAACCCATTCTGACCTGAGATCAGATTCATACGAGGTTTCCGCCGGACACACACTGGTCCTGATGAACCCATTCTGACCTGAGATCAGATTCTAAAAATGTCAGTCGTTCTTCGATTTTTCAAAAAATAGCAGACCTACAAGCTCGTATCGCGCCACTCGGTGGCGCGATATGAGCTTGTAGATCTGCTATTTTTCAATAGATAAAGCATAACATGATGCTGACACCAAAATGGGTGCCCGTTCAGAATGGGTTAAGACCTCGCTATTTTTCATTGTCATCGTTTCACTGAGCTGTGTTTAACTCTGCGGGGTGTAATTGTCCTCCTGGTGATATCACTGGAAGGGCAAATTCTATTAACTCTCATTAACTCTGGAGACAAAATGTGTTATTTTAAGATGGTTAATGGTTTTGGGGAAATGCGCAAGATTGTGCACATTATATGCCGTAGATCGGCTCAACTGTTTATTTTAGCCCCTTACAAGTCTGTTTGGCTAAAAGAGGGCTGAACAGTAGAGCAGTGTTGACTAAAACTATGACAAAATGTCGACTGCCCTTTTCACTGACAAAAACTAAATATAAACGAAGCTATAATGACTAAAACTAAGACTAAATATAGGTGCCACGGTGTCTGTCTGTGTGCAGTGGGTGTCTAAAGCAGAAGGCTCTACACCAGTGATTTTCAACCTATTTCTTATCAACGCCCAATCGCCCTTTATTTATTCTGCATTTGAGCACCCTTTTGATGAGCCTCTCAGACCAAAGACTACGAATATTTTGTTGTCATGGGATAGGACTTTGTCCACAATTCCATGCTGTGTTGTTAGTGATGCTATGAGATAATAGGCGGACCACTAGCTGAAAACCACTGCTCTACACCACAGTGTTTTAGAAACGCCACACTTCGAAGCATTTCTGCCCTGAAACTGACAATGATTTGCTAGAAGAAATTGGAAAAATGTTCCCAGCTGGAACAGGCAATTGTTTCGTTTTTTTGACTGAGTGGTGGCTTTTGCTCCACAACGCTCCACACGTCCCAAACTCTTCTCCCTTCTGGCTCCAAAACTGTGGAATGCACTTCCCATTGCAGTCAGAACTGCAGCATCACTCCCAATCTTCCGCCGTAGCCTGAAAACCCACCTTTTCAGACTCCATCATGGCCCATAGCACTTACCCTAACCCCTTAGATAGCATTTCTGTTGGCTTAGATAGCATTTGACACAGACTTATAGCATGTTATGTAGACAGCACTATAATTGTATTGTATATAGTCATAGCACGCCATAGTACATATGTATAGCATAGTAGTAAATATGTAGGCCTATAGTTTATATGTATAGTGTATGTATAGTTTCATTATATAGATATTCCACTGTTACTTTCTTAGCTTACGCATGTTTCATGATATTGATAAATGCTTTTATGTGATGTATTCCCATGCTTTTGTTCTTGCTTACATGTAAGTCGCTCTGGATTAAGAGCGTCTGCTAAATGCCTAAATTGTAAATTGTAAATTGTTGGCAATATTTCTAATCACACTTTACTGTATAAGCACACCGCACTTTAAGGTGACCATGCAGCGCAGTGTTCTTATACCTGTACCTTGTTGTTGACAAAGACTGAGCAGTAGGCTACGAGCTGGCTTTCAGCACAGCACACATGGTTGTAAAATGTCTAAATTACGAAGCTTTTCTTTGTATTGTTTTGTTTTATATCAATACCTGCATGAACAAGCGTCAGTCTCGGATCAGGAACCACACAGACACATCGCCGTCATGGTTGAGAACTCAGTTACCACTTCAATCCCTCTTAGTTTTTCCACCGCTCTCCGGCGCTTCACCATCACACTATCCTTGCAACCATCAAGACCCTGACTGACTGACAGCCGTCCCTGAGTGGCTGGCTGTGTTGTCGGGGAATTTACGCACACAGCACGCACGCACGCACGCACGCACCATGCACGCACGCACGCACGCACGCACCATACACGCACGCACACTTTCACCAATACGTACAGATACAACCCTGCACACAAAGAAGGATATACACGCAGAGATGAAACGTATATAAAAACATATATTAATATACACACACACACACACACAAATACCGCTCCTAGAGAGAAACACGTGTATTCACCCAGACCTGCTCAAAGGGTAGGACACACACACACACGCACACACACACACACACAATATCCATGCCGTCTGATGGGAGGCTATGAGTCCCCATTGGCTGCGCTCCTCTGCCATGTTTCTTATGCTCTGACAGGCCCGATGCTGCATGGCTAGTGTTTTTGCTGGGGGCTCGGGGAGGTCAAAGACGCACAGGGGCGCCGCCGCCCGGATGCGCACCATCCCTGACATGTCTGGCCATGTGGAAAGCACAGAGAAGAACCCCCGCAGATCACATTAGCACGAGGTGATAACAAAGACAAACAAGCCAGAGATATGTATACAAGTACGCACAGCAAGGAACGGCCTCTGCTGGAAATGACACTTGTGATCCCCTTAAGCTCTGTAATTGGACACTTGGGGAGATAAGCTGTATCGCATAAGTTGTCTTTGTTCCCCCGGATTTTTAATTAATCTTTTGAAATCTCGTATGAATTAAGTGTGGTTGGAATCTTTGGAAAAACATCATACTTTGTGAGTTTGCGTCTTTCATGTGGTGCTAATTTGCATGTCCATCTCGTGTTGGCTAATGAGGCTCTGGAAACCAACACCACCGACTCCTGCTCTAGTCTAAGTTGTAAACACTTTCGTGCATTTCACTAGAGAAGCGGAGTAGCCACGCCTGAAATTCCTGAAGCTTAACAAGTTAACTGCCACCAGGTGGCGATAGAGGGTAGTTAGCTGCGCAAGCCAGAATAGGGAAGATTACCATGTTTTCACATCCGGGTTCCTCGCTCGCAGACCTCCATTGTTTATCTTTCGCCAGAAACGTTAATGTCGGGAGCGACGCGATGTAAAATCCCAAATCAGATCTGAACATCCGATGGATGATGATCACCACGGACAGCGCTCGTAGTTTCAGAGATAACAGCCAAAGAAGATTCTCCTTTTAAAGGGACACTTCACCCTTTTTGCAAAAAGATATATGTTAATGACGTTTAGAAGCTTTAGAACACTTTCCTGGGGGTATTTATGTGTGTAATATGTGGTTTTAGATATTTTAGATTGTAGCAGTGAGCCTGTTGTCTCTGATGTCATGGACACTGGGCTCACTTCCTTCCTGGACTACATGTTGTCTCAGTAAGACAGCTCTCCCCCTATCCACAAGGAGGAGCAGTGCACCAAAGAATTATGGGAATTGTAGTCCAGGAAGGTAGTGAGACCAGTGTCCATGACATCAGAGACAACTGGCTCACTGCTACAATCTAAAATATCTAAAACCACATATTACACACATAAATACCCCCAGGAAAGTGATCTAAAGCTTCTAAACGTCATTAACATATATTTTTTTGCAAAAAGGGTGAAGTGTCCCTTTAATGGGACCCTATGGAATGCGCGTGCACGTCTCCTGGTGCTGGGGGTAACTAAGTGTTAAAAAAGTGTTAAAAGTACATTCGATGACGGAGAATTCCAGACAACATGCAGGACAACCCAGGTTTTAATCCAGGTTGTTACACTAACACAACTGCCTGGTTGTATTTATTTTAATACAGTACTGTATGTATCTATTTGCAGTAGTCAGTAGAAAGTAAAAATGTAAAAGTAAACAGAACATTACATAATGTATTGTGTGTGTGTGTGTGTGTGTGTGTGTGTGTGTGTGTGTGTGTGTGTGTGTGTGTGTGTGTGTGTGTGTGTGTGTGTGTGTGTGTGTGTGTGTGTGTGTGTGTGTGTGTGTGTGTGTGTGTGTGTACTGTGGTAGGCGAGAGACACGGAAATGCTCTCACAGTTCTCAGCGGTTTGTTTTACTGTAACTGTTAATGGACTCCCACTTATCCCAGCTGGACATTATTGGAAGGTTTCAGAGTTCCTGAGTGGGCCATTGAATGATTTTAGGCTGGATTGTGAATTTGTGACACCATGAAGCTGAGAAAATTGCTTTAGCTAAAATATATCAGGCCTTCAGTCTCGCGTGGCCAAACAATTGGAGATCTCTGCCTACAAATCCGTCTGTTGACATCCAAGTTCAGTGTAGGTCAGAAGACTGTGGAAACAATTCAGAGATTAAAAAAATAACTGCATTGCAGAACAAAATTCAAACCACTTTAGGGAGGTCCTTCATATTGGGATGGTGTCAGGATTGCTTTACAATGGTACACATGGTTTCCGACAAGCATTGCATTTAGATTTCCCCAGACGTAGTGGTGCTGTAGGTGGAGATCTCCAAGCTTCTGGCTGGCGCAAGGCCGTCCGTCTCTCTTCTCGTGAGTCGTCACTAAAGAACAGTAGATACTCTCGGGATATCTCTAGGTGAACAAGTTCAGAGAAAAAAGTTCAGAGACCGCCCATCCAAAGTTCGGAACGACGGCAATTTGTAGTCATATCGCTGTCCAAGGTTTGGACTTTGGAGGTCTGAAGGATTTTTTTTTGCCTAAAGGGTGAAGTGTCCCTTTCTCTTTGTGTAGCGTACTAGCTTTGGAAAGCACAGGGAAAGAGAGGCAAGTTACTTGAGACCTCAAAACATCTGAATAATGGCTGGCAGTTTATTTTTTTATGTTTTTTTTTCGAGGAGAGACGGGGGAGAGCTACAGGACAGTCTAGGGATGTGTCTGACAGGAGTGTCAGTGGAAGTGGAAGACTATTGATCCTAGCAGATGAACCATTGGTTAACCTCACTTTGGAGTGTCAGAGGAATATACTGTCTCTCTCTCTGTGGCACTCTCTGTGTGTGTGTGTGTGTGTGTGTGTGTGTGTGTGTGTGTGTGTGTGTGTGTGTGTGTGTGTGTGTGTGTGTGTGTGTGTGTGTGTGTGTGTGTGTGTGTGTGTGAGTCTCTCTCTCTCTCTCTCTCTCTCTCTCTCTCTCTCTCTCTCTCTCTCTCATTATTTGCTTATCTGTCTATCTCTGTACCAGTTTCTTTCTTGTTTGTTTCGTGTGTGTATCACTCTCACTTTCTGTCTCTTCTCTCTATCTCTGTCTCTGCTTGCCTGCCTACTTCTTAGAAACAGTCTGGTTAGTAGATGTGTCTCTGTAGGGCTGAGAAGTCCAGAGACGATGCCAGTGTCAGGCTGCCAGCCTGTTTGTGTGCCTATGATCACTGGTGTATTTCTCCAGTGTCTGCACATAATGTTTTTAACGTGTTTGTCGAAGATACTCAACGTGCAGATGGGGATTATTATGCGTGTTTTGAATATGTCGCTCTTTTGCTCCCTCTGTCTGTAAATGGATTGCATTTATATAGTAAATGGACTGCATTTTTATACCCGCTTTTGCTTACAAAGTGGTTTTTTGTCAGCCAGTACCATACAGAAGCAGTACTGCGCATACGGAATGGGGTTGACTGGACTATATTTTTATTTAACCCATTCTGACCTGAGATCAGATTCATACGAGGTTTCCGCCGGACACACACTGGTCTGATGAACCCATTCTGACCTGAGATCAGATTCTAAAAATGTCAGTCGCTCTTCGATTTTTCAAAAATAGCAGACCTACAAGCTCGTATCGCGCCACTCGGTGGCGCGATACGAGCTTGTAGATCTGCTATTTTTCAATAGCTAAAGCATAACATGATGCTGACACCAAAATGGGTGCCCGTTCAGAATGGGTTAAGCAGTTGTTTCACCCCTGACTTAAATGGTAAGTGCCTGTTTATCAACTGTATCTCGGTTCTGATACCTTTACTTTTTGGAAACAATACTGCGGAAAAAACAATATCCACTGTTTTTGAACAGCTCAACCCCATTTGTGTGTTTATGTGCGTGTCATTTGAGAGTGTGTGCTTCCTGGGTGCTTGTGAGGGAGGGGCACAATCATTGTGTATTTCTGTATTTGTGCGTGCAAGCATTGTTTGCTTGCACGTGTCCGCTTGAAATGTGTCATCTTGAAATGGGTAACTGTAGCGTTAATATACAAATTAGCTTTGCAAAGCATATCACGAGCCTCAGATGCTGAACCATCATTATTTATCACGCCAACCCTCTCAATGTGGACAGAGCTTACAAGAACAGCGTCCAAATAAACAGTCATCTGTCCTGGATTTTTTTTCCTCTGCCTTGCACTTTCCTAGTTGTCTCTTTATATTATCGGCTACGGTTTCAGAGCAAAGCCTTTTGCTTTTGTTAAAAGCCAAGCCACTAAAAATGTAAGTGAAATCTAAATGGTGTTTATACAGTATTGGAATACAAAGCAAATTTTCCCTTTTAACGATGTGAATATTACAGATTCCGTGGCCACCAGCATCATTTCATATTGATACACATCCAACAGGATGAAGTTAGCGTTAATATTGCCCTGCGGCTCTCCTTCCTATTGTGCATAACGTTGCGTGCGTGCGTGCATGCGTGTTATATGCTTGACTGAAGGACGGAAATCGATCGCAGATGATGTTATATTACTTGCATGTGCACTAGTTGTTCTCATTGTGTGTGTATGTGCGTGCCATTTCAGTGTGTATGTACCAGGTCCTTGTGAGGATGATCACATGCGAGTTGTGTGTGCTTTTGTGTGTTTGGACCTTTTTATTTTGTAAACATTTACAGTTGAAATGACGTTTATTAGCAGTTAACTGTAGAGTGATTATACAAATTAGCACTTCAGAGCATATCACGAGCCTTGGACTTCATCCTTTATCACGAGTAGGCCAACCCTCTCAATATGGACAGAGCCTACAAAATGAACAGCGTCCAAATAAAGTGAAACAGGCTTTTTGGAAATGTTTTCCACTGCCTTGCACTTTCCTAGTTGTCTGCTTTTGTCGGCTACGGTTTCACAGCAAAGCCTTTCTTTATTAAAAGCAAAGCTGCTGAAAATTAAAGTAAACTCTGTGTTTATACAGCATGTAGAATACAAAGCAACCTTTCCCCCTTAATGAGACACTTATTTTGCTGTTAATATTCCAGATTCCGTGGCCGCCAGCTACATTGTATATTGATAAATATCCAACAGGATGAAGTTAGCATTAATATTGCCCCGTGGCTCCCCGTGTCTATTGTGTGTGTGTGTGTGTGTGTGTGTGTGTGTGTGTGTGTGCACGCACTGTGCGTGTGTGTGTGCGCACACGTGCACACATACAGTACATGCACCTGTGCGTACGGTATGTGGGAGTGTGTTTGTATCTGTGTGGAGAAGGGAGGACAGGAGGGCCGAGCAGTCTCCTAGCAGATGGCAGGTCCATCAGTCTTGGTAATTGAGTTATACTCTCCCACTAAACACAGCACAGAGTTTCCTGTGAACAAGAGGAAACTTTTCTGTTTTGCATTTTGTGTGTTTGTGTGTTTTTCCCGTACTGCATGCTTATCCCATTCTGACCGGGCACCCATTTTGGTGTCAGCATCATGTCGTGCTTTAGCTATTGAAAAATAGCAGATCTACAAGCTCATATCGCGCCACCGAGTGGCGCGATACGAGCTTGTAGGTCTGCTATTTTTGAAAAAATCGAAGAACGACTGACATTTTTAGAATCTGATCTCAGGTCAGAATGGGTTAATCAGACCAGTGTGTGTCCGGCGGAAACCTCGTATGAATCTGATCTCAGGTCAGAATGGGTTATTGACTTCCAAGCAGCCGACGGCTTGCCGAATTCAAAACACACCTGGTTTGTGTGGGAGTTTCAGGCTGTCTGGGCGCGAGTCACTTTTTTTTTTTTTATGATTCAAATTTGTATTGCTTTTTCAATTAGTTTCAGACAATTTTTACACTCCGCTCTTGCCCAGCCACAACAAGTCACCGAGCTCATTTGTATGGAGATTTAACGTGTTATCTTTAAGGTGGTATCTTAAAAATACCTATTTTTGTTTGGTTTCTGGGAATGACCGTGTTAATAAATAGACATAAAAACATAACACTTTGCAGTAAAATGTTTGCACCATGTTTTTGCCCTCCTCATTGCAGTTCAGAATTTAAGCATTGCGGTGGGCCTTAGCTCACAAGGTAGAGCGGGTCATCTGGGAATCCAAAGGTCAATCCCTGGCTCCTGCTGGCTTCGTGTCAAAAGTGTCCTTGATCAAGACACTGAACGCCTAACTGCTCCCGATGTGCCTTGCATGGTTGCCTCCGCCATCGGTGTGTGAATGAGTACTGTATGTGAATGACTGAATGTAAAGGCCCATTGTACAGTGCTTTGGCTTAAGGCGCTATAGAAATAAAGACCATTTACCACTTGACAAGGTCGTCTCTCAACAAATGTTTGACCTCGTCTCTTCCAATTAAAGTTAACTCTCTCTTCCCCCCTATTCTCCTCCCTCTCTCCTTTCTTTCAAATCTCTTGCTTTGTCCTTTTCTCCCTCTCTTTCGGTCTTTTCTTCAACCCCTGTCAACCTCACGTCTCTCTACATTCTGGCTCCCTTTATCCCCATTTTCTCTCCATCCTCCATTTCCTTTCTGTATCTATTCCGCCCGTTCTTTCCTCCGTCCTCCCCACTCTTCTCTATTTGGCTCCGTCTCTCTCTGTCCTCCCAGGTGTGGCGGAGGTGATAGTGCTGGTGGGAGGGCGTCAGGCCATAGGGATGAGCCAGCGCTCGCTCACAGGCGGTCACCTGCTTCAACCCGCAGAACAGCAAGTGGTATCCACTGGCCAGCCTGCCATTCTACGACCGGGAGTTCTTCAGTGTCATCTCAGCCGGGGACAACATCTACCTATCAGGTATACGTCCCACCGCCCACAAACTCGTGTAGGTGGCGTGTTTGTACATGTGTACATGTGTTTGAAACTATACAAGATATTTACAATTTACAATTTAGGCATTTAGCAGACGCTCTTAATCCAGAGCGACTTACATTAAGCAAGAACAAAAGCATGGGAATACATCACATAAAAGCATTTATCATGAAACATGCGTAAGCTAAGAAAGTAACAGTGGAATATCTATATAATGAAACTATACATATATACTACTATGCTATACATATGTACTATGGCGTGCTATGACTATATACAATGCAATTATAGTGCTGTCTACATAACATGCTATAAGTCTGTATCAAATGCTATCTAAGTCTACGGAAGTGCTATCTAAGGGGGGTAGGGTAAGTGCTATGGGCCATGATGGAGTCTGAAAAGGTGGGTTTTCAGACTACGGCGGAAGATTGGGAGTGATGCTGCAGTTCTGACTGCAATATACTGTATATATAGAGATATATATATACAGTATATATATGTAGATTTGCCCAAATATTTCTAAAATAACACATTGTGAGAAATATATTTCCAGAGTACAAAATACAGCTTATTAAAATGATAATGCTGGGGGGGGGGGGGGGGGGGGGGGTGGGGGGTTTATTTCTGAAATTCAGAAGTCAGGGAAATCTTTTCAAGGACTTTCCACACTTTCTCAGCTTAAAGTATTTGGAAACGATTTAAAAACACGAACAGACTGCAACTCTTTTTTTTTAATCTTTTCTTGTTTTAGAACAAAAACTGTGATTAAATGTAACAAAAGCTATTCTATGCCCCCATGACTCAATTCACTGCATTTGAATACTTCGAATATTTCGAGGTGAGAAACAGCTCTCCTTTGTTTGTGTTGAAAGGCTGGCAATTGTGGAGATATCGTTGAAAGCCCAATAAGAAATTATCTCCCTACAAAATCAAAGAGATGTCTATGATGAAAAACTAGGTTGAATTTCACACACCCCAACACGATGTCCATGATCCATCACTTAAATAACCACTAATGTAACTCCCATATCCACATGTGCATATGTAGTTAACCCATTCTGACCGGGCACCCATTTTGGTGTTGGCATCATGTTGTGCTTTAGCTATTGAAAAATAGCAGATCTACAAGCTCATATCGCGCACCGCGTGGCGCGATACGAGCTTGTAGGGTCTGCTATTTTTTTAAAATCGAAGACATTTTTAGAATCTGATCTCAGGTCAGAATGGGTTAATAATATAACTGTCAAGATGTAATAGACATTTTTGGAATCTGATCTCAGGTCAGAATGGGTTAACACTCTCACCTGCCAAAACGGAGGTCTCCGTCCTATCAAATAGTTGCGCTCCACGCCCCGGACGGACGGAGATTAATCAAAAGACGGAACAATTAAATCATTTCATAACCGAGCACACCTGTCTACAGGCTGGGAGTGTCGATTGGGCAACATTTGATTTCATTTTCCGGTTGGTGACGTCATCCAAAGTGATGAAATGAAAAATCTTAAATCCTAAATCTAAATCATCCATCTTCAACCGCTTATCCGTAGTCGAGTCTCAGGAGGCAACGGCAGTGTTCCAGACGTCCCTCTCCAGAGCAACATTACTGACGGATCAATCTTGAAATGGGCTCCGACACTGCCCTCATTTAATGGTTCCAAATACCCCCCGGGTGTTAAGGGTGTTAACTACCTCTTCTATCTGCAAACATTCAATGTATCCCCAAATCACTGTAATTCCTCAATTCCTGGATATCGTTATTCACGGACCCGAAGAAGAAAAGTGACACTTTCACCTTAAAACTTTTAACTTTATTTTAATGGTTATTGATCTTGGTCGTTTGGAAGTCTTTTCAAACAATACTTTTGCAATAACAGTGTTGCCTAAACTTTTCATATTTACTGCTGATTTCAGATTTCGGTGAATGATAAATATGCACTTGGTCAGACAGTTTTCAAAAATCTGTGTTGGCCAATTGATTCCATCAAAGTGTTTGAATTCTGGAGAGACCTTGAACGCAAAAGATTCAGTTAAATTATGCACTCAGGCATGGAGCATCTCACCAGAGGCGTTTTTAATGACTGCATCTCGAGCAGTATTAACATAGTCTCAGAAGAAGGAGAAGCCATTCATATTCATGTTTTAGATTGTGATGGTGTGGTGGCCAGATGGATTGAAAATAAGAGGTGGGAAGAGTGAAGCTTTGCAAGAGGACCAAACTCACCCAAAGCTCCCAAAAACTATTTTCCGTTTTCTTCGCGTGGTCATCCGGGTAAACAACTTTAATATTTAATATTATTAGGCTACTGGTATACATTGTGTCCTATTTAAAGCACCATCTGTCCTAAAAATTTCAGGACCTCTCTCCTGTATTCCCCCAGTTTGATTTTTAAAGTCGCTGCAGTATTTTAGCACCTTCCTTCCTTTGTTCCTGCACTCCATGCCATGCACTCAGCCTCTCTCTCTCGCTCTCCATCTCTCTCTCTCCCTTTCTGAGCCACCTTTAACTTCCTCCAGAGGTGCACTGTATCGCTAGCTCCACGGTCCATTTGCGTCGGAGTCTCGCTCGGCACTGAGGCCCTGACATTGCGGCGCGTAAACGCTACAGGATTTGTCCCTGCGTGTACTTCCCCCTCTCGTTTCTCTTTTCATATAAATGTAAATGCGTGTTTGGGCATTGGAACAGGGCTGGCGGTTGTCCACAGGGAAGCCTGGCAGGCAGTTGGGAAATCAGAGGTGCACTGGCTCGGCCAATCAATGGGCTATGAGCTGTGACCTTCCTTCGCACTTGGAATGGGGTCACAAAAGCTCACTCCCCGGTGTCGCGTGTCAAAGTACACGGCATCGAGCAGATGCTTTTTGAAGGAGTCTCTCGTGCTGAAACGAGAGAGATGGGTGTTTTTTTGGTTGGTTGGTTTCGTTTTTTGTTGACTGCACACTGGCAAACAGCTTTCGGTCAGGTGACTTTGTCCTTCAATTCACACTGTGAAATTTATTATCCTAACTGTTCTACTTAAAAGTTTGTCCTAAACGTGGAGTGGACCCAAGTTTTTTCCAAATCAGCACATGCAGGCACAACATGCCAGAAAAATAAGATGGTTTCTTATGATTCTTCTGTGGTGCAATCGGCTTGACCGGGGCGCTCCATCACAGGGGGGGTGAAGCACACACCACATACTGTACACCAATGGGTCGAGTCCCAGTGGTGTGATATGTCCTGTTGCACGTCAGCGCATTGGTGGCGCATGTCGATGCAAGTCGACCCAAGCGATTGGTCCAATTCAATGGTTGCTTGCAACTCCTTGCAACCATTTTGGTTGCAAGGAGTTGCATTCCAACCCATTTGGTGTGGTTTGAGCTTAAAGGTATTATGACATGATTTATAACATAATTTTAAAAACATTAAAAGTCTTGCCATGGTCCTTCAAACGTGTCCTAAAAGTTTGAACACTCAAACTCCACTCCAGTATTTCTTGACAGGAGTTTTTTGTGTATGTGTAAAGTTCATCCCTGAGAAGCCATGGAAAAACACATTCTTTTAGCCTGTAGATGTCGGTAATTCCCCCTTTCCTGTCAACCAAGATGCGCTTATTTGACAACTTGGTAGGAACGTCACCGTCAAAAATAAAAGAGTCATCTAGACCAGTTGGTATCCAGTGTAAGGACTTGTGTTGATTGACACAGCCAACAACAGAGCAGATTGATTTTTCTCTAGAAGCCATTATTACTGAAACAAACAAAGTCGCGGTCACAATGAGGAAGTAGAGAGGAGAGGAACGAGGGGGAGGAGAGGAGAGGGGCGGGGAAGAGAGGAGCAGGGAGCAGAGGGGAGGGGGGCGGAGGTTTAGCGGAGATCTACGTATATCTCTGCCGTCCAACCCAGATGAGACATTTTGCATAATTATTCACAAAAGTCCAGACAGCAGAGAATACACTGAATGTTCAAACTTCGGGGTTTTTTTGGTGAAATTGATGTCAAGAAAAGCCAAAAAATCTACAAAAATGTGTTTTAAATGTCACAATCCCTTTAAGAATGCATGGGGAGAGCATTCTCTGTTACTGCAACTGTTCAGCAGGGAACAGAACTGGGAGGGATAGCGTATTCCTCTGCACACATGATGCGCTCCCAGTGAAACTGTTCTCTGTCAGGTCACTCAGTTGTATCAGAGAAGTTGTCTGCACTCTCCCGAAGACCAACAGTAGGAGTTGGCAGTGTCAGCGACTATACTCATGGGTGGAGGTGGTCTACATAATGACTAAATTGGGGAAAACATAAAAAAGACAATTGTCCTACCAATGTTTCGATATATGTGACCAGATTTGACTGAGAGACTGCCATCGCGCACATTCAGCTCTTCACCAGAGGAGAAAAATGAAATAAGTGTCAAAGCTGAAATTGACATGTAAATATGAAAAAAATGCTTAAACAGGTATAGCTATTGTAATGTTAGAGACCACAGAAGTGAACTTTCAAGCCTGTTTTCTCAACTCGCTGTTTTCTGCAAGACATCACTCTATAAGCCATATCTCCAAAACTGGTGGGTCAAACTGAACAAACCAATATGTCAATTTTGAAGCTATGATTCCCTGCTTTGATATGAAATGTAAAAACTAAAATTCAAAAAAATCCAATGGCAGTCTCCCAGTCAAATTTGGTCACATATATATATATATATATATGCTTATTAGGGACACACATATATTCTACATTATACTAAGGAATGCTGTCCTGGAATACTTACTAATAGCCCTAAACTTTGCCTGGTGTAGGTGGTACAGAGTCTGGCGTGACAGTGGCCGACGTGTGTGCTACATGTCCCTGCTGGACAACTGGAACCTGGTGTCCCGGATGAACATGGCCACGCTGCCGACACAACAGCCTGGTGTACGACGGCAAGCTGTACACCATCGGAGGCCTGGGCATGGCGGGGAACCTGGACCACGTGGAGAGGGTAAGCCCGCATGCAGCTGGTGGTGATGACTCAGCGATTCCCAGCCTGTGGGCCCCGGGCAGTGGCGTGCACAGATAGACACTAGGGGGTGCTAGAGCACCCCCTGCCATTTTGGCAATTTTGCTCTTAAAAAAAGATTTTTTTTTTTTTTTTTTTTATCTTGATAAAAAAAACCACTTCTACTATATTATTTAGGCCCCCACAATCTAAAGATATGTTTCTATGTCAGCTGGTTCTTCGATTAAAGAAAAATAGCAGACCTACAAGCTCGTAGCGCGCCACTCGGTGGTGCGCTATGAGCTTGTAGATCTGCTATTTTTCAATAGCTAAAGCACCAAAATGGGTTCCCGCCCCAAAATGCGCTGCACAAGGTGCCCTTTTTTTCACTTGAGCACCTGCCCCTCTAAATGTCTGTGCACGCCACTGGGCCCGGGAGTATATTGCGAGTGGACCCCCAAAATGATTGTCAAAACACTGAGATTGTAATGATATCATATCACTTTTTTTTTTTTTTTTTTAACATATGTTTATTGATTTATTTTACAGTACAAAGAAGTATTTCAAAACAATTGACATATATTCCCCCCTCCCCAACATCCCCATGGGCAAGCGCAAAATACAAATAAAATATTATCACGAAATGTTTTGACAATAATAAATACAGAACACAAAAATAAATAAATAATGACAAACGAAAAAACAATAATAAAGACACTATTACTTACAGTTAACCAAACAAATACACAATATCCGTCCACAGTTCCCTATACCCCACCCCACCATGAAACAGTAATTAACAAAAAATGCCTATTTAATTAGCATCGACTCTAAAAACGCCTTTTAAATCCTGACATAAGTTTGAAAAACGCATAATGTTTATTCACAACTATCAAAAACATTCTATACTGCTTCATACTGTACATAGCAACCAGAACCCCAAAGGGGTTCCCATCCCGAAGGGTAAATAAACACCAAAACGGGTCCCCGTCCTAATGGTCAGATGGGTGGGCCACCACATACTTTCATGATTTCGAAGTTGGCCCTGATCCAGAAAAGGTAGGGATTAGGGAACCGCGATGATCGATGGACGAGTCGTAGATTCTCATCCAGAAAGCACACACCTGGAAGGCTCGCCTTGAGATAACAAAGCAGCCCCGAATCAATGGCCCCTTGACCATTTCTCCATGTGTTGCGGGTGATTGGGCGGAATCAGCCCGGATGCTGAGGTGTTCTTTGAAGTAATCCGCTCTCAGCAAATAAATATGCACAGTGTGCATGCAGTGTCTGGCAGATGGTGAGAGGCGCATGCATTGTGAGACGCTGCATATTGCAGAAGTGGTTATATGTTACGGTTAGTTGTTTTGTTTTGCATTTGGCATGTTCCCCTTCAATGGGAGAACATCTTTAATTTCACCTATAATTTCCTTCAATCTTAACCAATAATGCTAGACCATTTCAGTTCCATTGCTTCATATCCAATTACTTCCTGTAGTAACCTTCCCTATCTGGGAATTAAGGACACATTGTTCAGAGATATGTACAAATTACTAAGGTAAAGAAATCTAAGACTGGCCCAGGCGGTGGCGTAACTGTCTGGGCACCCGACTGGTAATCCAGTCGCAGTGTGCCGCAGGTTCGACTCCCGAGCCCGACACGGGCCTTTACTGCATGTCGTCCCCCCATCTCTCTCTCCCGTTTCCTGTCAGCCTACTGTCTGTCCCTTCAAAAGGCGTAAGCCGCAAAAAAATATCTTAAAAAAAAAAAAAAAAAATCTAAGACTATATGGCCCGATATGACTGTATTTTCAACTCAAAATAGCTCACAGCTAGTGTCAAAGTCAAAATGTGGAGACGCGAAAAACACAACTTAGCTCCCTCTCATTTAACTGGGAGGTAAATTTGCTCCATTTCTCAAGCATACAATTGTTATATGATACCAAGGATCCGCCCACCTAACATCAATCTAAATAACATAACTTACGTAATGTACCTAGCATCTACCCACCTAATACATCTAGCATTAATCTAAATAGCATCATTTACATACCTAGTCTCTCACTAAATAACCCAGATAACACATCCAGCATTCATCTAAATAGCATTAACTTACATGTCTAGCATCTGTCTAAATAACCCACTAAACATATCTAGCATCTATCTAAATGGCATAACTAAATGACTAGCATTAATCTAACTAACATTCTGTAACCACATCATCACGTCTACCATCAATCTCAATCAAATAACGTACATACAATAGCAAGCGTCTGTCTAAATAACTGTATAATATCTGCAGATCGGTAAGCTATTCTATGTTCTCTTACTGTGTACTTATTCCAGCCGTCAGCGGATTGTTTGTCTGGTACAGTAATAATACTCTTTATTGTCCCGGAGAGGATATTTGTCTTCACCGTCTGTTCAAACACCCATATAAAAAACAACACATACCACTTCACAGAAGTTCACACCAAGACAATACAAAAACATGAGGTCCTACCTTTTTCCATAATGGTAGACGTATGCTATGAGTATGTTTTGATAGTAGTTTACTTTAAAACACACACAAAATGTGCATGGCACGTTTTGATATGTTCCGATTCCACTCATCAGAGGATTGCAAACTGATTGGCTGCCTGGTTGGCTGTTACACTGATTTGGTTGGCTGTCACACGTTTGTTCCAGTATACTGTAGTTAAGAGGTCATACAGAGAACAGCACGGTTGGCCCTTTTTCTCTAACGATGATTTCATATGGTGTGGTATTCGTCTGGGCTCTTCGTGGAAC